>NW_028295421.1:0-391000 GCF_964341445.2 Mesoplodon mirus
ATACAGGGTCATGGAGCATTGGGATGACAAGGGCATGGATCATTGTGATGACAAGGGTCATGGAGAATTGGGCTGAAAATGTTCATGGAGTATTATGATGACAGGGGTCATGGAGCACTGTGATGACAGAGGTCATGGAGAATTTTGATTTCATTGTTCTGACAATAGCCGGAAGCTCTATGATGATGGGCATGATGTATTTTGATGACAGGTTTCAAGGAGCATTGAGATGAAAAGGGGCATGGAGCATTGTGATCACATGGGTCTTGGAGCACAGTGATGAAACGGGCATGGAGCATTTTGATGAGAAGGGCATGGAACATTCTGATGACATGTGTCATGGAGCTTTGTGATGTCAAGTGCATGGAGCATTCTGATTAAAGTGGTCTTGGAGCATTGTGATGACATGTGTCATGGAGCCTTGTGATGACAAGGCCTTGGAACATTGTGATGACAGGGGTAATGGAGCATTGTTATGACAGGTGTAATGGAGCATTGTGATAAGAAGGGCATGGAGTTTTGTGATTACAATATTTATGGAGCATTGCAATGACAAATTTGCAGACCTTTCTGATGAAATGTGCGTGGCACAGTGTGAAGATAAGGGTCATTTAGCATTTTTCTGACAAAGGCATGGAGCATTGTGATGACAAGGGTCACGGAGCATTGTGATGAAAAGTGCTTGGATCAATGTGGTTCCAAATGTAACAGAGCCTTGTGATGACGCGGGCATGGACCATTGTGATGACAAATGTTATGAAGCATTGTGATGACTGGAGTCACGGAGCATTGTGATGACAGGGGGCATGGAGCATTGTGATGACGAGGGCATGGAGCATTGTGCTGAGAATGTCATAGAGCATTGTGATGACAAGGGTCAAAGAGCATTGTGATGAAAAGTTCATTGAGAACTGTGGTTAAAATGTCACAGAGACTGTTTATGGTGAGGGCATGGACCATTGTGATGACAAGGGTCATGAAGCATTGTGATGAAAACGGCATGGGGCATTGTGATGACAAGGGCATGGAGCCTTGTCATGACAGTGTTCCAGGAGCATACTGATGACAATTGTCAGGGAGCATTGTGATGACAAAGATCATGGAGAATTGTCGTAAGAAGACCATGGATAATTGTGATGATGAGCGTCATGGGGTGTTGTGATGATAAGTGTTATGGAACATTGTGATCACAACTGTTTGGAGCATTATGATGACATGGGTCATGCTGAATACTGATTTCACTGTGATGACAATAGCTTGAAGCATTATGATGATGGGCATGGTGCATTGTGATGACAGGGTTCATGGAGCTTTGAGATGAAAAGAGGCATGGATCATTGTGATTACAAGGGTCTTGGAGCATTGTGATGACAAGGGCATGGAGCATTGTGATGAGAAGGCCATAGAACATTCTGATGACATGCGTCATAGAGCTTTGTGATGACAAGGGCATGGAGCATTATGATTTGAGGGGTCTTCAGCATTGTGATGAGAAGTGTCGTGGAACCTTGTGATGACAAGGCCGTGGAACATTGTGATGGTAGGGGTCATGGTGCATTGTTATGACAGGGGTAATGGAGCATTGTGATGAGAAAGATATGGAACATTGGTCTGAAATATTTCATGGATCATTGTGATGAGAGGATATGGAGCATTGTGATGACAAGGGCACGGAACACTGTGATACATGTGTCATGCAGGATTGTATTTACAAGGGCATGGAGAATAGTGATGAGAAGGGAATCGAGCATTGTGATGACAAATGTCATGGAGCTTTGTGATGACAAGGGCATGGAGCAGTGTGATGAGAGGTTTCAAGGAACATTGTGATGACAATGACATGGAGCATTGTGATGCCGTGTGTTATGGAGGATTGTGATGACAAAGGTAATGGAGCATTGTGATGACAAGGGCTTGGATCATTGTGATGACAAGGGCCATGGAGCATTGTGATGACAAGGGCATGGAGCATTGTGATGACAACGGCCTTTGAGAATTTTGATTGAAAGGTCGTGAAGCATTGTGATGACAATGGCATGGAGCTTGCTATGACACGTGTCATGGGACATTGTGATGACAAGTGCATGGAGAATTGTGATGACAAGAGCATGTAACATGGGGATGAGACCTGTCATGGAGCATTGTGATGACAAGGACATGAAGAATTGTGATGACAAGGGACATGGAGCATTGTGATGACCAGGGCATGGAGCATTGTTATGGCAAGACCGAGGAGCACTGTGATGAGAAGACCATGGATAATTCTGGTGACGAGCATCATGGAGCACTGTAATGACAAGGGGCATGGAGCATTGTGATGATAGGTCTCATGGAGCATTGTGATGACAGGGGTCATGGATCATTGTGATGACAAGGGTCATGGAGTATTCTGATGACAAGCTTGTGCAGTATTGTGATGACAAAGCATTTAACACTGTGATGGGAAGTGTCATGGAACATAGTGATGCCAAGAACGTGGAGAGTTGTGATGAAAGGGAACATAGAGCATTGTGATGACCAGGCCATGGAGCATTGTGATGTCAAGACCGTGGAGCACTGTGATGAGAAGAGCATGGATAATTGTGATGACGAGCGTCATGGAGCGCTATAATGACAAGCGGCATGGAGCATTGTGTTTACAGGGGTCTTGGAGCCTTGTGATGACAAGGCCATGGAACATCGTGATGGCAGGGGTCATGGAGCATTGTTATGACAGGGTTAATGGAGAATTGTGATGGCAAGTGCATGGAACATTGTGATGAGAAGGCAATGGAGCATTCTGATGACATGCGTCATGGAGCTTTGTGATGACAAGTTAATGGAGCAATGTGATGAGAGCGTTCATGGAGCACTGTGATGACAATGACATTGAGCATTTTGATGAAAAGTTCATGGAGCATTGTGCTGACAAATTTCACAGAGCCTTGTGATGATGAGGGCATTGACTTTTGTGGTGACACAGGTCATGGAGTCTTGAGATGACGGGACACACGGAGCATTGTGATGACTGGGGTCATGTAGCATTGTGATGACAGGAGCATGGAGCATTGGTCTGACAAGTTTCATGGATAATTGTGTTGACAGTGGGCATGGCACATTGTGATGACAAGGGCATGGAGCATTGTGATGACAAGGTCATGGATTATTGTGAAGACAGGTGTCAGGGCGCATTGTGATGGCATATTTCATGTTCCATGGTGATGACAATGGCATGGAGCATTGTGATGCCGAGTGTTATGGAGGATTGTGATGACAAAGGTAATGGAGCATTGTGATGACAAGGGCTTGGAGCATTGTGATGACAAGGGCCATGGAGCATTGTGATGACAAGGGCATGGAGCATTGTGATGACAACGGCCTTTGAGAATTTTGATGAAATGGTCGTGAAGCATTGTGATGACAAAGGCATGGAGCTTGCTATGACAGGGGTCATGGGACATTGCGATGACAAGTGCATGGAGAATTGTGATGACAAGAGCATGTAACATGGGGATGAGACCTGTCATGGAGCATTGTGATGACAAGGACATGAAGAATTGTGATGACAAGGGACATGGAGCATTGTGATGACCAGGGCATGGAGCATTGTTATGGCAAGACCGAGGAGCACTGTGATGAGAAGACCATGGATAATTCTGGTGACGAGCATCATGGAGCACTGTAATGACAAGGGGCATGGAGCATTGTGATGATAGGTCTCATGGAGCATTGTGATGACAGGGGTCATGGATCATTGTGATGACAAGGGTCATGGAGTATTCTGATGACAAGCTTGTGCAGTATTGTGATGACAAAGCATTTAACACTGTGATGGGAAGTGTCATGGAACACAGTGATGCCAAGAACGTGGAGAATTCTGATGAAAGGGAACATAGAGCATTGTGATGACCAGGGCATGGAGCATTGTGATGTCAAGACCGTGGAGCACTGTGATGAGGAGACCATGGATAATTGTGATGACGAGCGTCATGGAGCGCTATAATGACAAGCGGCATGGAGCATTGTGTTTACAGGGGTCTTGGAGCATTGTGATGACAAGGGCATGGAGCATTGTGAAGAGAAGGCCATGAAGCATTCTGATGAATGCGTCATGGAGCACTGTGATGACAAGTGCATGGAGCATTGTGATTACAGGTGTCTTTGAGCATTGTGATGAAAAGGGCATGGATCATTGTGATGAAAAAGGCATGGAGCCCTGTAATGACAGTGTTCAAGGAGCATACTGACGACAACTGTCAGGGAGCATTGTGATGACAAAGGTTATGGAGCATAGTGATGAGAAGACCATGGATAATTGTGATTATGAGCATCATGGGGTGTTGTGATGAGAAGTGTTATGGAACATTGTGATCCCAACGGTTTGGAGCATTATGATGACAGAGGTCATGGAGCATTTTGATTTCATTGTGAGGAAAATAGCCTGAAGCATTATGATAATGGGCATGGTGCATTGTGATGATAGGATTCATGGAGCTTTGAGATGAAAAGGGGCATGGAGCATCGTGATAAAAAGTGTCTTGGAGCATTGTGATGAGAAGTCCATGGAACATTCTAATGACATGCGTCATGGAGCTTTGTGATGACAAGGGCATGGAGCATTGTGATTACAGGGGTCTTGGAACATTGTGATGACAAGTGTCATGGAGCCTTGTGAATGACAAGGCCGTGGAACTTTGTGATCGCAGGGGTCATGGAACATTGTTATGACAGGTGTAATGGAGCATTGTGATGAGAAGGACAGGAAGCATTGGTGTGAAATGTTTCATGGATTATTGTGATGAGAGTGGACATGGAGCATTGTGATGACAAGAGCACAGAACACTGTGATACAATGGTCATAGAGGATTGTAATGACAAGGGCATGGAGCATAGTAATGAGAAGGGCATCGAGCATTGTGATGACATGTGTCATGGGGCTTTGTGATGACAAGGGCATGGAGAAATGTGATGAGAAGGTTCATGGAGCATTGTGATGTCAAGGGTCAAGGAGATTTGTGATGACAAAAGTCACGGAGCATTTTGATGACAAGGGCGTGGTGCATTGTGATGAGAAGGCCAGGGAGCATTTTGATGACAGTGTCATGCAGCAATTTGATGAAAATTGTAATGGAATATTTTGATGACAGGGGTTATAGAACATTGTGATGTCAGGGGTCATGGAGCTTTGGGATGAAAAGTGTCATGGAGCATTTTGATGACAGGGGTTGTGGAACATTGTGATGTCAGGTGTCATGGAACATTGTGATGATAAGGGGATGTAGCATTGTGATGACAGGGGTCATGGAACATTGTGATTACCGGGTCTTGGAGCATTGTGATGAGAAGGGTCATGGAGCCTTGTGATGACAAGGCCATGGAACATCGTGATGGCAGGGGTCATGGAGCATTGTTATGACAGGTTTAATGGAGAATTGTGATGGCAAGTGCATGGAACATTGTGATGAGAAGGCCATGGAGCATTCTGATGACATGCGTCATGGAGCTTTGTGATGACAAGTTCATGGAGCAATGTGATGAGAGCGTTCATGGAGCACTGTGATGACAATGACATTGAGCATTTTGATGAAAAGTTCATGGAGCATTGTGGTGACAAATTTCACAGAGCCTTGTGATGATGAGGGCATTGACTTTTGTGGTGACACAGGTCATGGAGTCTTGAGATGACGGGACACACGGAGCATTGTGATGACTGGGGTCATGTAGCATTGTGATGACAGGAGCATGGAGCATTGGTCTGACAAGTTTCATGGATAATTGTGTTGACAGTGGGCATGGCACATTGTGATGACAAGGGCATGGAGCATTGTGATGACAAGGTCATGGATTATTGTGAAGACAGGTGTCAGGGCGCATTGTGATGGCATATTTCATGTTCCATGGTGATGACAATGGCATGGAGCATTGTGATGCCGAGTGTTATGGAGGATTGTGATGACAAAGGTAATGGAGCATTGTGATGACAAGGGCTTGGAGCATTGTGATGACAAGGGCCATGGAGCATTGTGATGACAAGGGCATGGAGCATTGTGATGACAACGGCCTTTGAGAATTTTGATGAAATGGTCGTGAAGCATTGTGATGACAAAGGCATGGAGCTTGCTATGACAGGGGTCATGGGACATTGCGATGACAAGTGCATGGAGAATTGTGATGACAAGAGCATGTAACATGGGGATGAGACCTGTCATGGAGCATTGTGATGACAAGGACATGAAGAATTGTGATGACAAGGGACATGGAGCATTGTGATGACCAGGGCATGGAGCATTGTTATGGCAAGACCGAAGAGCACTGTGATGAGAAGACCATGGATAATTCTGGTGACGAGCATCATGGAGCACTGTAATGACAAGGGGCATGGAGCATTGTGATGATAGGTCTCATGGAGCATTGTGATGACAGGGGTCATGGATCATTGTGATGACAAGGGTCATGGAGTATTCTGATGACAAGCTTGTGCAGTATTGTGATGACAAAGCATTTAACACTGTGATGGGAAGTGTCATGGAACACAGTGATGCCAAGAACGTGGAGAATTGTGATGAAAGGGAACATAGAGCATTGTGATGACCAGGGCATGGAGCATTGTGATGTCAAGACCGTGGAGCACTGTGATGAGGAGACCATGGATAATTGTGATGATGAGCGTCATGGAGCGCTATAATGACAAGCGGCATGGAGCATTGTGTTTACAGGGGTCTTGGAGCATTGTGATGACAAGGGCATGGAGCATTGTGAAGAGAAGGCCATGAAGCATTCTGATGAATGCGTCATGGAGCATTGTGATTACAGGTGTCTTTGAGCATTGTGATGAAAAGGGCATGGATCATTGTGATGAAAAAGGCATGGAGCCCTGTAATGACAGTGTTCAAGGAGCATACTGACGACAAGTGTCAGGGAGCATTGTGATGACAAAGGTTATGGAGCATAGTGATGAGAAGACCATGGATAATTGTGATTATGTGCATCATGGGGTGTTGTGATGAGAAGTGTTATGGAACATTGTGATCCCAACGGTTTGGAGCATTATGATGACAGAGGTCATGGAGCATTTTGATTTCATTGTGAGGAAAATAGCCTGAAGCATTATGATAATGGGCATGGTGCATTGTGATGATAGGATTCATGGAGCTTTGAGATGAAAAGGGGCATGGAGCATCGTGATAAAAAGTGTCTTGGAGCATTGTGATGAGAAGTCCATGGAACATTCTAATGACATGCGTCATGGAGCTTTGTGATGACAAGGGCATGGAGCATTGTGATTACAGGGGTCTTGGAACATTGTGATGACAAGTGTCATGGAGCCTTGTGAATGACAAGGCCGTGGAACTTTGTGATCGCAGGGGTCATGGAACATTGTTATGACAGGTGTAATGGAGCATTGTGATGAGAAGGACAGGAAGCATTGGTGTGAAATGTCTCATGGATTATTGTGATGAGAGTGGACATGGAGCATTGTGATGTCAAGGGTCAAGGAGATTTGTGATGACAAAAGTCACGGAGCATTTTGATGACAAGGGCGTGGTGCATTGTGATGAGAAGGCCAGGGAGCATTTTGATGACAGTGTCATGCAGCAATTTGATGAAAATTGTAATGGAATATTTTGATGACAGGGGTTATAGAACATTGTGATGTCAGGGGTCATGGAGCTTTGGGATGAAAAGGGTCATGGAGCATTTTGATGACAGGGGTTATGGAACATTGTGATGTCAGGTGTCATGGAACATTGTGATGATAAGGGGATGTAGCATTGTGATGACAGGGGTCATGGAACATTGTGATTACCGGGTCTTGGAGCATTGTGATGAGAAGGGGCATGGAGCCTTGTGATGACAAGGCCATGGATCATCGTGATGGCAGGGGTCATGGAGCATTGTTATGACAGGGTTAATGGAGAATTGTGATGGCAAGTGCATGGAACATTGTGATGAGAAGGCCATGGAGCATTCTGATGACATGCGTCATGGAGCTTTGTGATGACAAGTTCATGGAGCAATGTGATGAGAGCGTTCATGGAGCACTGTGATGACAATGACATTGAGCATTTTGATGAAAAGTTCATGGAGCATTGTGGTGACAAATTTCACAGAGCCTTGTGATGATGAGGGCATTGACTTTTGTGGTGACACAGGTCATGGGGTCTTGTGATGACGGGACACACGGAGCATTGTGATGACTGGGGTCATGTAGCATTGTGATGACAGGAGCATGGAGCATTGGTCTGACAAGTTTCATGGATAATTGTGTTGACAGTGGGCATGGCACATTGTGATGACAAGGGCATGGAGCATTGTGATGACAAGGTCATGGATTATTGTGAAGACAGGTGTCAGGGCGCATTGTGATGGCATATTTCATGTTCCATGGTGATGACAATGGCATGGAGCATTGTGATGCCGAGTGTTATGGAGGATTGTGATGACAAAGGTAATGGAGCATTGTGATGACAAGGGCTTGGAGCATTGTGATGACAAGGGCCATGGAGCATTGTGATGACAAGGGCATGGAGCATTGTGATGACAAAGGCCTTTGAGAATTTTGATGAAAAGGTCGTGAAGCATTGTGATTACAATGGCATGGAGCTTGCTATGACAGGTGTCTTGGGACATTGCGATGACAAGTGCATGGAAAATTGTGATGACAAGAGCATGTAACATGGGGGTGAGACCTGTCATGGAGCATTGTGATGACAAGGCCATGAAGAATTGTGATGACAAGGGACATGGAGCATTGTGATGACCAGGGCATGGAGCATTGTTATGGCAAGACCGTGGAGCACTGTGATGAGAAGACCATGGATAATTCTGGTGACGAGCATCATGGAGCACTGTAATGACAAGGGGCATGGAGCATTGTGATGATAGGTCTCATGGAGCATTGTGATGACAGGGGTCATGGATCATGGTGATGACAAGGGTCATGGAGTATTCTGATGACAAGCTTGTGCAGTATTGTGATGACAAAGCATTTAACACTGTGAGGGGAAGTGTCATGGAACATAGTGATGCCAAGAACGTGGAGAATTGTGATGAAAGGGAACATAGAGCATTGTGATGACCAGGCCATGGAGCATTGTGATGTCAAGACCGTGGAGCACTGTGATGAGGAGACCATGGATAATTGTGATGATGAGCGTCATGGAGCGCTATGATGACAAGCGGCATGGAGCATTGTGTTTACAGGGGTCTTGGAGCCTTGTGATGAAAAGGCTATGGAACATCGTGATGGCAGGGGTCATGGAGCATTGTTATGACAGGGTTAATGGAGAATTGTGATGGCAAGTGCATGGAACATTGTGATGAGAAGGCAATGGAGCATTCTGATGACATGCGTCATGGAGCTTTGTGATGACATGTTCATGGAGCAATGTGATGAGAGCGTTCATGGAGCACTGTGATGACAATGACATTGAGCATTTTGATGAAAAGTTCATGGAGCATTGTGGTGACAAATTTCACAGAGCCTTGTGATGATGAGGGCATTGACTTTTGTGGTGACACAGGTCATGGGGTCTTGTGATGACGGGACACACGGAGCATTGTGATGACTGGGGTCATGTAGCATTGTGATGACAGGAGCATGGAGCATTGGTCTGACAAGTTTCATGGATAATTGTGTTGACAGTGGGCATGGCACATTGTGATGACAAGGGCATGGAGCATTGTGATGACAAGGTCATGGATTATTGTGAAGACAGGTGTCAGGGCGCATTGTGATGGCATATTTCATGTTCCATGGTGATGACAATGGCATGGAGCATTGTGATGCCGAGTGTTATGGAGGATTGTGATGACAAAGGTAATGGAGCATTGTGATGACAAGGGCTTGGAGCATTGTGATGACAAGGGCCATGGAGCATTGTGATGACAAGGGCATGGAGCATTGTGATGACAACGGCCTTTGAGAATTTTGATGAAATGGTCGTGAAGCATTGTGATGACAAAGGCATGGAGCTTGCTATGACAGGGGTCATGGGACATTGCGATGACAAGTGCATGGAGAATTGTGATGACAAGAGCATGTAACATGGGGATGAGACCTGTCATGGAGCATTGTGATGACAAGGACATGAAGAATTGTGATGACAAGGGACATGGAGCATATTGATGACCAGGGCATGGAGCATTGTTATGGCAAGACCGAGGAGCACTGTGATGAGAAGACCATGGATAATTCTGGTGACGAGCATCATGGAGCACTGTAATGACAAGGGGCATGGAGCATTGTGATGATAGGTCTCATGGAGCATTGTGATGACAGGGGTCATGGATCATTGTGATGACAAGGGTCATGGAGTATTCTGATGACAAGCTTGTGCAGTATTGTGATGACAAAGCATTTAACACTGTGATGGGAAGTGTCATGGAACACAGTGATGCCAAGAACTTGGAGAGTTGTGATGAAAGGGAACATAGAGCATTGTGATGACCA
Organism: Mesoplodon mirus; assembly: GCF_964341445.2. Classification (NCBI taxonomy): domain Eukaryota; kingdom Metazoa; phylum Chordata; class Mammalia; order Artiodactyla; family Ziphiidae; genus Mesoplodon; species Mesoplodon mirus. Next base: position 10,433 of record NW_028295421.1, read on the forward strand.
GGGCATGGAGCATTGTGATGTCAAGACCGTGGAGCACTGTGATGAGGAGACCATGGATAATTGTGATGACGAGCGTCATGGAGCACTATAATGACAAGCGGCATGGAGCATTGTGTTTACAGGGGTCTTGGAGCATTGTGATGACAAGGGCATGGAGCATTGTGAAGAGAAGGCCATGAAGCATTCTGATGAATGCGTCATGGAGCACTGTGATGACAAGTGCATGGAACATTGTGATTACAGGTGTCTTTGAGCATTGTGATGAAAAGGGCATGGATCATTGTGATGAAAAAGGCATGGAGCCCTGTAATGACAGTGTTCAAGGAGCATACTGACGACAAGTGTCAGGGAGCATTGTGATGACAAAGGTTATGGAGCATAGTGATGAGAAGACCATGGATAATTGTGATTATGAGCATCATGGGGTGTTGTGATGAGAAGTGTTATGGAACATTGTGATCCCAACGGTTTGGAGCATTATGATGACAGAGGTCATGGAGCATTTTGATTTCATTGTGAGGAAAATAGCCTGAAGCATTATGATAATGGGCATGGTGCATTGTGATGATAGGATTCATGGAGCTTTGAGATGAAAAGGGGCATGGAGCATCGTGATAAAAAGTGTCTTGGAGCATTGTGATGAGAAGTCCATGGAACATTCTAATGACATGCGTCATGGAGCTTTGTGATGACAAGGGCATGGAGCATTGTGATTACAGGGGTCTTGGAACATTGTGATGACAAGTGTCATGGAGCCTTGTGAATGACAAGGCCGTGGAACTTTGTGATCGCAGGGGTCATGGAACATTGTTATGACAGGTGTAATGGAGCATTGTGATGAGAAGGACAGGAAGCATTGGTGTGAAATGTTTCATGGATTATTGTGATGAGAGTGGACATGGAGCATTGTGATGACAAGAGCACAGAACACTGTGATACAATGGTCATAGAGGATTGTAATGACAAGGGCATGGAGCATAGTAATGAGAAGGGCATCGAGCATTGTGATGACATGTGTCATGGGGCTTTGTGATGACAAGGGCATGGAGAAATGTGATGAGAAGGTTCATGGAGCATTGTGATGTCAAGGGTCAAGGAGATTTGTGATGACAAAAGTCACGGAGCATTTTGATGACAAGGGCGTGGTGCATTGTGATGAGAAGGCCAGGGAGCATTTTGATGACAGTGTCATGCAGCAATTTGATGAAAATTGTAATGGAATATTTTGATGACAGGGGTTATAGAACATTGTGATGTCAGGGGTCATGGAGCTTTGGGATGAAAAGGGTCATGGAGCATTTTGATGACAGGGGTTGTGGAACATTGTGATGTCAGGTGTCATGGAACATTGTGATGATAAGGGGATGTAGCATTGTGATGACAGGGGTCATGGAACATTGTGATTACCGGGTCTTGGAGCATTGTGATGAGAAGGGTCATGGAGCCTTGTGATGACAAGGCCATGGAACATCGTGATGGCAGGGGTCATGGAGCATTGTTATGACAGGGTTAATGGAGAATTGTGATGGCAAGTGCATGGAACATTGTGATGAGAAGGCCATGGGGCATTCTGATGACATGCGTCATGGAGCTTTGTGATGACAAGTTCATGGAGCAATGTGATGAGAGCGTTCATGGAGCACTGTGATGACAATGACATTGAGCATTTTGATGAAAAGTTCATGGAGCATTGTGGTGACAAATTTCACAGAGCCTTGTGATGATGAGGGCATTGACTTTTGTGGTGACACAGGTCATGGAGTCTTGAGATGACGGGACACACGGAGCATTGTGATGACTGGGGTCATGTAGCATTGTGATGACAGGAGCATGGAGCATTGGTCTGACAAGTTTCATGGATAATTGTGTTGACAGTGGGCATGGCACATTGTGATGACAAGGGCATGGAGCATTGTGATGACAAGGTCATGGATTATTGTGAAGACAGGTGTCAGGGCGCATTGTGATGGCATATTTCATGTTCCATGGTGATGACAATGGCATGGAGCATTGTGATGCCGAGTGTTATGGAGGATTGTGATGACAAAGGTAATGGAGCATTGTGATGACAAGGGCCATGGAGCATTGTGATGACAAGGGCATGGAGCATTGTGATGACAAAGGCCTTTGAGAATTTTGATGAAATGGTCGTGAAGCATTGTGATGACAAAGGCATGGAGCTTGCTATGACAGGGGTCATGGGACATTGCGATGACAAGTGCATGGAGAATTGTGATGACAAGAGCATGTAACATGGGGATGAGACCTGTCATGGAGCATTGTGATGACAAGGACATGAAGAATTGTGATGACAAGGGACATGGAGCATTGTGATGACCAGGGCATGGAGCATTGTTATGGCAAGACCGAAGAGCACTGTGATGAGAAGACCATGGATAATTCTGGTGACGAGCATCATGGAGCACTGTAATGACAAGGGGCATGGAGCATTGTGATGATAGGTCTCATGGAGCATTGTGATGACAGGGGTCATGGATCATTGTGATGACAAGGGTCATGGAGTATTCTGATGACAAGCTTGTGCAGTATTGTGATGACAAAGCATTTAACACTGTGATGGGAAGTGTCATGGAACACAGTGATGCCAAGAACGTGGAGAATTGTGATGAAAGGGAACATAGAGCATTGTGATGACCAGGGCATGGAGCATTGTGATGTCAAGACCGTGGAGCACTGTGATGAGGAGACCATGGATAATTGTGATGACGAGCGTCATGGAGCACTATAATGACAAGCGGCATGGAGCATTGTGTTTACAGGGGTCTTGGAGCATTGTGATGACAAGGGCATGGAGCATTGTGAAGAGAAGGCCATGAAGCATTCTGATGAATGCGTCATGGAGCATTGTGATTACAGGTGTCTTTGAGCATTGTGATGAAAAGGGCATGGATCATTGTGATGAAAAAGGCATGGAGCCCTGTAATGACAGTGTTCAAGGAGCATACTGACGACAAGTGTCAGGGAGCATTGTGATGACAAAGGTTATGGAGCATAGTGATGAGAAGACCATGGATAATTGTGATTATGAGCATCATGGGGTGTTGTGATGAGAAGTGTTATGGAACATTGTGATCCCAACGGTTTGGAGCATTATGATGACAGAGGTCATGGAGCATTTTGATTTCATTGTGAGGAAAATAGCCTGAAGCATTATGATAATGGGCATGGTGCATTGTGATGATAGGATTCATGGAGCTTTGAGATGAAAAGGGGCATGGAGCATCGTGATAAAAAGTGCCTTGGAGCATTGTGATGAGAAGTCCATGGAACATTCTAATGACATGCGTCATGGAGCTTTGTGATGACAAGGGCATGGAGCATTGTGATTACAGGGGTCTTGGAACATTGTGATGACAAGTGTCATGGAGCCTTGTGAATGACAAGGCCGTGGAACTTTGTGATCGCAGGGGTCATGGAACATTGTTATGACAGGTGTAATGGAGCATTGTGATGAGAAGGACAGGAAGCATTGGTGTGAAATGTTTCATGGATTATTGTGATGAGAGTGGACATGGAGCATTGTGATGACAAGAGCACAGAACACTGTGATACAATGGTCATAGAGGATTGTAATGACAAGGGCATGGAGCATAGTAATGAGAAGGGCATCGAGCATTGTGATGACATGTGTCATGGGGCTTTGTGATGACAAGGGCATGGAGAAATGTGATGAGAAGGTTCATGGAGCATTGTGATGTCAAGGGTCAAGGAGATTTGTGATGACAAAAGTCACGGAGCATTTTGATGACAAGGGCGTGGTGCATTGTGATGAGAAGGCCAGGGAGCATTTTGATGACAGTGCCATGCAGCAATTTGATGAAAATTGTAATGGAATATTTTCATAACAGGGGTTATAGAACATTGTGATGTCAGGGGTCATGGAGCTTTGGGATGAAAAGTGTCATGGAGCATTTTGATGACAGGGGTTGTGGAACATTGTGATGTCAGGTGTCATGGAACATTGTGATGATAAGGGGATGTAGCATTGTGATGACAGGGGTCATGGAACATTGTGATTACCGGGTCTTGGAGCATTGTGATGAGAAGGGTCATGGAGCCTTGTGATGACAAGGCCATGGATCATCGTGATGGCAGGGGTCATGGAGCATTGTTATGACAGGGTTAATGGAGAATTGTGATGGCAAGTGCATGGAACATTGTGATGAGAAGGCCATGGAGCATTCTGATGACATGAATCATGGAGCTTTGTGATGACAAGTTCATGGAGCAATGTGATGAGAGCGTTCATGGAGCACTGTGATGACAATGACATTGAGCATTTTGATGAAAAGTTCATGGAGCATTGTGGTGACAAATTTCACAGAGCCTTGTGATGATGAGGGCATTGACTTTTGTGGTGACACAGGTCATGGGGTCTTGAGATGACGGGACACACGGAGCATTGTGATGACTGGGGTCATGTAGCATTGTGATGACAGGAGCATGGAGCATTGGTCTGACAAGTTTCATGGATAATTGTGTTGACAGTGGGCATGGCACATTGTGATGACAAGGGCATGGAACATTGTGATGACAAGGTCATGGATTATTGTGAAGACAGGTGTCAGGGAGCATTGTGATGGCATATTTCATGTTCCATTGTGATGACAATGGCATGGAGCATTGTGATGCCGAGTGTTATGGAGGATTGTGATGACAAAGGTAATGGAGCATTGTGATGACAAGGGCTTGGAGCATTGTGATGACAAGGGCCATGGAGCATTGTGATGACAAGGGCATGGAGCATTGTGATGACAACGGCCTTTGAGAATTTTGATGAAAAGGTCGTGAAGCATTGTGATGACAATGGCATGGAGCTTGCTATGACAGGTGTCATGGTACATTGCGATGACAAGTGCATGGAGAATTGTGATGACAAGAGCATGTAACATGGGGGTGAGACCTGTCATGGAGCATTGTGATGACAAGGACATGAAGAATTGTGATGACAAGGGACATGGAGCATTGTGATGACCAGGGCATGGAGCATTGTTATGGCAAGACCGAGGAGCACTGTGATGAGAAGACCATGGATAATTCTGGTGACGAGCATCATGGAGCACTGTAATGACAAGGGGCATGGAGCATTGTGATGATAGGTCTCATGGAGCATTGTGATGACAGGGGTCATGGATCATTGTGATGACAAGGGTCATGGAGTATTCTGATGACAAGCTTGTGCAGTATTGTGAAGACAAAGCATTTAACACTGTGATGGGAAGTGTCATGGAACATAGTGATGCCAAGAACGTGGAGAATTTTGGTGAAAGGGAACATAGAGCATTGTGATGACCAGGCCATGGAGCATTGTGATGTCAAGACCGTGGAGCACTGTGATGAGAAGACCATGGATAATTGTGATGACGAGCGTCATGGAGCGCTATGATGACAAGCGGCATGGAGCATTGTGTTTACAGGGGTCTTGGAGTCTTGTGATATAAAGGCTATGGAACATCGTGATGGCAGGTGTCATGGAGCATTGTTATGACAGGGTTAATGGAGAATTGTGATGGCAAGTGCATGGAACATTGTGATGAGAAGGCAATGTAGCATTCTGATGACATGCGTCATGGAGCTTTGTGATGACATGTTCATGGAGCAATGTGATGAGAGCGTTCATGGAGCACTGTGATGACAATGACATTGAGCATTTTGATGAAAAGTTCATGGAGCATTGTGGTGACAAATTTCACAGAGCCTTGTGATGATGAGGGCATTGACTTTTGTGGTGACACAGGTCATGGGGTCTTGTGATGACGGGACACACGGAGCATTGTGATGTCTGGGGTCATGTAGCATTGTGATGACAGGAGCATGGAGCATTGGTCTGAAAAGTTTCATGGATAATTGTGTTGACAGTGGGCATGGCACATTGTGATGACAAGGGCATGGAGCATTGTGATGACAAGGTCATGGATTATTGTGAAGACAGGTGTCAGGGAGCATTGTGATGGCATATTTCATGTTCCATTGTGATGACAATGGCATGGAGCATTGTGATGCCGAGTGTTATGGAGGATTGTGATGACAAAGGTAATGGAGCATTGTGATGACAAGGGCTTGGAGCATTGTGATGACAAGGGCCATGGAGCATTGTGATGACAAGGGCATGGAGCATTGTGATGACAAAGGCCTTTGAGAATTTTGATGAAAAGTTCGTGAAGCATTGTGATGACAAAGGCATGGAGCTTGCTATGACAGGGTTCATGGGACATTGCGATGACAAGTGCATGGAGAATTGTGATGACAAGAGCATGTAACATGGGGATGAGACCTGTCATGGAGCATTGTGATGACAAGGACATGAAGAATTGTGATGACAAGGGACATGGAGCATTGTGATGACCAGGGCATGGAGTATTGTTATGGCAAGACCGTGGAGCACTGTGATGAGAAGACCACGGATAATTCTGGTGACGATCATCATGGAGCACTGTAATGACAAGGGGCATGGAGCATTGTGATGATAGTTCTCATGGAGCATTGTGATGACAGGGGTCATGGATCATTGTGATGACAAGGGTCATGGAGTATTCTGATGACAAGCTTGTGCAGTATTGTGATGACAAAGCATTTAACACTGTGATGGGAAGTGCCATGGAACATAGTGTTGCCAAGAACGTGGAGAATGGTGATGAAAGGGAACATAGAGCATTGTGATGACCAGGGCATGGAGCATTGTGATGTCAAGACCGTGGAGCACTGTGATGAGAAGACCATGGATAATTGTGATGACGAGCGTCATGGAGCGCTATAATGACAAGCGGCATGGAGCATTGTGTTTACAGGGGTCTTGGAGCATTGTGATGACAAGGGCATGGAGCATTGTGAAGAGAAGGCCATGAAGCATTCTGATGAATGCGTCATGGAGCACTGTGATGACAAGTGCATGGAGCATTGAGATTACAAGTGTCTTTGAGCATTGTGATGAAAAGGGCATGGATCATTGTGATGAAAAAGGCATGGAGCCCTGTAATGACAGTGTTCAAGGAGCATACTGACGACAAGTGTCAGGGAGCATTGTGATGACAAAGGTTATGGAGCATAGTGATGAGAAGACCATGGATAATTGTGATTATGAGCATCATGGGGTGTTGTGATGAGAAGTGTTATGGAACATTGTGATCCCAACGGTTTGGAGCATTATGATGACAGAGGTCATGGAGCATTTTGATTTCATTGTGAGGAAAATAGCCTGAAGCATTATGATAATGGGCATGGTGCATTGTGATGATAGGATTCATGGAGCTTTGAGATGAAAAGGGGCATGGAGCATCGTGATAAAAAGTGTCTTGGAGCATTGTGATGAGAAGTCCATGGAATATTCTAATGACATGCGTCATGGAGCTTTGTGATGACAAGGGCATGGAGCATTGTGATTACAGGGGTCTTGGAACATTGTGATGACAAGTGTCATGGAGCCTTGTGAATGACAAGGCCGTGGAACTTTGTGATCGCAGGGGTCATGGAACATTGTTATGACAGGTGTAATGGAGCATTGTGATGAGAAGGACAGGAAGCATTGGTGTGAAATGTTTCATGGATTATTGTGATGAGAGTGGACATGGAGCATTGTGATGACAAGAGCACAGAACACTGTGATACAATGGTCATAGAGGATTGTAATGACAAGGGCATGGAGCATAGTAATGAGAAGGGCATCGAGCATTGTGATGACATGTGTCATGGAGCTTTGTGATGACAAGGGCATGGAGAAATGTGATGAGAAGGTTCATGGAGCATTGTGATGTCAAGGGTCAAGGAGATTTGTGATGACAAAAGTCACGGAGCATTTTGATGACAAGGGCGTGGTGCATTGTGATGAGAAGGCCAGGGAGCATTTTGATGACAGTGTCATGCAGCAATTTGATGAAAATTGTAATGGAATATTTTGATGACAGGGGTGATAGAACATTGTGATGTCAGGGGTCATGGAGCTTTGGGATGAAAAGTGTCATGGAGCATTTTGATGACAGGGGTTGTGGAACATTGTGATGTCAGGTGTCATGGAACATTGTGATGATAAGGGGATGTAGCATTGTGATGACAGGGGTCATGGAACATTGTGATTACCGGGTCTTGGAGCATTGTGATGAGAAGGGTCATGGAGCCTTGTGATGACAAGGCCATGGAACATCGTGATGGCAGGGGTCATGGAGCATTGTTATGACAGGGTTAATGGAACATTGTGATGGCAATGGCATGGAGGATTGTGATGAGAAGGCCATGGAGCATTCTGATGACATGTGTCATGGAGCTTTGTTATGACCACGGCATGGAGCAATGGGATGAATGCGATCATGGAGCATTGTGATGAAAATGACATGGAGCATTGTAATGCCAAGGGTCATGGATCTTTGTGATGACACAGGTCATGGAGGATTTTGATGACAAGGGCGTTGTGCATTGTGATGAGAAGGGCAGGGAGCATTGTGATGACAGGGTCATGTAGCAATTGGATGAAATGTGTCATGGAATATTTTGATGACAGGGGTTATTGAACATTGTGATGCCAGGGGTCATGGAGCATTTTGATGAAAAGGTTTTGGGAGCATTTTGATGACAGGGGTTATGGAACATTGTGATGTCAGGGGTCATCGAACATTGTGATGATATGTGCATGTACAATTGTGATGACAGGAGTCATGGATCATTGTGATGACAGGCGTGAGGGAGTATTGTGAAGAATAGTGATGTAACGTTGTGATATCAGTGGTGAGAGAGCATTTTGATGAGAAGTGCATGGAGCATTGTGATGACAAGTTTTATGGAGCATTGTGATGACAAGATTGTGGAGCACTGTGATGACAAGTGCATGGTGCATTTTGATGACATGTGTCATGGAACATTGTGCTGACAAGCGCATGGAGCATTGTGATGACAAGTGTCATGGAGCATTGTGCTGAGAAAGGCAGAGAGGATTGTGATGACAAGGGTCAAAGAGAACTGTGATGAAAAGTTCATGGAGCATTGTGGTTAAAATGGTCACAGAGACTTGATGACGAGGGCATGGACCACTGAAATGACAAAGGTCATGAAGCATTGTGATGAATGAAGTCACGGAGCATAGTAATGACAGGGGTCATGGAACAATGTGATAACAAGGGCATGGAGCATTGTGATGACAGGTGTCATGGAGCACTGTGATGACAAGCATCACGGTGCACTGTGAATACAGGGGTCATGGAGCATTGGGATGACAAGGGCATGGATCATTTTGATGACAAGTGTCATGGAGCACTGGGCTGAATATGTTCATGGAGTATTGTGATGACAGGGGTCATGGAGCATTTTGATGAGAAGATCATAGAGCATTGGGCTGAAAATGTTCATGGAGTATCATGATGACAGGGATCATGGAGCATTATGATGACAAGTTCCTGGAGCACTTTTATGAGAATACAATGGAGACTTGTGATGATAAGTCTCATGGAGCATTCTGATGAAAAGGGACATGGAGCATTGTGATTACAGTGGTCTTGGAGCATTGTGATGAGAAGACCATGGAGACTTGTGATGACAATTCTCATGGAGCATTCTGATGAAAAGTGGCATGGAGCATTGTGATTACAGGGCTCTTGGAACATTGTGATGACAAGGGCATGTAGCACTGTGAGGAGAAGGCCATGAAACATTCTGATGACATGGGTCATGGAGCTTTGTGTTGACAAGGGCAGGGAGCATTGTGATTAGAGGGATCTTGAAGCATTGTGATGACAAGGGTCATGGAGCCTTGTGATGGCAATGCCGTGGAACATTGTGATGGCAGGGGTCATGGAGCAATGTTATGACAGAGGTAATGGAGCATTGTGTTGAGAAGGGCATTGAGCATTGGTCTGAAATGTTTCATGGATTACTGGGATGAGAGTGGGCATGGAGAATTGTGATGACAAGGGCACCGTACACGGTGATACATGGGTCATGGGGGATTGTAATGTCAAGGGCATGGAGCATTGTGATGAGAAGGGCATCGAGCATTGTGATGACAAGTGTCATGGAGCTTTGTGATGACAAAGGTCATGGAGCATTTTGATGACAAGGGTGTGGTGCATTGTGATGAGATTGGCAGGGAGCATTTTGATGACAGGTTCTTGCAGTAATTTGATGAAAAATGTAATGGAACATTTTGATGACAGGGGCTATAGAACATTGTGATGCCAGGGGTTATGGAGCTTTAGGATGAAAAGGGTCAGGGAGCATTTTGATGACAGGGGTTATGGAACATTGTGATGTCAGGGGTCATGGAACATTGTGCTGATAAGGGGATGTAGCATGGTGAATGACAGGGGCCATGGAACATTGTGATAACACGGGTGAGGGAGGATTGTGATGACTAGTGATGGAACATTGTGGTATCTCATGTGAGAGAGCATTTGGATGAGAAGTGCATGGAGCATTGTGATTACAAGGTTTATGGAGCAAAGTGATGACAAGGTTGTGGATCACTGTGATGAAAAACGCATGGCACATTGTGATGACAAGGGTCATGGAGCATTGTTCTGACAAAGACATGGAGCATTGTAATGACAAGGGTCACGGAGCATTGTGATGAAAAGTTCATGGAGCATTGTGGTTACAAATGTCACAGAGCCTTGTGATGACGCGGGTATGGACCGTTGTGATGACGAACGTTATGAAGCATTGTGATGACTGGAGTCACGGACCATTGTGATTACTGGTGTAATGGAGCATTGTGATGACAAGGGCGTGGAGCATTGTGGTGACAGGGGCATGGCGCATTGGTCTGACAAGTTTCATAGATTATTGTGATGACAGTGTACATGGTGCTTTGTGGTGACAATGGCATGGAGCACTGTGATGACAAGGGCATGGAGTATTGTGAAGACAGGTGTCAGGGAGCATTGTGATGACATATGTCATGGTCCATTGCGATGACAGTGGCATGTAGCTTTGTGATGCCAAATGTAAGGGAGGATTGTGATGACATATATAATGGAGCATTGTGATGACTAGGGCTTGGAGCATTATGATGAGAAGGGCCATTGAGAATTTTCATGACAATGTCGTGAAGCAATGTGATGACATGGTCCTGGAGAACTGTGATGAGAAAACCATGGAGCCTTGTGATGACAGGTCTCATGGAGCATACTGATGAAAAGGGGCATGGAGCATTCTGATTACAGGTGTCTTGGAACATTGTGATAACAAGGGCATGGAGTATTGTGATGACTAGGGCATGGAATACTGTGATGACAGGCATCATGGAGCGTTGTGATGACAAGTGTTATGGAACATTGTGATCACAAGGGTTTGGAGCATTGCGATGACAGAGGTCATGGATCATTTTGATTTCAATGAGCATGGAGCATTGTGATGAGTAGGGCATGAAGCAATGCGATCCCAAGGTTCTTGGAGGATTGTGATGACAATGGTAATGGAGTATTGGGATGACAAGCGCATAGAGCATTGTAATGACAAAGTCATGTAGCATTTTGCTGACAAAGGCATGGAGCTTTGTGATGACAGGTGTCATGGAGCACTGTGATGACAAGCATCACGGAGCATTGTGAATACAGGGGTCATGGAGCATAGGGATGACAAGGGCATGGAGCATTTTGATGAAAAGTGTCATGGAGCATTGGGGTGAAAATGTTCATGGAGTATTGTGATGACAGGGGTCATGGAGCAATGTGATGACAAGAGTCCCGTATCATTGTGTTATCAGGTGTCATGGAGTGTTGTGATGACTGTGGTCATGGAGCATTGTGATGATATTGGTCATGGGGCATTTTGATGAGAAGGTCATGGAGCATAGGGCTGAAAATGTTCATGGAGTATTGTGATGACAGGGGTCATGGAGCATTGTGATGACAAGGGAATGGAGCATGGTGATGACAAGGTCCTGGAACATTGTGATGAGATGACCATGGAGACTTGTGATGACAAGTCTCTAGGAGCATTCTGATGAAAAGGGCCATGGAGCATTGTGATTACAGGGGTCTTGGAGCATTGTGATGACAAGGGCATGGAGCACTGTGAGGAGAAGGCCATGGAACTTTCTGATGACATGCGTCATAGAGCTTTGTGATGACAAGGGCATGGAGCTTTGTGATTACAGGTGTCTTGGAGCATTGTGATGACAAGGGTCATGGAGCCTTCTGATGACAAGGCCGTGGATCATTGTGATGGCAGTGGTCATGGAGCATTGTTATTACAGAGGTAATGGAGCATTGTGATGTGAAGGGCATTGAGCATTTGTCTGAAATGTTTTATGGATTATTGTGATGAGAGTGGGCATGGAGCATTGTGATGACAAGCGCATGGAGCATTGCTCTAATAAGTTTCAGCGATTATTGTGATGACAAGGGCATGGAGCATTATGATGTCCAGGTCATGCAGTATTGTGAAGAGAGGTGTCAGGGAGCATTGTGATGACATAGGTAATGGCCCATTGTGATGAAAATGGCATGGAGCATTGTGATGCCAAGTGTCATGGAGGATTCTGATGACAAAGGTAAAGGAGCATTGTGATGACAATGGCTTGGAAAATTGTGATGACAAGGGTCAGGGAGCATTCTGATGACAAGCTTGTGGAGTATTTTGATGACAATGGCATGGAGCATTGTGATGAAAATTGCATGGGGCTTTGTGATGAAAAAGACATGGAGCCTTTTCGTGACAGGGTTCCAGGAGCATTCTGATGACAAGTGTCAGGGAGCACTGTGATGACAAGTGTATTGAGAAATGTGATGACAAAGGTCATGGAACATTGTGATGAAAAGGGCATGGAGTATTGTGATGACAGGCATCATGGAGCTTTGTGATGACAAGTGTTATGGAACATTGTGATCACAAGGGTTTGAAGCATTGTGATGACAGAGGTCATGGATCATTTTGATTTCAAGGAGCATGGAGCATTGTGATGACAAGGGCATGAAGCAAAGTGATCCGAAGGTTCATGGAGGATTGTGATGACAATAATAATGGAGTATTGTGATGACAAGCGCATAGAGCATTGTAATGACAAGGTCATGTAGCATTTTGCTGACAAAGGCATGGAGCATTGTGATGACAGGTGTCATGGAGCACTGTGATGTCAAGTGTCATGGGGCATTGTGAATACAGGGGTCATGGAGCATTGGGATGACAAAGGCATGGATCATTGTGATGACAATTGTCATGGAGCATTGGGCTGAAAATGTTCATGGAGTATTGTGATGACAGGGGTCATGGAGGATTGTGATGACAAGGGAATGGAGCGTAGTGATGACAAGGGAATGGAGCGTGGTGATGACATGTTCCTGGAGCATTGTGATGAGAAGACCATGGAGACTTGTGATGAAAAATCTCATGGAGCATTCTGATGAAAAGGGGCATGGAGCATTGTGATTACGGGGTCTTCGAGTATTGTGATGACAAGGGCATGGAGCACTGTGAGGAGAAGTCCATGAAACATTCTGATGACATGCGTCATGGAGTTTTGTGATGACAAGGGCATGGAGCATTGTGATTAGAGGGATATTGGAGCATTGTGATGACAAGTGTCATGGAGCCTTGTGATGGCAAGGCCGTGGAACATTGTGATGGCAAGGGTCATGGAGCATTGTTATGACAGAGGTAATGGATCATTGTGATGAGAAGGGCATTGAGCATTGGTCTGAAATGTTTCATGGATTACTGTGATGAGAGTGGGCATGGAGAATTGTGATGACAAGGGCACCGTACACGGTGATACATGGATCATGGGGGATTGTAATGACAAGGGCATGGAGCATTGTGATGAGAAGGGCATCGAGCATTGTGATGACAAGTGTCATGGAGATGTGTGATGACAAGGGCATGGAGCAATGTGATGAGAGGGTTCATGGAGCATTGTGATGACAATGATATGGAGCATTGTGATGCCAAGTGTCATGGAGCTTTGTGATGACAAAGGTCATGGAGCATTTTGATGACAAGGGTGTGGTGCATTGTGATGAGAAAGGCAGGGAGCATTTTGATGACAAGTTCATGCAGTAATTTGATGAAAAGTGTAATGGAATATTTTGATGACAGGTGTTATAGAACATTGTGATGCCAATGGTAATGGAGCTTTAGGATGAAAAGGGACATGGAGCATTTTGATGACAGGGGTTATGGAACATTGTGATGTCAGGGGTCATGGAACATTGTGCTGATAAGGGGATGTAGCATGGTGAATGACAGGGGTCATGGAACATTGTGATAACAGGGGTGAGGGAGGATTGTGATGACTAGTGATGGAACATTTTGATATCTCATGTGAGAGAGCATTTGGATGAGAAGTGCATGGAGCATTGTGATTACAAGGTTTATGGAGCATAGCGATGACAAAGTTGTGGATCATTGTGATGAAAAGGGCATGGAACATTGTGATGACAAGGGTTATGGAGCATTGTGATGAAAAGTTCATGGAGCATTGTGGTTACAAAGGTCACAGAGCCTTCTGATGACGCGGGAATGGACCGTTGTGATGACAAACGTTATGAAGCATTGTGATGACTGGAGTCACGGAGTATTGTGATGACAGGGCTCATGGAGCATTGTGATGACAAGGGCATGGAGCCTTGTGATGACAGGGGCATGGAGCATTGGTCTGACAAGTTTCATAGATTATTGAGATGACAGTGGATATGGTGCACTGTGATGACAAGGCCATGGAGCATTGTGATGACAAGGGCATGGAGTATTGTGAAGACAGATATCAGGGAGCATTGTGATGACATATGTCATGGTCCATTGCGATGACAATGGCATGGAGCATTGTGATGCCAAATGTAATGGACGATTGTGATGACAAGTATAATGGAGCATTGTGATGACTAGGGCTTGGAGCATTATGATGACAAAGGTCATTGAGAATTTTCATGACAATGTCGTGAAGCATTGTGATGACAAAGTCCTGGAGCATTGTGATGAGAAAACCATGGAGCCTTGTGATGACAGCTCTCATGGAGCATACTGATGAAAAGGGGCATGGAGCATTCTGATTACAGGGGTCTTGGAACATTGTGATAACAAGGGCATGGAGCATTGTGATGACAAGGGCATGGAGTATTGTGATGACAGGCATCATGGAGCGTTATGATGACAAGTGTTATGGATCATTTTGATCACAAGGGTTTGGAGAATTGCGATGACAGAGGTCATGGATCATTTTGATTTCAAGGAGCATGGAGCATTGTGAAGACTAGGGCATGAAGCAATGTGATCCCAAGGTTCCTGGAGGATTGTGATGACAATGGTAATGGAGTATTGTGATGAAAAGCGCATAGAGCATTTTAATGACAAAGTCCTGTAGCATTTTACTGACAAAGGCATGGAGCATTGTGATGACAGGTGTCATGGAGCACTGTGATGACAAGCGTCACAGAGCACTGTGAATACAAGGGTCATGGAGCATTGGGATGACAAGCGCATGGATCATTGTGATGACAATTGTCATGGAGCATTGGGCTGAAAATGTTCATGGAGTATTGTGATGACAGGGGTCAGGGAGCATTGTGATTACAGGGGTCTTGGAGCATTGTGATGACAAGAGACCCGGATCATTGTGTTGTCAGGTGTCATGGAGTGTTGTGATGACAGTGGTCATGGAGCATTGTGATGATATTGGTCATGGAGCATTGTGATGAGAAGATCATGTAGCATATTGCTGAAAATATTCATGGAGTATTGTGATGACATGGGTCATGGAGCATTCTGATGACAAGGGAATGGAGCATGGTGATGAGAATATCCTGGAGCATTGTGATGAGATGACCATGGAGACTTGTGATGACAAGTCTCATGGAGCATTCTGATGAAAAGGGTCATGGAGCATTGTGTTTACAGGGATCTTGGAGCATTGTGATGACAAGGGCATGGAGCATTTTGAGGAGAAGGCCATGGAACATTCTGATGGCATGTGTCATGGAGCTTTGTGATGACAAGGGCATGTAGCTTTGTGATTACAGGGGTCTTGGAGCATTGTGATGACCAGGGTCATGGAGTCTTGTGATGACAAGGCTGTGGATCATTGTGATGGCAGGTATCATGGCGCATTGTTATGACAGAGGTAATGGATCATTGTGATGAGAATGGCATTGAGCATTAGTCTGAAATGTTTCATGGATTATTGTGATGAGAGTGGACATGGAGCATTGTGATGAGAAGGGCACGGTACACTGTGATACATGGGTCATGGGCGATTGTAATGACAAGGTCATGGAGCATTGTGATGAGAAGGGCATCGAGCATTGTGGTGACAAGTGTCATGGATCTTTGTGATGACAAGGGCATGGAGCAATGTGATGAGAGGGTTCATGGAGCATTGTGATGACAATGTCATGGAGCATTGTGATGCCAAGGGTCATGGAGCTTTGTGATGACAATGGTCATGGAGCCTTTTGATGACAAGGGTGTGGTGCATTGTGTTGAGAAGGGCAGGGAGCATTTTGATGACATGGTCATGCAGCAATTTGATGAAAATTGTAATGGAATATTTTGATGACAGTGGTTATAGAACACTATGATGCCAGGGATCATGGAACTTTGTGATGAAACGGGTGATGGAGCATTTTGATGACAGGGGTTATGGAACATTGTTTTGTCAGGGGTCATGGAACATTGTGCTGATAAGGGGTTGTAGCATTGTGATGACAGGGGTCATGGAACATTGTGATAACCGGGGTGAGGGAGGATTGTGATGACTAGTGATGGAACATTGTGATATCACATGTGAGAGAGCGTTTGGATGAGAAGTGCATGCGACATTGTGATTACAAGGTTTATGGAGCATAGCGATGACAAGGTTGTGGATCATTGTGATGAAAAGCACATGGCACATTGTGATGACAAGGGTCATGGAGCATTGTTCTGACAAAGACATGGAGCATTGTGATGACAAGGTTCACGGAGCATTGTGATGAAATGTTCATGGAGCATTGTGGTTACAAATGTCACAGAGCCTTGTGTTGAGGCGGGCATGGACCGTTCTGATGACAAACGTTATGAAGCATTGTGATGACTGGACTCACGGAGCATTGTGATGACAGGAGTCATGGAGCATTGTGATGACAAGCGCATGGAGCATTGCTCTAATAAGTTTCAGGGATTATTGTGATGACAGTGGGAATGGAGCATTGTGATGACAAGGGCATGGAGCATTGTGATGACCAGGTCATGCAGTATTGTGAAGAGAGGTGTCAGGGAGCATTGTGATGACATATGTAATGGCCCATTGTGATGACAATGGCATGGAGCATTGTGATGCCAAGAGTCATGGAGGATTCTGATGACAAAGGTAATGAAGCATTGTGATGACAATGGCTTGGAACATTGTGATGACAATGGTCAGGGAGCATTGTGCTGACAATTGCATGGAGAACTGTGATGACAATGGCATGGAGCATTCTGATGACAAGCTTGTGGTCTATTTTGATGACAATGGAATGGAGCATTGTGATGAAAACGGCATGGGGAGTTGTGATGAAAGGGGCATGGAGCCTTTTCGTGACAGTGTTCAAGGAGCATTCTGATGACAAGTGTCAGGGAGCATTGTGATGACAAGTTTATTGAGAATTGTGATGACAAAGGTCATGGAGCATTGCGATGAAAAGGGCATGGTGTATTGTGATGACAGGCATCATGGAGCGTTGTGATGACATGTGTTATGGAACATTGTGATCACAAGGGTTTGGAGCATTGTGATGACAGAGGTCATGGATCATTTTTATTTCAAGGAGCATGGAGCATTGTGATGACAAGGGCTTGAAACAACCTGATCCCAAGGTTCATGGAGGATTGTGATGACAATGGAAATGGAGTATTTTGATGACAAGCGCAGAGAACATTGTAATGACAAAGTCATGTAGCATTTTGCTGACATAGGCATGGAGCATTGTGATGACATGTGTCATGGAGCACTGTGATGACAAGGGTCACGAGCATTGTGAATACAGGGGTCATGGAGCATTGGGATGACAAGGGCATGGATCATTGTGAAGACAAGGGTCTTGGAGCACTGGGCTGAAAATGTTCATGGAGTGTTTTGATGACAGGGGTCATGGAGCATTGTGATGACTAGGGAATGGAGCATTGTGATGACAAGAGTCCCGAATCATTGTGTTCTCAGGTGACATGGAGTGTTGTGATGACAGTGGTCGTGGAGAATTGTGATGATATTGGCCATGGAGCATTGTGATGAGTAGGTCGTGGTGCATTGGGCTGAAAATTTTCATGGATTATTGTGATGACAGTGGTCATGGAGCATTGTGATTACAAGGGAAAGGAGCATGGTTATGACAAGGTCCTGGAGCATTGTGATGAGAAGACCATGGAGACTTGTGATGACAAGTCTCATAGAGCATTCGGATGAAAAGGGGCATGTAGCATTGTGATTACTGGGGTCTTGGATCACTGTGATGACTAGGGCATGGAGCATTGTGATGAGAATGCCATGGAGCATTCTGATGACATGCGTCATGGAGTTTTTTGAGGACAAACATGGAGCATTGTGATTACAGGTGTCTTCGAACATTGTGAGGACAAGGGCCTGGAGCATTGTGAGGAGAAGACCAAGGAGCATTCTGATGGCATGCGTCATTGAGATTTGTGATGACAAGGGCATGGAGCATTGAGATTACATGGGTCTTGGAGCATTGTGAAGAAAAGGACATGGATCATTGTGATGAAAAAGGCATGGAGCCTTGTCATGACAGGATTTAAGGAGGATACAGACAACAGGTGTCAGGGAGCATTTTAATGAAAAGTGTATTGAGCATTGTGATAACAAAGGTCATGTAGCATTGTGATGAGAAGACCATTGATAATTGTGATCACGAGAATCATGGGACATTGTGATGAAAAGTGATATTGTATATTGTGATCACAAGTGTTTGGAGCATTGTTATGACAGAGGTCATGGAGCATTTTGATTTCATTTTGATGACAATAGCATGAATCATTATGATGATGGGCATGGTGCATTGTGATGACAGGGTTCATGGATCATTGAGATGAAAAGAGGCATAGAGGATTGTGATTACAGGGTTATTGGAGCACTGTGATGAGAAGGGTCATGGAGCTTTGTGATGACAGGACCATGGAACATCGTGATGGCAGGGGTCATGGAGCATTATTATCACAGTGATAATTGAGCCTTGTGATTGCAAGGTCGTGGAGCATTGTGATGAGAAGGCCATGGAGCATACTGATGACATGTGTCATGGAGCTTTGTGAAGACAAGGGCATGGAGCAATGTGATGAGAGCGTTCATGGAGCATTGTGATGACAATGAAATGGAGCATTGTGATGCTAAGGGTCATGGATCTTTGTGATGACAATGGTCATGGAGCATTTTGATGGCAAGGGCGTTGTGCAATGTGATGAGAAGGGCAGGGAGCATTGTGATGACAAATTTTAAGGAGCATTGTGATGACAAGATTGTGGAGCACTGTGATGACAAGCACATGGTGCATTGTGATGACATGTGTCATTGAGCATTGTGATGACAAGCGCATTAAGCACTGTCATGACAAGTCTCATGGAACATTCTGATGAAAAGGGGCATGGAGCATTGTGATTACAGGGGTCTTGGAGCATTGTGATGAGAAGGGCATGGAGCATTGTGATGAGAAGGCCATGATGCATGCTGATGACATGTGTCATGGAGCTTTTTAATGACAAGTGCATGGAGCATTGTGATTACAGGGATCTTGGAGCATTGTGATGAATAGGGCATGGATCATTGTGATGAAAAAGGCATGGAACCTTGTCATGACAGGGTTCAAGGAGCATACTGACGACAAGTGTCAGGGAGCATTGTGATGACATGTGTATTGAGCACTGTGATGACAACGATCATGGAGCACTGTGATGAGAAGACCATGGATAACTGTGATGATGAGTGTCATGGGGTGTTGAGATGATAAGTGTTATTGAACATTGTGATCACAAGGGTTTGGAGCATTATGATGACAGAGTTCATGGAGAATATTGATTTCATTGTGATGACAATAGCCTGAAGCATTATGATGATGGGCATGGTGTACTGTGATGACAGGGTTCATGGAGCATTGAGATGAAAAGGGTCATGGAGCACTGTGATTCCAAGGGTCTTGGAGCATTGTGACGACATGGGAATGGAGCATTGTGATGAGAAGGCCATGGAACTTTCTGATGACATGCGTCATGGAGCTTTGTGATGACAAGGGCATGCAGCATTTTGATTTCAGGGGTCTTGAGCTTTGTGATGACAAGTGTCATGGAACCTTGTGATGACTAGGTAGTGGAACATTGTGATGCCAAGAGTCATGGTGCATTGTTATTACAGGGGTAATGGAGGATTTTGATGAGAAGGGTATGGAACATTGGTCTGAAATGTTTCATGGATTATTGTGATGAGAGTGGGCATGGAGCATTGTGATGACAAGGGCACGGAACACTGTGATACATGGGTCATGCAGGATTGTAATGAAAAAGGCATGGAGCATTGTCATGAGAAAGGCATCGAGCATTGTGATGACAAGTGTCATGGAGCTTTGTGATGACAAGGATATGGAGCAATGTGATGAGAGGGTTCAGGGAGCATTGTGATGACAGTGACATGGAGCATTGTGATGCCATGGGACATGGAGCTTTGTGATGACAAGTCATGGAGCATTTTGATGAGAAGGGTGTGGTGCATTGTGATGAGAAGGGAAGGGAGCATTTTGATGACAGGGTCATGCAGCAATTTGATAAGAATTGTAATGGAATATTGTGATGGCAGTGTTTATATAACATTGTGATGTCAGGGGTCTTGGATCATTGGGATGAAAAGGGTCATGGAGCATTTTGCTGACAGGGCTTATGGAACATTGTGATGTCAGGGGTCATGGAACATTGTGCAGATGAGTGGATGTAGCACTGTGATGACAGTGTCATGGAACATTGTGATTCCAGGTGTGAGGGAGTATTGTGATGACTAGTGATGGAACATTGTGATATCTCTGATGAGAGAGCATTTTGATGAGAAGTCCATGGACCATTGTGATTACAAGGTTTATGGAGCATTGCAATGAAAAGTTTGTGGTCGGCTGTGATGAAATGCACGTGGCACACTGTGATGACAATGGTCATAGACCATTGTTCTGACAAAGACATGGAGCAGTGTGATGACAAGGGTCACAGAGAATTGTGATGAAAAGTTCATGGAATATTGTGGTTACAAAAGTCACAGAGCCTTGTGATGATGCGGGCATGGACAATTGTGATGACAAAGGTTATGAATCATTGTGATGACTGGAGTCACTGAGCATTGTGATGACAGGGATCATGGAGCATTGTGATGACAAGGGCATGGAGCATTGTGTAGACAGGGGCATGGAGCATTGGTCTGACAAGTTTCATGGATTATTGTGATGACATTGGGCATGGTGCATTGTGATGACAAGGGCATGGAGCATTGTGATGAGAAGGTCAAGGAGTATTGTGAAGACAGGTGTCAGGGAGCACTGTGATGACATATGTCATGGTCCATTGTGATTACAATTGCATGGAGCATTGTGAAGCCAAATGTAATGGAGAAATGTGAGGAAAAATATAATGGAGCATTTTGATGATTAGGGCTTGGAGCACTATGATGACAAGGGCCATTGAAAATTTTCATGACAAGGTCGAGAAGCATTGTGATGACAAGGTCCTGGAGCATTGTGATGACAAAACCATGGACCCTTGTGATGACAAGTCTCATGGAGCATACTGATGAAAATGGGCATGGAGCATTGTAATTACAGGGGTCTTGGAACATTGTGATGACAAGGGCATGGCAGATTGTGAGGAGAAGACCAAGGAGCATTCTGATGGCATGCGTCCTTGTGTTTTGTGATGACAAGGGCATGGAGCATTGTGATTACATTGGTCTTGGAGCACTGTGATGGAAAGGGCATGGAACATTGTGATGTAAAAGGCATGGAGCCTTGTCATGACAGGGTTCAAGGAACATACTGACAAGTGTCATGGAGCATTGTGATGACAGGGGTCATGAAGAATTGTGATAACAAGAGCATGGAGCATTGTGATGACAAGAGCATGGAACATTGGTCTAATATGTTTCATGGATTATTGCGATGACAGTTGGAATGGCGCATTGTGATGACAAGGGCATGGAGCATTGTGATGACCAGGTCATGCAGTATTGTGAAGAGAGGTGTCAGGGAGCATTCTGATGACATATGTAGTGGCCCGCTCTGATGACAATGGCATGGAGCATTGTGATGCCAAGTGTCATGGAGGATTCTGATGACAAATGTAATGGAGCATTGTGATGACAATGGCTTGGAGCATTGTGATGAAAAGGGTCAAGGAGCATTGTGCTGACAATCGCATGGAGAATTGTGATGACAAAGGTCATGGAGCATTCTGATGACAATCTTGTGGAGTATTTTGATGACAATGGCATGGAGCATTGTGATGAAAACGGCATGGGGCGTTGTTATGAAAGAGGCATGGAGCCTTTTCCTGACATGGTTCAAGGAACATTCTGATGACAAGTGTCAGGGAGCATTGTGATGACAAGTGTATTGAGAATTGTGATGACAAAGCTCATGGAGCATTGCGATGAAAAGGGCATGGAATATTGTGATGACAATCATCATGGAGCGTTGTGATGAAAAGTGTTATGGAACATGGTGATCAAAAGTGTTTGGAGCATTGTGATGACAGAGGTCATGGATCATTTTGATTTCAAGGAGCATGGAGCATTGTGATGACATGGGCATGAAGCAATGTGATCCCAAGTTTCATGGAGGATTGTGATGAGAAGCAAATAGAGCATTGTAATGACAAGGTCTTGTAGCATTTTGCTGACAAAGGCATGGAGCATTGTGATGACAGGTGTCATGGAGCACTGTGATGACATGCGTCACAGAGCATTGTGAAAACAGTGGTCATGGAGCATAGGGATGACAAGGACATGGATCATTGTGATGACAAGGGTCATGGAACATTGGGCTGAAAATGTTCATGGATTATTGTGATGACAGGTGTCATGGAGCAGTGTGATGACTAGGGAATGGAAAATTGTGATGACAAGAGTCCCGAATCATTGTGTTGTCAGGTGTCATGGAGTGTTGTGATGACAGTGGTCATGGATCATTGTGATGATATTGGCCATGGAGCTTTGTGATGAGAAGACCTTGGGTAATTGTGATGTCGAGCATCATGGAGCACTGTAATGTCAAGGGGCATGAAGCATTGTGATGACAGGTGTCAGGGAGCATTGTGATGACAAGGGCATGGAGCTTTGTGATGACATGTGCATGGAGCATTGTTATGACAAGTGCATGGAGCATTGCAATGTCAAGTGGATGGAGAATTGTGATGACAAGAGCATGTAACATTTTGATGAGAAGTGTCATGTAGCACTGTGATGACAAGGACGTGGAGAATTGTGATGACAAGGGACATGGAGCATTTTGATAACCAGGGCATGGTGCATTGTGATGACAGGGGCCATGGAGCATTATTATGAGAACGGCCATGGTGCATTCTGACATAAGATTCCACTTATGAAGTGAATGTAAACATGGCTACATATGAACTGATTTAGGGAAGAGAACAGAGTATCAGATTTAGAAAACAATATAACGCGTGCTAAGGGGAAAGAGAGGTGGGGAGATGCACAAAACATAAGATTGATATTAGCACAGGTACCGTTCCATAATCCAAAAACAGAAGAGACAAGCCCTACTCCTTCCTCAGTGAACGGAACTCAACATCCCTATTCCCCTCAGAGAAATATATCTGACTAGTAAGAATTTTAAAACCTATGTATTGATATGTCTCCGTAAGGGAACCAAGTGTGTCTAGAACGACATAAACATGGCAGTGGGAATCAGCTCAAACCCAGTATAAAAATGAATTTCAAAACAAAACATAAAAACAGTAAAATTCTTACACAATACCTTCAGGGGTTTTGATGAAACCTGGAATGACCGTATCTACAATGACAGCTGGATGTGGCATAAGGCTGGTCACTTGGGACAGAGAGGATTGGTGAGATTGGGTGAAAAAATGCAGACCCTTTAAAGCAATAATGCCTGCCACCCATTCCATGGTTCCCATCTCTCCAGGTAGAAGGGAATATCACTACAGTTATAACGTGTATGGGAACCTAGAGAATGGAAACCATCTGATGGTGAAAGGTTTCTAAAACTGTACTACTTTTTTCTCTCCTTGTGCTCCAGTTTGACATTCCAACTGCTTTACTATCAATCTCCCAACTTGGAAAGTCAGCCCCTATATCCTCCTGGTACGCACAGTTGGCAAATTGTGCAGAGGATATAAGGGAAGAGAGAGAACCAATGAGAGAGTAGCTGTAGGCATATGGACGGCCACATGTCTCTCTAATTTTCTGTCACAAAGAGGAATTAACCAAAGTCTCAGCCTGCCCTCCAGAACCAGTATAAGTCCAGAAGCAAAACTGTTGATTTGCGGTCAGCTCACAAAAACGCGAGTTGAAAAATGGAGCTCAGGGCCACAGCAATTCACTAACCTGCAGAGTTATAAAGGAATACTCTCTTCGAAAAATCTGTTGAGGGAAAGCCACGAGGCGGAAGGGCAAATGAGGCAGAATGGCATGAAATAGATTTCAAGAGGTACATTGGAATCGCCTTTAAACACAGGAAAAGAATTACAACTTCGAAAATTATGGAAATGGCCATAAAAGGCATATGGGTTTTCACGTGCATATATGCAGGAGAAAACGCATATGCCATTTTTGGACAAGCAAGCAAGCAGGCAATGCAAATCTGCACTACAAAGAAGTATCACTTCCCACCGGTCAAAAGGGATATCCACAAAATGTGTAAAAACCAGAAAGGCAAGACAGGCCCTGGAGAACACGGAGCCTTGTTATGCTGATGGCCGGGATGTAAATTGCCAACTGCCTCTCTGGAGGAGTGCATTGTGTTCCCTAAAACAAGTAAACAACAGAGCTACAGAGCCAAGGGCACTTCCAGTCTAGGGAATATACCTTGGGAAAACTGAAAATAAATAAGACAGATCCACACAAAAATTCAGGGCTGCACTGCTTACAAAAACCTCAACTTGGGTACACATTAAATATCCCAGGAAAGACAAAAATGGTTCAAGAAATTGTGGTACTTACGTATGATGGAATATCCCTCAGCCATAAAATCAATGTCATAAGGCCAGTAGCAGCAAAATGAGTGGATTCAGGTACGATAATTCTAAGTGAAATAAGTCACACAGAAAAAGAAACTTATCATAAGATATCACTTATGAAGTTCCTGTAAACATGGCTACACATGAACTGAGTTAGGAAAGAAAAGAGAGACTCACATTTAAAAAAAAACGCTTATGCTTGCTTAAGGGGGAAGGAGAGGTGGGGTGATGCATAAAATCAGAGTTTGATATTAGTACAGGTACCCTTCCAAAAACTAAATACGAAATAAACAAAACCTACACCTTCCTCAGTGAAAGGGACTCAACACCCCATATTCACCACAGAGTAATATATCTTAAAAGTATGAATCTTAAAACCTATGTATTGATATGTCTCCATAAGGGAATCAAGTGTGTCTAGACTGACATAAACATGACAGTGAGAATCAGCTCAAACCCACTATAAAAAGGAATTTCAAAAACAAAACAAAAAAACAGGGAAATTTCTTACAATTCCTTCAAGGTCTCTGATGAAACCTGGAATGACCCTATCTACAATGACAGCTGGATGTGGCATAAGGCTGGACACTTGGGACTGAGAGGATTGGTGAGATTGGGTGAGCAAAAGCAGACCCTTTAAATCAATAATGAGGGGCACCCATTCCATGGGTCCCAACTCTCCAGGTTGAAGGGAATATTACTACAGCTATAACATGTACGGGAAACCTAGATAATGGACACTGTGAATATGAAAGGTTTGTAAAACTCAATGAATAGTCCCTCTCCTGATGCTCCGGTTTTACTTTCCAACTGCTTTACTATCAATCTCCCAACTTGGAGAGACAGCCCCTTTAACCTCCTGGTTCGCACAGGTTGCCAATTTGGCAGAGGATCAAAGGGAAGAGGGAGAACAAATGAGAGAGTAGCTGTTAGGCATTTGCACAGGCACATGTCACTCTAATTGCCCGGCAGGAAGAATAATTATCCAAAGTCTCAGGCAATCACCGGGATCCAGTATAGGTCCTGAACCAAAAATTTGGACTTGCTTCCAGCTCACAAAAAACGAGTTGAAAAATGGAGCTCAGGGGCAGAGCAATTCACAAACTGGCAGAGTAATAAAGGCCAACTATGTTCCAGAAATCTGTTGAGGGAAAGCAATGAAGCGAACCCGACAGTCAGGCTGAATAGAAGGAAACAGATTTCAAGAGGTACGTTGGAATCGTCTGTAAAGCAGAGGAAAAGGGGCACAACTTCGACAATGATGCACTTGGCCAAAAAGGGCGTATGCATTTTCTCTTGAATATATGCAGGAGAAAATGCATATGCCCTTTTTGGCCAAGCAAGCAAGCGGGCAATTCAAATCTGCACTACAAAGAAGTATCACTTCCCACCGGTCAAAAGGGACATCCACAAAATGGGTAAAAACCAGAAAGGCAAGACAGGCCTTGGAGAACAGGGAGCCTTGTTATGCTGATGGGCGGGATGTAATTTGTCAACTGCCTGTCTGGAGGAGTGCATTGTGTTCCCTAAAACAAGTAAACAACAGAGCTACAGAGCCAAGGGCACTTCCAGTCTAGGGAATATACCTTGGGCAAACTGAAAATCAATAAGACAGAGCCAGTCCACAATTTACGGCTGCACTGCTTACAAGAACCTCAACTTGGGTACAACTTAAGTATCCCAGGAAAGATAAAAATGGTTCAAAAAATTGTGGTACTTACGTATGATGGAATATCCCTCAGCAATGAAATCAATGTAATAAGACCAGTAGCAGCAAAATGAGTGGATTCAGGTACGATGATTCTAAGTGAAATAAGTCACACAGAAAAAGAATCGTATCATAAGATATCACTTATGAAGTTCCTGTAAACGTGGCTACACATGAACTGAGTTAGGAAAGAGAAGAGAGTCTCATATTTAGAAAACACTCTTATGCCTGCTTAACGGGGAAGGAGAGGTGGGGTGATGCATAAAACCAGAGTTTGATATAAGCACAGGTACCTTTCCCAAAACAAACTATGGAATAGACAAGACCTACACCTTCCTCAGTGAAACGGACTCAAAACCCCATATCTCCCGCAGAGGAATATATCTGACTATTAAGAATCTTAAAACCTGTGTATTGACATGTCTCCATAACCCAATCAAGTGTGTCTAGACTGGCATAATCATGGCAGCAAGAATCAGCTCAAACCCACTATAAAAAGAATTTCAAAAACAAACCAAAAAAAACAGTGAAATTCTTTACAATTCCTTCAGGGTCTCTGATGAAACCTGGAATGACACTATCTACAACGACAGGTGGATGTGGCATAAGGCTGGACGCAT
Source organism: Mesoplodon mirus (assembly GCF_964341445.2). Classification (NCBI taxonomy): domain Eukaryota; kingdom Metazoa; phylum Chordata; class Mammalia; order Artiodactyla; family Ziphiidae; genus Mesoplodon; species Mesoplodon mirus. The sequence continues at coordinate 37,910 of NW_028295421.1, forward strand.
GGGACTGAGAGGATTGGTGAGATTGGATGAGCAAATGCAGACTCTTTAAAGCAATAATGCATGGCACCCTTTCCATGGGTCCCAACTCTCCAGGTTGAAGGGAATATTACTACACCTATAACATGTATGGGAAACCTAGAGAATGGACACACTGTGAATACAAAATGTTTCTAAAACTCAATGAATAGTCCCTCTCCTGGTGGTCCAGTTTGACTTTCCAACTGCTTTACTATCAATCTCCCAACTTGGAGAGACAGTACCTTTAACCTCCTGGTTTGCACAGGTTGCCAATTTGGCATAGGATGAAAGGGAAGAGGGAGAACCAATGAGAGAGTAGCTGTTAGGCTTTTGGATGGGCACATGTCACTCTTATTTCCCTGGAGGAAGAAGAATTAACCAAAGTCTCAGCCAACCACCGGGAACCAGTATAGGTCCTGAACCAAAATATTGGACTTTCGTTCAGCTCACAATAAACGAGTTACAAAATGGAGTTCAGGGGCACAGCAATTCACAAACTGGCAGAGTAATAAAGGGCAACTATAATCCAAAAGTCTGTTGAGGGAAGGCATCGAGGTGAACTTTAAAGGGAGACAGAATAGCAGAAAACACATTTCACGAGGTACTTTCGAATCACCTTTAAATCACAGGAATAGGGGCACAACTTCGACAATGATGCACTTGGCCAAAAAGGGCGTATGCGTTTTCTCCAGAATATATTCAGGAGAAAATGCATACACCCTTTTTGGCAAAGCAGGCAAGAGGGCAATGCAAAACTGCACTACAATGAAGTACCACTTCCCACGAGTCAAAAGGGATATCCACAAAATGGGTAAAAATCAGAAAGGCAAGACAGGCCCAGGAGAACAAGGAGACTTGTTATGCTGATGGGCCTGAAGTAAACTGCCAACTGCCTCTCTAGAGGAGTGCATTGTGTTTCCTAAAACAAGTAAACAACAGAGCTACAGAGCCAAGGGCACTTCGAGTCTAGGGAATATACCTTGGGAAAACTGAAAATCAATAAGACAGAGCCACCCCAAAATTTAGGAATGCACTGCTTACAAGAACCTCAACTTGGGTACACCTTAAGTATTCAAGGAAAGATAAAAATGGTTCAAAAAATTGTGGTACTTACGTACGATGGAATATCCCTCAGCCATGAAAACAATGTCATAAGACCAGTAGCAGCAAAATGAGTGGATTCATGTATGATGATTCTAAGTGAAATAAGTCACACAGAAAAAGAAACTTATCATAAGATATCACTTATGAAGATCTTGTAAACATGGCTACACATGAACTGAGTTAGGAAAGAGAACAGAGTCTCACATTTAGAAAACACTCTTATGCCTTCTTAAGGGGGAAGGAGAGGTGGGGTGATGCATGAAACCAGAGTATGATATAAGCACAGATACCGTTCCAAAAACCAACTATGGAATAGACAAGACCTACAACTTCCTCAGTGAAAGGGACTCAAAATCTCCTATTTCCCACAGAGGAATATATCTGACTATTAAGAATCTTAAAACCTGTGTACTGATATGTCTCCATAAGGCAAACAAGTGTTTCTAGACTGGCATAATCATGGCAGCGAGAATCAGCTCAAACCCACTATAAAAAGGAATTCCAAAAACAAACAAAAAAAAAACAGGGAAAATATTTACAATTCCTTCAGAGTCTCTGATGAAACCTGGAATGACACTATCTACGACAGCTGGATGTGGCATAAGGCTGGACACATGAGACTGAGAGGATTGGTGAGATTGGGTGGGCAAATGCAGACCCTTTAAAGCAATAATGCATGGCACCCATTTCATGGGTCCCAACTCTCCAGGTTGAAGGGAATATTACTACAGCTATAACATGTATGGGAAACCTAGAGAATGATACACTGTGAATACAAAAGGTTTCTAAATCTCAATGAATAGTCCCTCTCATGGTGCTCCAATTTGACTTTCCAACTGCTTTACTATCAATCTCCCAACTTGGAGAGACAGCACCTTTAACCTCCTGATTCGCACAGGTTGCCAATTTGGCATAGGATGAAAGGGAAGAGGGAGAACCAATGAGAATAGCTGTTAGGCATTTGGATGGGCACATGTCACTCTTATTTCTTGGGAGGAAGAAGAATTAACCAAAGTCTCAGCCAACCACTGGGAACCAGTATAGGTCCTGAACCAAAATACTGTACTTGCGTTCAGCTCACAAAAAAACGAGTTACAAAATGGAGCTCAGGGGCACAGCAATTCACAAACAGGCAGAGTAATAAAGGGCAACTATCGTCCAAAAATCGGTTGAGGGAAGGCAGTGAGGCGAAATTGAAAGGGAGGCAGAATAGCAGGAAATACATTTCAAGAGGTACGTTGGAATCACCTTTAAAGCACAGGAAGAGGGTTACAACTTCGACAATGATGCACTTGGCCAAAACGGGCGTATGCGTTTTGTCCCTAATATATTCAGGAGAAAACGCATACGCCCTTTTTGGCCAAGCAAGAAAGCGGGCAATGCAAATCTGGTCTACAAAGAAGTATCACTTCCCACAAGTCAAATGGGACATACGCAAAATGTTTAAAAAACAGAAATGCAAGACAGGCCCTGGAGAACTGGGAGCCTTGCTATGCTGATGGGCAGGATGTAAATTGTCAACTGCCTCCCTGGAGGATTGCATTGTGTTCCCTAAAACAAGTAAACAACAGAGCTACAGAGCCAAGGGCACTTCGAGTCTAGGGAATATACCTTGGGAAAACTGAAAATCAATAAGACAGAGCCACCCCAAAATTTAGGGCTGCACTGCTTACAAGAACCTCAACTTGGGTACACCTTAAATATCCCAGGAAATATAAAAATGGTTCAAAAAATTGTGGTACATACGTATGATGGAATATCCCTCAGCCATGAAATCAATGTCATAAGACCAGTAGCAGCAAAATGAGTGGATTCAGGTACGATGATTCTAAGTGAAATAAGTCACACAGAAAAAGAAACTTATCATAAGATATCACTTATGAAGATCCTGTAAACATGGCTACACATGAACTGAGTTAGGAAAGAGAACAGAGTTTCACATTTAGAAAACACTCTTATGCCTGCTTAAGGGGGAAGGAGAGGTGGGGTGATGCATAATACAGAGTTTGATATAAGCAGAGTTACCGTTCCAAAAACCAACTATGGAATAGAGAAGACCTACAACTTCCTCACTGAAAGGGACTCAAAACCCCATATTTTCCGCAGAGGTATATATCTGACTAGTAAGAATCTTAAAACCTATGTATTGATATGTCTCCATAAGGGAATCAAGTGTGTCTAGACTGGCATAAACATGGCAGTGAGAATCAGCTCAAACCCACTATGAAAAGGAATTTGAAAAACAAAAAAAAAAGGGAAATTCTTTACAATTCTTTCAGGGTCTCTGATGAAACCTGGAATGACCCTATCTACAATGACAGCTGGATGTGGCATAAGGCTGGACACATGGGACTGAGAGGATTGGTGAGATTGGGTGAGCAAAAGCATACCCTTTATAGCAGTAATGCATGGCACCCGTTCCATGTGTCCCAAGTCTCCAGGTTGAAGGGAATATTAGTATAGCTATAACATGTATGGGAAACCTAGAGAATGGACACACCGTTAATATGAAAGGTTTCTAAATCTCAACGAATAGTCCCTCTCCTTGTGCTCCAGTTTGACTTTCCAACTGCTTTACTATCAATCTCCCAACTTGGAGACACAGAACCTTTAACCTCCTACTTCGCACAGGTTGTCAATTTGGCAAAGGATGAAAGGGAAGAGGGAGAAACAATGAGAGAGTAGCTGTCAGGCATTTGGACGGACACATGTCACTCTTATTTCCCGTGAGGAAGAAGAATTAACCAAAGTCTCAGCCACCCACCGAAAACCAGTACAGGTTCTGAAAAAAAATATTGAACTTGCGTTCAGCTCACAAAAAACGAGTTACAAAATGGAGCTCAGGGGCACAGCAACTCACAAACTGTCAGAGTAATAAATGGCAACTATCGTCCGAAAATCTGTTGAGGGAAGGCAACGAGGCGGACTTATAAGTGAGGCAGAATAGCAGTAAACAGATTTCAAGAGGTACGTTGGAATCACCTTTAATGCACAGGAATAGGGGCACAAATTCGACAATGATGCACTTGGCCAAAAAGGGCGTATGCGTTTTCTCCTGAATATATTCAGGAGAAAACGCATACGCCCTTTTTGGCCAAGCAAGCAAGCGGGCAATGCAAATCTGCACTCCAAAGAAGTATCACTTCCCACCGGTCATTAGGGGCATCCACAAAATGGGTAAAAACCAGAAAGGCAAGACAGGCCCTGGAGAACAGGGAGCCTTGTTATGTTGATGGGCGGGATGTAATTTGCCAACTGCCTCTCTAGAGGAGTGCATTGTTTTCCCTAAAACAAGTAAACAACAGAGCTACAGAGCCAAGGGCACTTCCAGTCTAGGGAATATACCTTGGGAAAACTGAAAATCAATAAGACAGAGCCACCACAATATTTAGGCCTGCACTGCTTACAAGAACCTCAACTTGGGTACACCTTACATATCCCTGGAAATATAAAAATGGTTCAAAAAATTGTGGTACTTACGTACGATGGAATATCCCTCAGCCATGAAATCAATGTCATAAAAGCAGTAGCAGCAAAATGAGTGGATTCAGGTACGATGATTCTAAGTGAAATAAGTCACACAGAAAAAGAAACTTATCATAAGATATCACTTATGAAGATCCTGTAAACATGGCTACACATGAACTGAGTTAGGAAAGAGAACAGAGTCTCACATTTAGAAAACACTCTTATGCCTGCTTAAGGGGGAAAGAGAGGTGGGGTGATGCATAATACAGAGTTTGATATAAGCACAGGTACCGTTCTAAAAACCAACTATGGAATAGAGAAGACCTACAACTTCCTCACTGAAAGGGACTCAAAACCCCATATTTTCCGCAGAGGTATATATCTGACTAGTAAGAATCTTAAAACCTATGTATTTATATGTCTCCATAAGGGAATCAAGTGTGTCTAGACTGGCATAAACATGGCAGTGAGAATTAGCTCAAACCCACTATGAAAAGGAATTTGAAAAACAAAAAAAAAAGGATAATTCTTTACAATTCCTTCAGGGTCTCTGATGAAACCTGGAATGACCCTATCTACAATGACAGCTGGATGTGGCATAAGGCTGGACACATGGGACTGAGAGGATTGGTGAGATTGGGTGAGCAAAGCAAACCCTTTATAGCAGTAATGCATGGCACCCGTTCCATGGGTCGCAAGTCCCCAGGTTGAAGGGAATATTAGTATAGATATAACATGTATGGGAAACCTAGAGAATGGACACATTGTGAATATGAAAGGTTTCTAAAACTCAACGAATAGTCCCTCTCCTTGTGCTCCAGTTTGACTTTCCAACTGCTTTACTATCAATCTCCCAACTTGGAGAGACAGAACCTTTAACCTCCTGGTTCGCACAGGTTGCCAATTTGGCAAAGGATGAAAGGGAAGAGGGAGAAACAATGAGAGAGTAGCTCTCAGGCATTTGGACGGGCACATGTCACTCTTATTTCCCGTGAGGAAAGAGAACTAAACAAAGTCTCAGCAACTCACCGAAAACCAGTATAGGTTCTGAAAAAAAAATATAGAACTTGCGTTCAGCTCACAAAAAACGAGTTACAAAATGGAGCTCAGGGGCACAGCAATTCACAAACTGTCAGAGTAATAAAGGGCAACTATCGTCCAAAAATCTGTTGAGGGAAGGCAACGAGGCGGACTTATAAGCGAGGCAGAATAGCAGGAAACAGATTTCAAGAGGTACGTTGGAATCACCTTTAACGCACAGGGATAGGGGCACAACTTCGACAATGATGCACTTGGCCAAAAAGGGCGTATGCGTTTTCTCCTGAATATATTCAGGAGAAAACGCATACGCCCTTTTTGGCCAAGCAAGCAAGCGGGCAATGCAAATCTGCACTCCAAAGAAGTATCACTTCCCACCGGTCATTAGGGGCATCCACAAAATGGGTAAAAACCAGAAAGGCAAGACAGGCCCTGGAGAACAGGGAGCCTTTTTATGCTGATGGGCGGGATGTAAATTGCCAACTGCCTCTCTGGAGGAGTGCATTGTGTTCCCTAAAACAAATAAACAACAGAGCTACAGAGGCAAGGGCACTTCCAGTCTAGGGAATATACCTTGGGAAAACTGAAAATCAATAAGACAGAGCCACCCCTAAATTTAGGGCTGCACTGCTGACAAGAACCTCAACTTGCGTACACCTTAAATATTCCGTGAAAGATAAAAATGGTTCAAAAAATTGTGGTACTTACGTTATGATGGAATATCCCTCAGCCATGAAATCAATGTCATAAAACCAGTAGCAGCAAATGAATGGATTCAGATATGATGATTCTAAGTGAAATAAGTCACACAGAAAAAGAAGCTTATCATAAGATATCACTTATGAAAATCCTGTAAACATGGCTACACATGAACTGAGTGAGGAAAGAGAACAGAGTTTCACATTTAGAAAACACTCTTACGCCTGCTTAAGGGGGTAGGAGAGGTGGGGTGTTGCATAAAACCAGAGTTTGATATAAGTACAGGCACCATTCCAGAAACCAAATACAGAATAGACAAGATCTACACCTTCCTCACTGAAAGGTTATCAAGACCCCATACTTCACACAGAGGAATATATCTGACTAGTAAGAATCTTAAAACCTATGTATTGATATATCACCGTAAGGGAAACAAATGTGTCTAGACTGGCATAAACACGGCAGTGAGAATCAGCTCAAACCCACTATAAAAAGGAATTTCAGAAACAAAACAACAAAACAGGGAAATTCTTTACAATTCCTTCAGGGTCTCTGATGAAACTCTGAATGACCCTGTGTACAACGACAGCTGGATGTGGCATAAGGCTGGACACTTGGGACTGAGAGGATTGGTGAATTTGGGTTAGCAAATGCAGACCCTTCAAACCAATAATGCGTGGCACCCATTCCATGATTCCCAACTCTCCATGTTGAAGGGAATATTACTACAGCTATAACATGTACAGGAAACCAAGAGAATGGACACACAGTGAATACGAAAGGTTTCTAAAACCCAACTAATTGTCCCTCTCCTGGTCCTCTGGTTTGAATTTCCAACTGCTTAACAATCAATCTCCCAACTTGGAGAGACAGCCCCTTTAACCTCCTGGTTTGCTCAGGTTGCCAATTTGGAAGAGGATGAAAGGGAAAAGGGGGAACCAATGAAAGAGTAGCTGTTAGGCATTTGGACGGGCACATGTCACTCTAAATTCCCGGCAGGAAGAAGAATTAACCAAAGTCTCAGCCACCCACCGTGAACAAGTATAGGTCCTGAACCAAAATTTTGGACTTGTGGTCAGCTCACAAAAAACGAGTTAGAAAATGGAGCTCAAGGGCACAGCAATTCACAAACTACCACAGTAATAAAGGACAACTATCGTCCAAAAAATCTGTTAAGGGAAGGCAACGAGGCGACCTTCTAAGCGAGGCAGAATAGCAGGAAACAGATTTCAAGTGGTTCGTTGGAATCACCTGTAAAGCACAGGAAGAGGGGCACAACTTCGAAAATGATGCACTTGGCCAAAAAGGGCGTATGCGTTTTCTCCTGAATATATTCAGGAGAAAACGCATACGCCCTTTTTGGCCAAGCATGCAAGTGGGCAATGCAAATCTGCACAGCAAAATAGTATCACTTCCCACCTGTCAAAAGGGACATCCACAAAATGTGTAAAAACCAGAAATCCTAGAGAGGCCCTGGAGAACATGGAGCCTTGTTATGCTGAGGGGCGGGATGTAAATTGCCAACTGCCTCTCTGGAGGAGTGCATTGTGTTCCCTAAAACAAGTAAACAACAGAGCTACAGATCCAACGGGACTTCCAGTCTAGGGAATATACCTTGGGAAAACTGAAAATCAATAAGATAGAGCCACCCCAAAATTTAGGGCTGCACTGCTTACAAGAATCTCAAATTGAGTACTCTCTAATATCCCAGGATAGATAAAAATGATTCAAAAAATTGTGGTACTTATGTACGATGGATTATCCCTCAGCCATGAAATCAATGTCATAATGCCAGTAACAGGAAAATGAATGGATTCAGGTACGATGATTCTAAGTGAAATAAGTCACACTGAAAAACAAACTTATCATAAGATAGCACTTATGAATTTTCTGTAACATGGCTACACATGAACTGAGTTAGGAAAGGGAACAGCGTCTCACATTTAGAAAAAACACTTATGCCTGCTTAAGGAGGAAGGAGAGGTGGGGTGATGCATAGAACCAGAGTTTGATATTAGTACAAGTACCATTCCAAAATCAAAATACGGAATAGACAAGACCTACACCTTCATCAGTGAAAGGGACGCAAAACCCAATATTCTGCGCAGAGGTCTATATCTGACTAGTAAGAATCTTAAAACCTATGTATTGATATGTCACCGTAAGGGAATCAAGTGTGTCTAAACTGGCATAAACATGGCAGTGAGAAACAGCTCAAACCCAGTAAAAAAAGAAATTTCAAATACAAAACAAAAAAAACAGGGAAAATCTTTACAATTCCTTCAGGGGCTCTGATGAAACCTGGAATGACCCTTCCTACAACGAGAGCTGGATGTGGCATAAAGCTGGACACTTGAGACTGAGAGGTTAGGTGAGACTGGGTGAGCAAATGCAGACCTTTAAAGCAATAATATGTGGCACCCATTCCATGTGTCCAAACTCTCCTTGTGTAAGGGAATATTACTACAGCCATAACATTTACGGGAAACCTAGAGAATGGAGACACTGTGAATATGAAAGGTTTCTAAAACTCAACTTATAGTCCCTCTCCTTGTGCTCCAGTTTGACCTTCCAACGGCTTTACTATCAATCTCCCAACTTGGAGCGATAGCCCGTAAAACCTCCTGGTTCGCACAGGTTGCCAATTTGGCAGGGGATGAAAGGGAAGAGGGAGAACCAATGAGAGAGTAGCTGTTAGGCATTTGGACAGGTACATGTCACTTTAATTGCCCGGCAGGAAGTAGAATTAACCAATGTCTCAGCCACCCGCTGGGAACCACTATAGGTTTTGAACCATAATTTTGGATTTGCTGTCAGCACACAAAAACGAGTTGAAAAATGGAGCTCAGAGGCACAGCAATTTACAAACTGGCAGAGTAATAGAGGACAACTATCGTCCAAAAATCTTTTGAGGGAAGGCAGAGAGGCGGACTTTAAAAGGAGGCAGAATAGCAGGAAACAGATTTCAAGAGGTACGTTGGAATCACCTTTCAAGCACAGGAAGAGGGGCACAACTTCGACAATGATGCACTTGGCCAAAAAGGGTGTATGCGTTTTCTCCTGAGTATATTCAGGAGAAAATGCATACGCCATTTTTGGCCAAGCAAGCAAGCAGCAATGCAAATCTACACTACAAAGAAGTATCCCTTCCCACCGGTCAAAAGGGACATCCACAAAATGTGTAAAAACCAGAAAGGCAAGACTGGCCCTGGAGATCAGGGAGCCTTGTTATGCTGATGGGCGGGATATAAGTTGCCAAATGACTCTCTGGAGGAGTGCATTGTGTTCCCTAAAACAAGTAAAAACCAGAGCTACACAGCCAAGGGCAGTTCCAGTCTAGGGAATATACCTTGGGAAAACTGAAAATCAATAAGACAGAGCCACCCTAAAATTTAGCGCTGCACTGCTTACAAGAACATCAACTTGGGTACACCTTAAGTATCCCAGGAAAGACTAAAATGGTTCAAGATATTGTGGTACTTACGTACGATGGAATATCGCTCAGCCTTGAAATCAATGTCATAAGGCCAGTAGCAGCAAAAAGAGTGGATTCAGGTACGATGATGCTAAGTGAAATAAGTCACACAGAAAAAGAAACTTATCATAAGATATCACTTATGAAGGTCCTGTAAACATGGCTACACATGAACTGAGTTAGGAAAGATTACAGAGTAACTAATCTTATCATAAGTTATCACTCATAGCGGGAATGTACACATGACTACACATGAACTGAATTACAAACAAAACAGAGTCACACATTTAGAAAACATCTTCTGCCTGCTTAATGGGAAAGCCGAGGTGGGGTGATGCATAAAACCACAGTTTTAAATTAGCACAGATACCGTTATATAAACCATGCATGTAATAGACAACACCTACTCCCGGCACAATGAACTGGACTCAACACCCCCTATTCATTGCAGAGGAATATGTCTGACTCTAAGTATATTAAAACATATGTATTCTCATGTCTCCATAAAGGAATCATGTGTGTGTATAACGGCATGAACACAGCACTGAAATTCAGTTAAACCCACTTATAAAATTAAATTTCAAAAGCAAAATGCAAAAACAGATAGAAAGTCTTAAAAATTACGTTCAGGGCCTGTGATGCAAGCTAGATTGACCACCTTTACACCCACAGCTGGATGAGACATAAGACTGGACTCTTGGGGCTGACAAGATTGCTGAGGTTGTGTGAACAAAAGAACACCACTTAGAGCAATACTGTGTGCTACCCATTCTAGTGGTCCCAACTCTCCAAGTTTAAGGGAATCTTCCTCCAGTTAAAACATGCATGGGAAACCCAGTGGATGGTACACTGTGTAATTGGGAAAGTTTTCTAAAAGGTACCTCATTTTTCCTTTTGTCATGCTCGGCTTCGCCATTCCATCTGCATTACTCAAAATCTCCCCAATTGGAGTGTCAGTGCCTTTACCCTCCCGTTATGCACAGTTTGCAAACTGTGCAGAGGATGAACAGGAAGAGGGGAAATAAATGAGAGATTAGCTGTAGGTGTTTGGATGGGTACATGTCACTCTAGTTTCCCATCAGGAAGAATAATTAACCAAAGGCTCAGCCTGAAGCCCCGGAACAGGACTAGGGCCTAAAGCCATCCTGCGGTATTGCAGCCAGCTCACAAAGAGGCGAGTTGAAAAATGGAAATCAGGGGCACAGCAATTCACAAACTTGCAGAGTTATAAAGGACAACTATCATCCAGAAATATATTGAGGAAAGGCAGTGAAGAGGATTTGAATGCAAGGCAGAATTGAAGGAAACAGATTTCAAGAGGTAGATTGGAGTCGTCTTTAAAGCACATGAAAAGCGACAGAATTTCGACAATGTTGCCCTTGGCTGAAAAGGGAGTATGTGTATTTTCTTGAATATATTCGGGAAAAAATGCATATGCCCTTTTTGGCTAAGAAAGCCATCAGGCATTGCAAATCCACACTACAGAGAAGTGTCCCTTACCTCCAGTCAAAAGGGCCATCCACATATAATGTAAAAGCCACAAATGCAGGACAGGCCATGGAGAAAAGGGAGCCTGGTTACACCGATGGACAGGATGTAAATTGCCAACAGCCTCTCTGGAGAACTGTATGTTGTTTTCTAAAACAGAGCTACAGAGTATAGCACACTTCCACTCATGGGCGTGTATTTTGGGAAAACTAAAAATCCACAACACACAGCCAGCCCAAAATTTAGGGCTGCTCTGTTTACAAGAACCTCGACTTCGGTACACTTTATATATCCCAGGAAAGGAAAAAAAAATGGATATAGATGTTGTGGTACTTATATACAAAGGAAAGTCACTCAGACATAAAATCAATGTCATAAGGCCAATAGCAGCATAATGAGTGGCTTTAGGTGCGATGATGCTAAGTGAAATGAGCCACAAAGAAAAATAAACTTATTGTAATATATCACTTATAGAGGAAATGTAAACATGGCTACACATGAACTGAATTTCAAAAGAGAACAGAGTTACACATTTAGAAAACACACTTATGCCTCCTTAAGGGGAAAGGTGATGTGGGGTGATGTGTAAAAGCAGAGTTTGAAATTAGCACAGATCCTATTCCATATACCAAATAGTTAATAGACAAGACCTACTCCTTTCTCAATGAACTGGACACAAAACACCCTATTCACTGAAGAGGAATATATCTGACTGGTAATAACCTTGAAACCTATGTATTTATATGTCTCCATAATGGAATCAAGTGTATGTAGATTGGCATAAACACAGATCAATGGAACAGGACAGAAAGCCCAGAGATAAACCTACATACCTATGGCTATCTCATCTATGACAAAGGAGCTAAGGATATACAATGGAGAAAAGACAGTCTCTTCAGTAATTGGTGCTGGGAAAACTGGACCCCTACACATAAAAGAATGAAATTAGAACACTCCATAACACCATACACAAAAATAAACTCTAAATTGATTAGAGATCTAAATATAAGACCAGACACTATAAAACACTTAGAGGAAACCATAGGCAGAACACTCTATGACATAAATCACAGCAAGATCCTTTTGGACCCACCTCCTAGAGAAATGGAAATAAAAACAGAAATCAACAAATGGGACCTAATGAAACTTAAAAGCTTTTACACAGTACAGGAAAACATAAACAAGATGCAAAAACAACCCTCAGAATGGGAGAAAATATTTTCAAATGAAGCAATTGACAAAGGATTAATCTCCTAACTTTACAAGCACCTCATGTAGCTCAATATCACAAAAACAAACAACCCAATCCAAAAACGGGCAGAAGACCTAAATAGACATTTCTCCAAAGAAGATATACAGATTACCAAGAAACACATGAAAGGATGCTGAACATCACTAATCATTAGAGAAATGCAAATCAAAACTACCCTGAGGTATCACCTCACAGCAGTCAGAGTGGCAATCATCAAAAAAATCTACAAAACAATAAATGCTGGAGAGGCCTTTATTGGAGAAAAGGGAACACACTTGCACTGTTGGTGGGAATGTAAATTGATATGAGCACTAGGGAGAACAGTACGGAGGTTCCTTTAAATAACTAACAATAGAAGTACCATATGACACAACAATCCAACTACTGGGCATTTGCCTTGCGAAAACCATAATTCAAAAAGAGTTATGTACAAAAATGTTCATTGCAGCTCTATTTGCATTAGCCAGGACATGGAAGCAACCTAAGTGTCCATCGACAGATGAATGGATAAAGAACATCTGGCACATATATACCATCAAATATTACTCAACCATGAAAAGAAGCAAAACTGAGTTATTTGTACTGAGGTGGATGGACTTAGAATCTGTCCTACACAGTGAAGTAAGTCAGAAAGGGAAAAACAAATACTGTATGTTAACAGAGATATATGGAATCAAATCAAGAAAAAAAAAAGATTTTGAAGAACCTAGTGGCAGGACAGGATTAAGGACACAGACATAGAGAAAGGACTTGAGGGCACCGGAAGGGGGATGGGTAAGCTGGGACGAAGTGAGAGAGTGGCATGGACATAAATACATTACCAAATGTAACACCGATAGCTACTGAGAATCAGCCACATAGAACAGGGAGATCAGCTCAGTGCTTTGTGACCACATAAAGGGGTGGGATATGGAGTGTGGGAGGGAGATGCAAGAGGGAGGGGATCTGGTGATATTTGTATATGTATAGCTGAATCACTTTGTTATACAGCAGAAACGAACACTCCATTTGAAAGCAATTATACTTCAATAAACGTGTAAAAGGAAAAAAAAAAAGCCCAAGGATAAACCTACACACTTATGGTCAACTAATCTATGACAAAGGAGGCAAGACTATACAATGGAGATAAGACAGTCTCTTCAATCATTGGTGCTGGGAAATATTGACAGCTACATGTAAAAGAATGAAATTAGAACACTCCCCAACACCATACATAAAAATATATTCAAAATGAATTAGAGACATTAATGTAAGACCAGACAGTATAAAACTCTGAGAGGAAAACTTACGAAGGATACTCTGACGTAAATCACAGCAAGATCTTTTTTGATCCACCTCCTATAGTAATGAAATAAAAAAGAAAACTAAACAGATGGGACCTAATGAAACGTAAAAGCTTTTGCAAAGCAAAGGAAACTACAAACAAGACGAAAAGACAACCCTCAGAATGGCAGAAAATATTTGCAAACGAATCAATGGACAAATGATTAATCTCCAATATATATAAACAGCTCATGCAGCTCAATAGTAATAAAACAAACAACCCAATACAAAAATGGAAGATCTAAATAGACATTTCTTCCAAGAAGACATAGAGATGGCCAGTACGCACATGAAAATCTGCTCAACATCACTAATTATTAGAGAAATGGAAATCGAAACTACAATGAGGTATCACGTCACACCTGTTAGAATGGGCATCACCAGAAAATCTACAAACAACAAATGCTGGAGAGGGTGTGGAGAAAAGGAACCTTCTTCCACTATTTTTGGGAATGTAAATCGATACAGTCTCTATGGAGAACAGTATGGAGGTTCCTTAAAAAACTAAAAATAGAATTACCATATAATCCAGCAATCCCACTACTGGGCATATACCCAGAGAAAACCATAAATCAAAAAGACACATTCACCACAATGTTCACTGCAGCACTATTTACAATAGACAGGTAATGAAAGCAACCTAAGTGCCCACAGACAGACGAATGGATAAAGACGTGGTACATATATACAACGGAATATTACTCAGCCATACATAGGAATGAAATTGGGTCATTTGTAGAGACCTTGATGGATCTAGAGACTGTCATACAGAGTGAAGTAAGTCAGAAAGAGAAAAACAAATATTGTATATTAATGCATATATGTGGAACCTAGAAAAATGGTACAGATGAACCAGTGTGCAGGGCAGAGATAGAGACACAGATGTAAAGAACAAACATATGGACACCAAGGAGGGAACGCCATGTGAGGGTGGTGGTGGGATGAATTGGGAGACTGGGATTCACATGTGCACACTTATATGTATGAAATAGATATCTAATAAGAACTTGCTGTATAAAAGAGTTCAATTTAAAAAAAAACTAAATAAATAACATTTAATAAAATAAAACAGAAAAAAAGTTTTTCCCTTCACATAGACGTCTTTATATTAATGCATTATTTCCATGTATATATCTCCAAATTAAAAAAAAAGAGGAATAAATAAAATCTAACTTGAACCAAAAAGAAAAAAAGAAAAACAAACAAACAAACAGAACTCACCAGTTATAGAGAGGATAATCGTATCAGGGCAATTGCTCCAGTGGTAAAAAATTCTTAAGTTTGTCAGAGGTGGGAAATCGTCTCCCATGTAGTCAGCAGTGCTCCCCCCCACAAGGAGCATCCTCATTGCAAAGCTGGGGGAATGTGTCGAGGCGTCTGTGAGTAAAAGTGAGCTGAGCCCCAGTCCTGCTGCAGCTGAACTCTTCCCACTATTTCCAGGTAAAACACCTGAATAGGTACAAGCACTTGC
This sequence comes from Mesoplodon mirus, assembly GCF_964341445.2. Classification (NCBI taxonomy): domain Eukaryota; kingdom Metazoa; phylum Chordata; class Mammalia; order Artiodactyla; family Ziphiidae; genus Mesoplodon; species Mesoplodon mirus. Next base: position 53,246 of record NW_028295421.1, read on the forward strand.
AAGCCTACAGGAAGGGCTGTGGAGCCACACTAGCAAGAGCACACAGGCCGACTTGGTGCCTGCAGGCCAGCCAGGATGGTCCTGGCCCCAGATGCTCTTCTGGAATCTTTCCATTTCCCTGCCTGAGATACCCCTCCTGCCATGGGCCCCACTGCTTTTTTATATCCTCACCTCTGCCTGGGGAGAAATTCCAGTGGCAGGTATGGGTGACACATCCTCTTCTTTAGCAGGTGCCAGCCTGGCAACTCCTGCAGAAAGTCCAGCAGACCCCACTCACACTGGGCCACCCACAAAGCCACGGCCCCTCACTCCCTCCCACCACCCCAGCCCCGACACTGCTGACGGGGCAGAGAATATGGCGTCAGGCACAGCTACAGGGGCTCTTGCTGACTGGAGAGGTGTTTATATTGACCTCAACCCAGGCACACCTGTGGGGGGTCTGGCAGGCAGTGTCAGGCTGCCCAAATCAGCCAATCCTCACCCCTCAGGGGCTCACAGTTGCAGAAAATGAACCTTGCTAAACGGGTCATTCCCAAGGAACAGGTGTGGGCCCTAGAGAGTCAGGCTAGACAAGGGGCTGCAGCTGCGGCTTGTTTTCTTATCATTTTATCTGGTCCATGAGTGGAAAACAACTTCAAGAAGACCCTATCCTAATGAGAGGAACCCAGGAGTCAGGGAGAGGAGTGATGGTGGGTGGAGACAGAGGCCTGGTGCCCTGGCTGCAGTGGAAGTGTCTGGAAGACCAGGCAGAGAGAGGCTGCACAGAGTGATAGCCAGGGTCACAGACCTGTCAGAGCTACTGTTTGTTAGTTCAAGTCCTGCTCTGAGGTGTTCTGTGTCAGCTGTGAGCGACATGTGAGCTGGGGGTTCTCTGCAAGGTGGGCTCTGTGCACTGTTCCTGTGTGTCCAGCCCTGCTGGTGTACCTGCCCAGGGGAGTTCCGTATCCTGGGAAGGGCATGACAATGAGAGCCCCATGGGCTGCTGGGTAGCTGCAGAGGTGAGCTCCGTACCCTGGGAGGGAATTGAACACGAGAGCCCCGTGGGCTGTGGGGTGCGGGATTCAGCCCATGTGAGCTCCATATCCTGGGATTGGCCTGACCACGAGAGCCCCATGGGCTGCTGGAGACCTGGTAAAGGATATCAGGACAGTCAGTGAAGCCACCGAGGACATACATCCAGTAGCTCATATTTCCTACACACTGCTGATCATTCTACCATCCACCAGGCCATGGCATTCTGTATTAGACATCAATGATGCCTTCTTCTGTATTCCATTCATCTCAGAGTCACAAGAATTTTTGGCTTGTGAGTGGCAGGACACAACATGCAACACAAGCAATAATGCTGGGCCGTCCTGCACCAATGGTTCAAAAATCCTCACACCATCATTGGGGAAATGTCCTCTAAAGACCTAAAAGTTCTACCTCTGTAAAAGGGAACCCTCCTTCAATATGCAGATGACCTTCTGATCGCCAGGCCTACTAAAGACGCCTCTGAACTACATCGCCAAGAAAGGATAGAAGGTGTCCAAGAAAAAGGCTCAAATATCCCAGGCTCAGGTGACATGCCTGGGCTTCATTCTCACAGATATTCGGAGAAACGCATCCCAGGATAGGGAAGAAGCCATTTGCAGCCTTACCTCTTCTAAAACTAGAAGACAGCTTAGGGGTTCCTGGGGACGCCAAGGTTTTCTGCATCTGGATCCCTAACTACAGTCTAATAGCTGGGCCTCTACATGAAACACTGACACGTAAAGATGATGATCCTTTTGTATACAATCCAGAAGCAGCCTTTCAAGAATGGAAACAGCAGTCAATTCAGATCCTTGCCCAAGAACTCGCTAATTTAGCTAAACCCTTTGACCTTTACATACCCAGTCAAAGGTTAATTGCCCTTGGAGCCTTAGTGCAAAAACTGGGAACACTTGAAATGGAGCAACACAAGAATGCCCTTCAGGTATGATAAACAATGGTCCCCAAGTGCTTTGCCCACCGACTCATCAGGCCAGTATACTGGGGTATCTAAAAAGCTAGAAATCAGCAGCCCGCAAGGCCAGCTCCCTCCTAAGGGAAAAGGACCCCACGTCGTGATCCTAACCACCCATCATGCCCTGAAGTTGCAGGGGTCGCTCTGTGGACACACTGACCTCGAGTGAGGAGGCCTTCCAATTGCAACCTCCAGAGAGACAAATGGGGGTATCGGGCCCCCAAGATGACTTGTGTGACCATCACTTGACCTGGAGTTTCTCTCAGAAAACAACAAGACTATGCCCCGAAAGAGCAGACTACTGCTTGCAGGACTTACTGCACCCAGAGGGGAGCTAATAAGCTTGGCGGGGGAAACGTATATCACGCTTTCACCATAGAAAACCCTACAGACACCGCGGTGATGTTGGCCAATATGACCAGCTGGACACTTGGCTACTTCTAAAGGCCGTTGACTCAGTGGACGTCATGGTCCTGGATCACCACTGACCCTGGACTGTCTGGGAGTTGCGCGGGCAGGGCTCTGACACATGGTGCTGTTTGTACATTAATTCAGGGACCTAATTAAAGAAAGCACAGACTACTGGTCAGAGCATCTAGACTGGCAAAAACCGTCAGCCTAAGGTCAGCGAACAAATGTGGGGTGGGGTGAAACCTGCCACCACAGCATCTTTGCTCATCTCTTTCCTGGACCCTTAAAGGTCATTAGAATCTATAACACTTCCAATGCTGGTGCTCAGGCGGACGAGAAGTGAGGCAGGAGGCTTTGGAACAATCAACCTCACCTGGAGGCTGGTGGGGAGACGTTTTGCCCCTCCCCCCAGGTATCAGGGCTGCCACCACTGCATGAAGCAGTTACAAAATAGGGGTCTGCACCCTCAACACCCGAAGAATGAGGAACGGAACAAAAAGCAGAGGAGGGGTTCGTCTCTGGCAACGTTCATTAAAAATTCCTGGGAGATAAGAAGAGAATCTGGGCAATAAAATAAAGTCTAACCTGTTTTTCCTTTGTGCTTTGTCTAATTTCACGTGCTCCTAGCGTTCCGCATGCTGAGGTCCCACACCCAGCACTTCAGACCCGATTTCGTAGTGCAGAATGGCTGGGTCGACACCTCAGCTAGCGGAGTCCCATGCAGACTGCACGGCATAGAGCCTGAGCTGCAGCCAACCCAGCCTTCGAGAGCTCCATCCCCTAACTGCCACTGATGCTGCCGGGATCCCTACACAGTAGCCCAGCCCATAGCCCGTGGGGGAGTGCACGCTCTCACCTCTCCATTCGGTTTTCAAAATAATGTTTCCTTTGCTTCTGAACCAAACTCAGTCTTGATCTGTTGGCTCCAATGACACTGGGCTCGGGGACTCCTTTTGGGGTACACTCTGGAGGATCAGTAACAGAAATTGAGAACATTGTAACTTCAATGAACAGATGTGTGAGCCAAACTGTAGTTAACATAGAGCAGTGTATAATGCTCGGGTAAAATAAGATTTTTCTAAGACTTATATTTGATAATTCCATCACTTTATTATAAGCAAGTTCAGTGAAGACGTCTGTCTTATTTGTCAGGTCAACATTAGAGAAATAAAGTGATTTATTTCCATGGTTGTACATCGAATACTCTTGGCTGAAGCTTCAATCTTGTTTTGAATGCTTTTCCATTGAAAAGGATACCTCTCTTTCAGGTCCCCCATTCCTGAGAAGTATAAAATCTTATAATTTATTATTACCAAAGGGGAAAGGTAGGAAAAGGGATAAATTAACAGTGTGGGATTAACACATACACACTGCTATGTATAAAATAGATCATCAACAAGGAACTACTGTATAGCACAGGGAACTACACTGAATATTTTGCAATAACCTATAAGGGGAAATAATCTGAAAAAGAATCGATATTTTTATTGACATCATCTATCAATGACAGATAAAATGTAACATAAGCAAGGCCGATGGTGAGCGCTTCTGAACCTGAAGATTTCAATCATCTAAAATTTAGGCTCTGCCTATTTCCCAAGGCCCTTAATGGACATACGTGTAGCCGTAGCTTAAAAATTCCCCAGTTTGGGGTTCGGGGAGGCACTGATTTGGAAAAATCCCTGGTGTTCTCCTTCCATGCACGGGACCCTTCCTACAGCTAAAACATGCCTGTCACACCTAGAGGATGGTACACCGTCTGATCGGAAAGAGTTTGGAAAAGGCACCTCATCTCCTCATCGCCTGGTGCTCGGGTTCACCCCTCCAGCATATTTCCTAACAATCTCCTCACTTGGGGATATCAGCACCGTCAACATCCTGTTGCACACAGTTTGGAATTTGTCCAGAGGATGAAGCGGAAGGATGAGAAAAATTTAGAGACAAGTCTTAGTCGTTTGGACAGGCACATGCCACTCTAATTTCCAATCTGGAAGACAAATTCATCAAAGGCTAGAATTGCCCACGGAAACAGAATAGGTCTAGAGGAAATCCCGCTGTTTTGTGTCCAGTTTCCAAAAACACAAGTTGAAAAATGGAACTCAGGGGCACTAAAATTCATGAAACTGCAGAGTTAAAAATATCTATCGTCGAAAAATGTCTTGAGGTAAGTCACAGAAAAGGAGTTGTAAGCAAGGGAGAGTGGCAGGAAACAGATTTGAAGAGGTAGAAAGGACTCCCCATTAAAGCACAAGAAAAGGGGCTGAACATCGCCAAAGATGCAGTTGGCCCAAAAGGGTGTATGCATTTTTTTCTGAATATATTCAAGTAAAGGCCATACACACTTTTTATCCAACCAAACAGGTGGGCACTGGAAATCAATACTACAAAATGTATCACTTCACATCAGTCAGAAGGGCCATCCACATAAAGTGTAAACACCAGAAATGCAGGACAGGGTGAGGAGAAAAGGGAGCCCTGTGAGGCTGATAGTGGAAATGTAATGTGCCAACGGCCACTCTGGAGAAGTGTATTGTGTTTGCTAAAACATCCAAAAACTGAGCTACAGAGCATAGGGCACTTGCACTCATGAGTGTATACCTTGGGAAAAACAAAAAATGACAGAAAACAGGCACTCCAACGTTTACAACCTCTCTGTTAAAAAGGGCCTCCACTTGGATATAAACTAAATGTCCCTGGAAGGATAAAATGGATAAAAGAGATGGGGTACTTATGTAGAGTGGAATAATACTCATCCAGAAATCAATGAAATAAGGCCAGTTGGAACAACTCTGGAGGAGTTACATACGATCACTCTAAGTGACATATGTCAGAAAGAAAAAGACACATATCATAAGATGTCACTTAAAGGTGGAATCAAACATGGCTACACATGAAATAAACTACAAAACAGAAACATAGTCAAATATGTAGAAAATAGACATAAGGCTGCTAAATGGGAAAGGTGTGGAATGGTGAGGTATTATCCAGGAGGTTGAAATTAGCAAAGATACCATTCCAAGTACCAAATTGAATAACTGGCAAGGCCTACACGGTACCTCAAAGAACTACACTCAGTCCACTCAAGTCACTGGAAAATAATACATATGACTCATAGGCATCTGAGAAAGAATTTATTGTTGTCACACAGTACATGAATCAAGTGGATGTACAGCAGCAAAAAACAGAGCTTTGAAAATCAGCTGTAACCAATATAAAAATAAATTTAAAAATATTTATAAAAACAGTGAGACAGACAAAAATTCTTACAACTTTTGTTGAAGGGCTACGATGTAACATGGATTGAACACATGTAGACCCACAGCAGGATGATATATAAGGCTGGAAGCTATGCACGCTGAGAGATGTTAGAGAGGCTGGGTGAGGAAATGCAGACCTTTTAAAGTAATACTGCCTGGTACCCATTCCATGGGTCCCAAATCTGCACTTTCAAGGGAATCTTCTGACAGGGAAAACATGCCTGGGAAACCGAGATGAATGTACACCGTGTGCTCAGGAAAGGTGTCTAAAATGCACCTCATTTTTGATCTCCTGGTGCTGGGGTTCGCCATTCCAGCCACATTACTAACAATCTCCCCACTTGGAGAATCAGCACCTTTAACCTCCTGTTTCACACAGTTTGCAATTTTTGCAGAGGATAAATGGGAAGAGGAGGAACCAGTGAGGGATTAGCTGTAGGAGTTTTGACAGGCACATGTCACTCTAATATCCCTTTAGGAAGAAGAATTAACCAAAGCCTCAACCTGCCTCCCCAGAACCAGAATAGGGCCGGAGTCAATCCAATGGTTTGGCGGCCAGCTCACAAAAAAAGCGAGTTGCAAAATGGAGCTCAGGAGCAGACAATTCAAAGACCTGCAAAGAGATAAATGATAACCAACGTCCAAAAATATATTCAGGTAAGGCAACGAAGAGGTTCTGAATGAGAGGCAGAATTGCAGGAAACATTTTTCAAAAGGTAGATTGTACTCACATTTAAAGCATATGAAAAGCAGCAGAATTTCTAAAATGATGCAGTTGGGCAAAAGGGTGTATGCATTTTTTTCGTGAATATCTTCAGGAAAATAACACATACAGAGTTTTTGGCCAACCAAGCAAGAGGGAAATGCAAATCCGCACAATAAAGAAGTCTCAATTTCCACTGCTCAGAAAGGCCATCCAAAAAATGTGTACAAATCAAAAATGCAGGAGAGGCCATGGAAAACAGGGAGACTAGTCACGCTGATGGGTGGGGTATAAATATCCAAGAGCTACTCTGAAGAAGTGTATGCTGTTTCCTAAAACATCTAAAATACAAAGCCCCCGAGCAAAGGGGACTTCAACTCATGGACATATAACTTGGGAAGACTAAATATCAACAAGACACAGGCACCCCAAAGTTTAGGGCTGCTCTGCATACAAGAACCTCAACTTCGGTACACCTAAATTATCCCAGGAAAAAAAGAAATGCATAAAGAACTTGTGGTAATTTTGTACAACGGAATATCACTCAGACGTGAAATCAATGTCATAAGGCCAGTAGCAGCATAATGAGAGGATTTAGGTATGATGATTCTAAGGGAAATTAGTCACACAGAAAAAGAATCTTATCATAAGATATCACTTAGAGAGGGAATGTCAACATCACAACACATGAACTGAATTAGGAAAGAGAGCAGCGTCTCACATTTAGATAACACTCTTATGCCTCCTTAAGGGGAAAGGAGAGGTGGGGTGATGCATAAAGCCAGAGTTTGATATTAGCACAGGTACCATTCCATAAACCAAATACAGAATAGACAAGACCTACACCTTCCTCAGTGAACGGGACTCAAAACCCCTATTCCCCACAGAGGAATATATCTGATTAGTAAGAATCTTAAAACCTATGTACTGATATGCCTCTGTAAGGGAATGAAGTGTGTCTAGACCGGCATAAACACGTCAGTGAAAATCAGCTCAACCCCATTATAAAAATGAATTTCAAAAACAAAACAAAAAACAGCGAAATTCTTACACAATTCCTTCAGGGGTTCTGATGAAACTTAGAATGACCCTATCTGCAAAGACAGCTGGATGAGACATAAGGCTGGACACTTGGGACTGAGAGGACTGGTGAGATTGGGAGAGAAAATGCAGACCATTTAAAGTAGTAATGCATGTCACCATTCCATGGGTCCCAAATTTCCAGGTAGAAGGGAATATCACTACAGTTATAACATGTATGGGAAACCTAGAGAATGGACACCCTGTGATGGCGAAAGGTTTCTGAAAGTCTCCTACTTTTTCCTCTCCTTTTGCTACAGTTTGGCATTCCAACTATTTTACTATCAATCTCCCAACTTAGGAGAGTCATCCCCTATAACCTCCTGGTTCGCACAGTTTGCTAATTGTGCAGAGGATGAAAGGGAAGAGGGAGAACCAATCAGAGAGTAGATGTAGGCCTTTGGACGGACCCATGTCACTCTAAATTCCCGTCAGGAAGAAGAATTAACCAAAGCCTCAGCCACCAACAGGGAACCAGTATAGCCACCCCTGGAACCAGTATAGGTCCTGAAGCAAAATTGTGGATTTGCGGTCAGCTCCCAAAAATGGGATTTGAAAATTGGAGCTCAGGGGCAAAGCAAATCAAAAACCTGCAGAGTTACAAAGGACTACTCTCTTTCAAAAATCTGTTGAGGGAAGGCAACAAAGCGGACTTGAAAATGAGGCAGAATTGCACAAAACATATTTCAAGAGGTAAATTGGAATCGCCTTTAAAGCACAGGAAAGGCATCACAACTTCGAGAATGATGCACTTGGCCAAAAACAGCATATGAATTTTCTACTGAATATATTCAGAAGAAAAGGCATAGGCCCTTTTTGGCCAATCAAGCAAGCGAGCAATGCAAATCCACACTACAAATAATTGTCACTTCCCACTGTTCAAAAAGGACATCCGAAAATCTGTAAAAACCAGAAAGGCAAGATAGAGGTGACAAGGGCATAAAGCAATATGATCCCAAGGGTCATGGAGGATTGTGATGACAAGCGCATGGAGCATTGTGATGACAAGATTATGTATCATTTTGCTGTCAAAGGCATTGTGATGACAAGGTTCATGGAGCACTGTGATGACAAGTGTCATGGATCATTGTGATTACAGGGGTCATGGAGCATTGTGATGAAAAGTGCATACAGAATTGTGATGACAAATCATGTAACACGGTGATGAGAAGTGTCATGGAGCATAGTGATGCCAAGAACGAGGAGAATTGTGATGACAGGGGACATGGAGCATTGTGATGACCAGGGCATGGAGCATTGTGATGGCAAGACCGTGGAGCTTTGTGATGAGAAGACCATGGATAATTGTGATGGCGAGCGTCATGGAGCACTGTAATGACAAGGGGAATGGAGCATTGTGATGAGAGTGGCCATGGAGCATTGTGATGACAAGGGTCATGGAGCATTTTGATGACAAGGGCGTGGAGAATTGTGATGAGAAGACCATGGATAATTGTGATGACGAGCGTCATGGAGCACAGTAAAGACAAGGGGTATGGAGCATTGTGATGACAGTGGCCATGGAGCATTGTGATGACAAGTGTCATGGAGCATTCTGATGACAAGCTTGTGGAGTATTGTGACGACAATGGCATGGAGCATTGTGATGAAAAGGGCATGGAGCATTGTGATAAAAAAGGCATGAAGCCATTTCATGACAGGTTTCAAGGAGCATTCTGAGGACAAGTGTCAGGGAACACTGTGATGACAAGTGTATTGAGAATGGTGATGAAAAAGATCATGGAGCATTTTGACGAAAAGGGCATGGAGTATTGTGATGACAGGCATCATGGAGCGTTGTGATGACAAGTGTTATGGAACATTGTGATCACAAGTGTTTGGAGCATTGTGATGATAGAAGTCATGGATAATTTTGTTTTCAAGGAGCATGGAGCAGTGGGATGACAAGGGCATGAAGCAATGTGATCCCAAGGTTCATGGAGGATTGTGATGACAATGGTAATGGAGTATTGTGATGACAAGCAAATGGAGCATTGTGATGACAAGGTCATGTAGCATTTTGCTGACACAGGCATGGAGCATTGTGATGATAAGGGTCATGGAGCACTGTGATGAGAAGCATCACGGATCATTGTGATTACAGGGGTCATGGAGCATAGGGATGGCAAGGCCATGGATCATTGTGATGACAAGTGTCATGGAGCATTGGGCTGAAAATGTTCATGGAGCATTGTGATGACTAGGGAATGGAGCATTGTGATGAAAAGAGTCCCGGATCACTGTGTTGTCAGGGGTCATGGAGAGTTGTGATGACAGTGGACATGGAGCATTGTGATGATAGGGATCATGAAGCATTGTGATGAGAATTTCCTGGATAATTGGACTGAAAATGTTCAGGAAGTATTGTGAGGACTGGGGTCATGGAGCATTGTGATGACAAGGGAATGGAGCACTGTGATGAAAAGTTCCTGGAGCATTGTGATGAGAAGACCATGGAGCCTTGTAATAACAAGTCTCATGGAGCATTCTGATGAAAAGGGGCATGGAGTATTGTGATTACAGGGGTCTTGGAGCATTGTGATGATATTGGTCATGGAGCATTGTGATGAGAAGGTCATGGAGCATTGGGCTGAAAATGTTCATGGAGTATTGGTATGACATGGGTCATGGAGCATTGTAATGACTAGGGAATGGAGCATGGTGATGACAAGGTCCTGGAGCATTGTAATGAGATGATCATGGGGACTTGTGATGAGAAATCTCATGGAGCATTCTGATGAAAAAGGGAATGGAGCATTGTGATTACAGGGGTCTTGGAGCATTGTGATGACTAGGGTCATGGAGCCTTGTGATGACAGGGCCGTGGAACATTGCGATGGCAGGGGTCATGGAGCATTGTTACGACAGATGTAATGGACCATTGTGATGAGAATGGCATTGACCATTAGTCTGAAATATTTCATGGATTATTGTGATGAGAGTGGGCATGGAGCATTGTGATTACAAGGGCACGGTACACTGTGATACTTGGGTCATGGAGGATTGTAATGACAAGGGCATGGAGTATTGTGATGACAAGTGTGATGGAGCTCTGTGATGACAAGGGAATGGGGCAATGTGATGAGAGGGTTCATTGTGCATTGTGATGACAATGACATGGAGCATTGTGATGCCAAATGTCATGGAGCTTTGTGATGACAAATGTCATGGAGCATTTTGATGTCAAGAGTGTGGTGCATTGTGATGAGAAGGGCAGGGAGCACTTTGATGACAGGGTGATGGAGCAATTTAATGAAAAGTGTAATGGAACATTTTGATGACAGGGTTTATAGAACATTGTGATGCCATGGGTCATGGAGCTTAGGGATGAAAAGTGTCATGGAGCATTTTGATGACAGTGGTTATGGAACATTGTGATGTCATGAGTCATGGAACATTGTGAAGATAAGTGGATGTAGCATTGTGATGACAGGGGTAATGGAACACTGTGATTACAGGGGTGAGGGAGGATTGTGATATCTAGTGATAGATCATTGTGATATCCCAGGTGCGAGAGCATTTGGATGAGAAGTGCATGGAGCATTGTGATTACAAGGTTAATGGAGCATAGCGATGACAAGGTTGTGGATCATTGTGATGAAAACCGCGTGGCACATTGTGATGACAAGGGCCATGGAGCATTGTTCTGACAAAGGCATGGATCATTGTGATGACAAGGGTCACGGAGCATTGTGATGAAAAGTTCATGGAGCATTGTGGTTACAAAGGACACAGAGCCTTGTGATGACGCGGGCATGGACCGCTGTGATGACAAACGTTATGAAGCATTGTGATGACTGGAGTCACGGAGCATTTTGATGACAGGGGTCATGGAGCATTGTGATGAAAAGGGCATGGAGCATTGTGCTGAGAATGGCATAGAGCATTGTGATGATATGTGTCATGGAGCATTGTGATGACAAGCGTCACGGAGCATTGTGAATACAGGGGTCATGGAGCATTGGGATGACAAGGGCATGGATCATTGTGATGAGAAAGCCATGGAATATTCTGATGACATGTGTCATGGAGCTTTGTGATGACAAGTGCATGGAGCAATGTGATGAGAGTGTTCATGGAGCATTGTGATTCCAAGGGTCAAGGATATTTGTGATGACAAAGGTCATGCGGCATTTTGATGGCAAGTGCGTTGTGCATTGTGATGAGAAAGGCAGGGAGCATTGTGATGACAGGGTCATTGAGCAATTAATGTAATGTGTCATGGAAGATTTTGATGACAGGTGTTATGGAACATTGTGATGTCAGGGGTCACGGAGCATTTTGATGAAAATGGTCATGGAGCATTTTAATGACAGATGTTATGGAACATTTTGATGTCAGGGCTCATCGAACATTGTGATGATAAGTGCATGTAGCATTGTGATGACAGGAGTCATGGAATATTGTGATGAGAGGGATGAGGGAGTACTGTGACAAATAGTGATGTAGATTTGTGATATCAGTGGTGAGAGAGCATTTTGATGAGAAGTGCATGGAGCATTGTGATGACAAAATTGTGGAGCACTGTGATGACAAGCGCATGGTTCATTGTGATGACATGTGTCATGGAGCATTGTGCTGACAAGCGCATGGAGCATTGTGATGAAAAGGGTCATGGAGCATTGTGCTGAGAAAGGCATAGAGCATTTTGATGACAAGGGTCAAAGAGCATTGTGATGAAATTTCATGGATCATTGTTGTTAAAATGGTCACAGAGACAGTTGATGACGAGGACATGGACCATTGTGATGAGAAAGTTCATGAATCATTTTGATGACTGGAGTCAAGGAGCATTCTGATGACAGGGGTCATGGAGCATTGTGATAACAAGGGCATGGAGCATGGTGATGACAGGGGCATGGAACATTGGTCTAATAAGTTTCATGAATTATTGCGATGAGAGTTGGAATGGCGCATTGTGATGACAAGGGCATGGATCATTGTGATGAACAGGTCATGCAGTATTATGAAGACAGGTGTCAGGGAGCAATGTGATGACATATGTCATGGCCCATTGTGATTACAATCGCATGGAGCATTGTGATGCTAAGTGTCATGGAGGATTCTGATGAGAAAGGTAATGGAGCTTTGTGATGACAATGGCTTGGAGCATTGTGATGACAAGGGTCAGGAGCATTGTGCTGACAAGTGCATGGAGATTTGTGATGACATGGGTCATGGAACATTCTGATGACAAGCTTGTGGAGTATTTTGATGACAATGGCATGGAGCATTGTGATGTAAATGGCATGGGGCATTGTGATGAAAAAGTCATGGAGCCTTTTTTTGATAGGGTTCAAGGAGCATTCTGATGACAAGTGTCAGGGAGCATTGTGATGACAAGTGTATTGAGAATTGTGATGACAAATGTCATGGAGCATTTTGATGAAAAGGGAATGTAGTATTGTGATGACAGGCATCATGGAGCGTTGTAATGACAAGTGTTATGGAATATTGTGATCACAAGGGCTTGGAACATTGTGATGACAGAGGTCATGGATCATTTTGATTTCAAGGAGCATGGGGCATTGTGATGATAAGGGCATGAAGCAATGTGATCCCAAGGTACATGGAGGGTTGTGATGACAATGGTAATGGAGTATTGGGATGACAAGCACATAGAGCATTGTAATGACAAGGTCATGAAGCATTTTGCTGACAAAGGCATGGAGCATTGTGATGACAGGTGTCATGGAGCACTGTGATGACAAGCGTCATGGAGCATTGTGAATACAGGCGTTATGGAGCATTGGGATGGCAAGGGCATGGATCATTGTGATGACAAGTGTCCTGGAGCATTGTGATGACTAGGGAATGGAACATTGTGATGAAAAGAGTCCCGGATCATTGTGCTGTCAGGTTTCATGGAGTGTTGTGATGACAGTGGTCATGGAGAATTGTGATGATATTGGTCATGGAGCATTGTGATGACAAGCGAATGGAGCATGGTGATGACAAATTCCTGGAACATTTTGATGAGAAGACCATGGAGACTTTTGATAAGAAGTCTCATGGAGCATTCGGTTGAAAAGGGGCATGGAGCATTGTGATTACAGGGGTCTTGGAGCATTGTGATGACAAGGGCATGGATCATGGTGATGAGAAGGCCATGGAGCATTCTGATGACATGCGTCCAGGAGCTTTGTGATGGCAAGGGCATGGAGCATTGTGATTAAAGGTGTCTTGGAGCACTGTGATGAAAAGGGCATGAATCACTGTGATGAAAAAGGCATGGAGCCTTGTCATGACAGGTTTCAAGGAGCATACTGAAGACAAGTGTCAGGGAGCATTGTGATGACAAGTGTATTCAGCATTGTGATGACAAAAGTCATAGAGCACTGTGATGAGAAGGCCATAGATAACTGTGATGATGAGCGTCATGGGGTGTTGTGATGATAAGTGTTATGGAACATTGTGATCAAAAGGGTTCGGAGTATTATGATGACAGAGGTCATGGAGCATTTTGATTTCATTGTGATGACATTAGCCTGAAGCATTATGATGATGGGCATGGTGCATTGTGATGACAGGGTTCATGGAGCATTGATATGAAAAGGGGCATGGAGCATTGTGATTACAATGGTCTTGGAACATTGTGATGACAAGGGCATGGAGCATTGAGATGAGAAGACCATGGAAAATTCTGATGACTTGCGTCATGGAGCTTTGTGATGACAAGGGCATGGAGCATTGTGATTTCAGGGGTCTTGAGAATTGTGATGACAAGTGTCATGGAACCATGTGATGACTAGGCCATGGAACATTGTGATGGCGGGGTTCATAGTGCATTGTTATGAAAGGGGTAATGGAGCATTGTGATGAGAAGGGCATGGAATATTGGTCTGAAATGTTTCATGGATTATTGTAATGTGAGCGGTCATGGAGCACTGTGATGACTAGGGTAGGGAACACTATGATACATGGGTCATGCAGGATTGTAATGACAAGGGCATGGAGCATTGTGATGAGAAGGGCATCGAGCATTGTGATGACAAGTATCATAGGGCTTTGTGATGACAAGGGCATTGAGCAATATTATGAGAAGGTTCATGGAGCATTGTGATGACGATGACATGGAGCATGTGATGCCAAGGCTCATGGAGATTTGTGATGACAAGTCTTGCAGCATTTTGATGACAAGAGCATGGTGCGTTGTGATGAGAAGGGCAGGGAGCATTTTGATGACCGGGTCATGCAGCAATTTGATAAAATGTGTCATGGAACATTTTGATGGCAGGGGTTATAGAACAATGTGATGTCAGTGGTCTTGGAACTTTGGAATGAAAAGGGTCATGGAGCATTTTGATGACAGCGGTTATGGAACATTGTGATGTCAGGGGTCATCGAACAATGTGATGATAAGTGCATGTAGCATTGTGATGACAGGAGTCATGGATACTTGTGATGAGAGGGATGAGGGAGTACTGTGACAAATAGTGATGTAGCATTGTGAGATCAGTGGTGAGAGAGCATTTTGATGAGATGTGCATGGAGCATTGTGATGACAAGATTGTGGAGCACTGTGATGACAAGCGCATGGTTCATTGTGATGACATGTGTCATGGAGCATTGTGCTGACAAGCGCATGGAGCATTGTGATCACAAGGGTCATGGAGCCTTGTGCTGAGAAAGGCATAGAGCATTTTGATGACAAGTGTCAAAGAGCATTGTGATGAAAATTCATGGAGCATTGTTGTTAAAACGGTCACAGAGACAGTTGATGACGAGGACATGGACCATTGTGATGAGAAAGTTCATGAAGCATTATGATGACTGGAGTCACGGAGCATTGTGATGACATGGGTCATGGAGCATTGTGATAACAAGGGCATGGAGCATGGTGATGACAAGGGCATGGAACATTTGTCTAATAAGTTTCATGAATTATTGTGATGAGAGTTGGAATGGCGCATTGTGATGACAAGGGCATGGATCATTGTGATGAGCAGGTCATGCAGTATTGTGAAGAGAGGTGTCAGGGAGCATTGTGATGACATATGTCATGGCCCATTGTGATGACAATGGCATGGAGCACTGTGATGACAAGAGTCAGGGAGCATTGTGCTGAAAAGTGCATGGAGATTTTTGATGACATGGGTCATGGAACATTCTGATGACAAGCTTGTGGAGTATTTTGATGACAATGGCATGGAGCATTGTGATGTAAGTGGCATGAGGCATTGTGATGAAAAAGGCATGGAGCCTTTTCGTGACAGGGTTCAAGGAGCATTCTGATGACAAGTGTCAGGGAGCATTGTGATGACAAGTGTATTGAAAATTGTGATGACAAAGGTCATGGAGCATTTTGATGAAAAGGGCATGGAGTAATGTGATGACAGGCATCATGGAGCGTTGTGATGACAAGTGTTATGGAACATTGTGATCACAAGGGCTTGGAGCATTGTGATGACAGAGGTCATGGATCATTTTGATTTCAAGGAGCATGGGGCATTGTGATGACAAGGGCATGAAGCAATGTGATCCCAAGGTTCATGGAGGGTTGTGATGACAATGGTAATGGAGTATTGGGATGACAAGCACATAGAGCATTGTAATGACAAGGTCATGAAGCATTTTGCTGACAAAGGCATGGAGCATATTGATGACAGGTGTCATGGAGCACTGTGATGACAAGCGTCATGGCGCATTGTGAATACAGGGGTTATGGAGCATTGGGATGACAAGGGCATGGATCATTTTGATGGCAAGTGTCCTGGAGCATTGTGATGACTAGGGAATGGAACATTGTGATGAAAAGAGTCCCGGATCATTGTGCTGTCAGGTTTCATGGAGTGTTGTGATGACAGTGGTCATGGAGAATTGTGATGATATTGGTCATGGAGCATTGCGATGACAAGCGAATGGAGCATGGTGATGACAAATTCCTGGAACATTTTGATGAGAAGACCATGGAGACTTTTGATGAGAAGTCTCATGGAGCATTCTGTTGAAAAGGGGCATGGAGCATTGTGATTACAGGGGTCTTGGAGCATTGTGATGACAAGGGCATGGATCATGGTGATGAGAAGTCCATGGAGCATTCTGATGACATGCGTCCAGGAGCTTTGTGATGACAAGGGCATGGACCTTTGTGATTAAAGGGGTCTTGTAGCACTGTGATGAAAAAGGCATGGATCATTGTGATGAAAAAGGCATGGAGCCTTGTCATGACAGGTTTCAAGGAGCATACTGAAGACAAGTGTCAGGGAGCATTGTGATGACAAGTGTATTGAGCATTGTGATGACAAAAATCATAGAGCACTGTGATGAGAAGGCCATGGATAATTGAGATGATGAGCGTCATGGGGTGTTGTGATGATAAGTGTTATGGAACTTTGTGATCACAAGGGTTCGGAGTATTATGATGACAGAGGTCATGGAGCATTTTGATTTCATCGTGATGACAATAGCCTGAAGCATTATGATGATGGGCATGGTGCATTGTGATGACAGGGTTCATGGAGCATTAATATGAAAAGGGTCATGGAGCATTGTGATTACAATGGTCTTGGAGCATTGTGATGACAAGGGCATGGAGCTTTGAGATGAGATGGCCATGGAACTTTCTGATGACATGCGTCATGGAGCTTTGTGATGACAAGGGCATGGAGCATTGTGATTTCAGGGGTCTTGAGAATTGAGATGACAATTGTCATGGAACCATGTGATGACTAGGCCGTGGAACATTGTGATGGCGGGGTTCATGGTGCATTGTTATGAAAGGGGTAATGGAGCATTGTGATGAGAAGGGCATGGAATATTGGTCTGAAATATTTCATGGATTATTGTGATGTGAGTGGTCATGGAGCACTGTGATGTCAAGGGTACGGGACACTATGATACATGGGTCATGCAGGAATGTAATGACAAGGGCATGGAGCATTGTGATGAGAAGGGCATCGAGCATTGTGATGACAAGTATCATGGAGCTTTCTGATGACAAGGGTATTGAGCAATGTTATGAGAAGGTTCGTGGAGCATTGTGATGACGATGACATGGAGCATTGTGATGCCAATGGTCATGGAGATTTGTGATGACAAGTCTTGGAGCATTTTGATGACAAGGGCATGGTGCATTGTGATGAGAAGGGCAGGGAGCATTTTGATGACCGGGTCATGCAGCAATTTGATGAAATGTGTAATGGAACATTTTGATGGCAGGGATTATAGAACAATGTGATGTCAGCGGTCTTGGAGCTTTGGAATGAAAAGGGTCATGGAGCATTATGATGACAGCGGTTATGGAACATTGTGATGTCAGGGGTCATCGAACAATGTGATGATAAGTGCATGTAGCATTGTGATGACAGGAGTCATGGAACATTGTGATAACTGGGTTGAGGTATTACTGTGACAAATAGTGATGTAACATTGTGATATCTGTGGTGAGAGAGCATTTTGATGAGAAGTGCATGTAGCATTGTGATGACAAGGTTTATGGAGCATTGTGATAAAAAGATTGTGGAGCACTCTGATGACAAGTGCATGGTGCATTGTGATGACATGTGTCATGGAGCATTGTTCTGACAAAGACATGCAGCATTGTGTTGACAAGTGTCACAGAGAATTGTGATGAAAAGTTCATGGAGCATTGTGGTTACAAAGGTCACAGAGCCTTGTGATGAGTCGGGCATGGAACATTGTGATGAGTCGGGCATAGAACATTGTGATGACAAACGTTATGAAGCATTGTGATGACTGGAGTCACAGAGCGCTGTGATGACAGGGGTCATGGAGCATTGGGAGGACAAGGGCATGGAGCATTGTGATGACAGGGGCATGGAGCATTGGTCTGACAAGTTTCATAGATTATTGTGATGACAGTGGGCATGGTGCATTGTGATGACAAGGGCATGGAGCATTGTGATGAGAAGGTCATGGAGTATTGTGAAGACAGGTGTCAGGGAGCATTGTGATCACATATGTCATGGTCCATTGCGATGACAATGGCATGGAGCATTGTGATGGCAAATGTAATGGAGGATTGTGATGACAAATATAATGGAGCATTGTGATGACTAGGGCTTGGAGCATTATGATGACAAGGGCCATTGAAAATTTTCATGACAAAGTCATGAAGCATTGTGATGACAAGGTCCTGGAGCATTGTGATGACAAAACCATGGAACCTTGTGATGAGAATTCTCATGGAGCATACGGATGAAAAGGGGCATAGAGCATTGTGATTACAGGAGTCTTGGAACTTTGTGATGAAAGGGCATGGAACATTGTGAGGAGAAGTCCAAGGAGCATTCTGATGTCATGCGTCATTGAGCTTTGTGATGACAAGGGCATGGAGCATTGTCATTACATGGGTCTTGGACCATTGTGATGAAAAAGGCATGGATCATTGTGATGAAAATGGCATGGAACCTTGTCATGACAGGGTTCAAGGAGCATACAGACAACAAGTGTCAGGGAGCATTTTGATGACAAGTGTATTGAGCATAGTGATGACAAAGGTCATGGAGCATTGTGATGAGAAGACCATGGATAATTGTGATGACGAGCGTCATGGGGCATTATGATGACAAGTGTTATGGAATATTGTGATCACAAGGGTTTGGAGCATTGTTATGACAGAGGTCATGGAGCATTTTGATTTCATTGTGATGACAATAGCATGAAGCATTATGATGATGGGCATGGTGCACTGTGATGACAGGGTTCATGGATCATTGAGATGAAAAGGGCATAGAGCATTGTGATTACAGGGTTCTTGGAGCATTGTGATGAGAAGGGTCATGGAGCCTTGTGATGACAAGGCCATGGAACATCGTGATGGCAGGGGTCATGGAGTATTGTTATGACAGGAGTAAAGGAGCATTGTGATGGCAAGAGCATGGAACATTGTGATGAGAAGGCCATGGAGCATTCTGATGACATGTGTCATGGAGCTTTGTGATGACAAGGACATGGAGAAATGTGATGAGAGTGTTCATGGAGCATTGTGATGACAATGACATGGAGCATTGTGATGCCAAGGGTCATGGATCATTGTGATGACAAAGGTCATGGAGCATTTTGATGGCAAGTGCGTTGTGCATTGTGATGAGAAGGGCAGGGAGCATTGTGATGACAAGGTCATGGAGCAATTTGATGAAATGTGTCATGGAACATTTTGATGACAGGTGTTATGGAACATTGTGATGTCAGGGGTCATGGAGCATTTTGATTAAAATGGTCATGGAGCATTTTGATGACAGATGTTATGGAACATTGTGATGTCATGGGTCATCGAACATTGTGATGATAAGTGCATGTAGCATTGTGATGACAGGAGTCATGGAAAATTGTGATGAGAGGGATGAGGGAGTACTGTGACAATTACAGATGTAGCATTGTGATATCAGTGGTGAGAGAGCATTTTGATGAGATGTGCATGGAGCATTGTGATGACAATATTGTGGAGCTCTGTGATGACAAGCGCATGGTTCATTGTGATGACATGTGTCATGGAGCATTGTGCTGACAAGCGCATGGAGCATTGTGATGACAAGGGTCATGGAGCATTGTGCTGAGAAAGGCATAGAGCATTTTGATGACAAGGGTCAAAGAGCATTGTGATGAAAATTCATGGAGCATTGTTGTTAAAACGGTCACAGAGACAGTTGATGACGAGGACATGGACCATTGTGATGAGAAAGTTCATGAAGCATTGTGATGACTGGAGTCACGGAGCATTGTGATGACAGGGGTCATGGAGCATTGTGATAACAAGGGCATGGAGCATGGTGATGACAAGGGCATGGAACATTGGTCTAATAAGTTTCATGAGTTATTGCGATGAGAGTTGGAATGGCGCATTGTGATGACAAGGGCATGGATCACTGTGATGACCAGGTCATGCAGTATTGTGAAGACAGGTGTCAGGGAGCATTGTGATGACATATGTCATGGCCCATTGTGAAGACAATGGCATGGAGCATTGTGATGCCAAGTGTCATGGAGGATTCTGATGACAAAGGTAATGGAGCTTTGTGATGGCAATGACTTGGAGCATTGTGATGAGAAGGGTCCGGGAGCATTGTGCTGACAAGTGCATGGAGATTTGTGATGACACGGGTCATGGAACATTCTGATGACAAGCTTGTGGAGTATTTTGATGACAATGACAAGGAGCATTGTGATGTAAATGGCATGAGGCATTGTGATGAAAAAGGCATGGAGCCTTTTCGTGAAAGTGTTCAAGGAGCATTCTGATGACAAGTGTCAGGGAGCATTGTGATGACAAATGTATTGAGAATTGTGATGACAAAGGTCATGGAGCATTTTGATGAAAAGCGCTTGGAGTATTGTGATGACAGGCATCATGGAGCATTGTGATGACAAGTGTTATGGAACATTGTGATCACAAGGGCTTGGAGCATTGTGATGACAGAGGTCATGGATCATTTTGATTTCAAGGGGCATGGGGCATTGTGATTACAAGGGCATGAAGCAATGTGATCCCAAAGTTCATGAAAGGTTGTGATGACAATGGTAATGGAGTACTGGGATGACAAGCACATAGAGCATTGTAATGACAAAGTCATGAAGCATTTTGCTGACAAAGGCATGGAGCATTGTGATGACAGGTGTCATGGAGCACTGTGATGACAAGCGTCATGGAGCATTGTGAATACAGGGCTTATGGAGCATTGGGATGACAAGGGCATGGATCACTGTGATGACAAGTGTCCTGGAGCATTGTGATGACTAGGGAATGGAACATTGTGATGAAAAGAGTCCCGGATCATTGTGCTGTCAGGTGTCATGGAGTGTTGTGATGACAGTGGTCATGGAGAATTGTGATGATATTGGTCATGGAGCATTGCGATGATATTGGTCATGGAGCATTGCGATGACAAGCGAATGGAGCATGGTGATGACAAAGTCCTGGAACATTTTGATGAGAAGACCATGGAGACTTTTGATGAGAAGTCTCATGGAGCATTCTGTTGAAAAGGGGCATGGAGCATTGTGATTACAGGGGTCTTGGAGCATTGTGATGACAAGGGCATGGATCATGGTGATGAGAAGGCCATGGAGCATTCTGATGACATGCGTCCAGGAGCTTTGTGATGACAAGGGCATGGAGCATTGTGATTAAAGTGGTCTTGGAGCATTGTGATGAAAAGGGCATGGATCATTGTGATGAAAATGGCATGGAACCTTGTCATGACAGGGTTCAAGGAGCATACAGACAACAAGTGTCAGGGAGCATTTTGATGACAAGTGTATTGAGCATAGTTATGACAAAGATCATGGAGCATTGTGATGAGAAGACCATGGATAATTGTGATGACGAGCGTCATGGGGCATTGTGATGACAAGTGTTATGGAATATTGTGATCACAAGGGTTAGGAGCATTGTTATGACAGAGGTCATGGAGCATTTTGATTTCATTGTGATGACAATAGCATGAAGCATTATGATGATGGGCATGGTGCATTGTGATGACAGGGTTCATGGATCATTGAGATGAAAAGGGGCATAGAGCACTGTGATTACAGGGGTCTTGGAGCATTGTGATGAGAAGGGTCATGGAGCCTTGTGATGACAAGTCCATGGAACATCGTGATGGCAGGGGTCATGGAGTATTGTTATGACAGGAGTAAAGGAGCATTGTGATGGCAAGAGCATGGAACATTGTGATGAGAAGGCCATGGAGCATTCTGATGACATGTGTCATGGAGCTTTGTGATGACAAGGACATGGAGAAATGTGATGAGAGTGTTCATGGATCATTGTGATGACAATGACATGGAGCATTGTGATGCCAAGGGTCATGGATCATTGTGATGACAAAGGTCATGGAGCATTTTGATGGCAAGTGCGTTGTGCATTGTGATGAGAAGGGCAGGGAGCATTGTGATGACAGGGTCATGGAGAAATGTGATGAAATGTGTCATGGAACATTTTGAGGACAGGTGTTATGGAACATTGTGATGTCAGGGGTCACGGAGCATTTTGATGAAAATGGTCATGGAGCATTTTGATGACAGATGTTATGGAACATTTTGATGTCAGGGCTCATCGAACATTGTGATGATAAGTGCATGTAGCATTGTGATGACAGGAGTCATGGAAAATTGTGATGAGAGGGATGAGGGAGTACTGTGACAAATAGTGTTGTAGCATTGTGATATCAGTGGTGAGAGAGCATTTTGATGAGATGTGCATGGAGCATTGTGATGACAAGATTGTGGAGCACTGTGATGACAAGCGCATGGTTCATTGTGATGACATGTGTCATGGAGCATTGTGCTGACAAGCGCATGGAGCATTGTGATGACAAGGGTCATGGAGCATTGTGCTGAGAAAGGCATAGAGCATTTTGATGACAAGGGTCAAAGAGCATTGTGATGAAAATTCATGGAGCATTGTTGTTAAAACGGTCACAGAGACAGTTGATGACGAGGACATGGACCATTGTGATGAGAAAGTTCATGAAGCATTGTGATGACTGGAGTCACGGAGCATTGTGATGACAGGTGTCATGGAGCATTGGGATGACAAGGGCATGGATCATTGTGATGACAAGGGTCATGGAGCATTGTGATGAGTAGAGAATGGAGCATTGTGATGACAAGAGTCCCGCATCATTGTGTTGTCAGGTGTCATGGAGTGTTGTGAAGACCGTGGTCATGGAGCATTTTGATGATATTTGTCATGGAGCATTGTGATGAGAATATCATGGAGCATTGGGCTGAAAATATTTATGGATTATTGTGATGACAGGGGTCATGGAGCATTGTGATGACAAGGGAATGGAGCATGGTGATGACAAGGTCCTGGAGCATTGTGATGATAAGACCATGGAAACTTGTGATGAAAAGTCTCATGGAGCTTTCTGATGAAATGGGCATGGAGCATTGTGATTACAGGGGTCTTGGAGCATTGTGATGACAAGGGCATAGAGCATTGTGAGGAGAAGATATGGAGCATTCTGATGACATGTGTCATGGAGCTTTGTGATGACAAGCGCATGGAGCATTGTGATTACAGGGGTCTTGAAGCATTGTGATGAAAAGGGCATGGATCTTTGTGATGAAAAGTCATGGAGCCTAGTCATGACAGGTTTCAAGGAGCATACTGACGACAAGTGTCAGGGAGCATTGTGATGACAACTGTATTGAGAATTGTGATGACAAAGGTCATGGAGCATTGTGATGAGAAGACCATGGATAATTGTTATGATGAGCATCACAGGGTGTTGTGATGACAAGTATTATGGAACATTGTGATCACAAGGTTTTGGGGCATTATGATGACAGTGGTCATGGATAATTTTGATTTCATTGTGATGACAATAGCCTGAAGCCTTATGATGATGGGCAAGGTGCACTGTGATGACAGGGTTCATGGATCATTGAGATGAAAAGGGGCATAGAGCACTGTGATTACCGGGTTCTTGGAGCATTGTGATGAGAAGGGTCATGGAGCTTTGTGATGACAAGGCTATGGAACATCGTGATGGCAGGGTTCATGGAGCATTGTTATGACTGGTGTAATGGAGCATTGTTATGGCAAGGGCATGGTGCATTGTGATGAGAAAGCCATGGAGCATTCTAATGACATGTGTCATGGAGCTTTGTGAAGACAAGTGCATGGAGCAATGTGATGAGAGCGTTCATGGAGCATTGTGATGACAATGACATGGAGCATTGTGATGCCAAGGGTCATGGATCTTTGTGATGACAAAGGTCATGGAACATTTTGATGGCAAGGGCATTGTGAATTGTGATGAGAAGCGCAGGGAGCATTGTGATGACAGGGTCATGGAGCAATTTGATGAAAAGTGTCATGGAACATTTTGATGACAGGTGTTATGGAAAATTGTGATTTCAGCGTTCTTGGAGCATTTTGATGAGAAGGGTCAGGGAGCTTTGTGATGACAAGGCCATGGAACATCGTGATGGCAGTGGTCATGGAGCATTTTGATGAAAAATGCCATGGAGCATTTTGATGACATGGGTTATGGATCATTGTGATGTCAGTGGTCATGGAGCATTTTGATGAAAAGGGTCATGGAGCATTTTGATGACATGGGTTAAGGAACATTGTGATGTCAGTCGTCATCGAACATTGTGATGATAAGTCCATGTAGCATTGTGATGACAGGAGTCATGGAATATTGTGATGACAGGGGTGAGGTAGTATTGTGACGAATAGTGATGTATCAATGTGATATCCGTGGTGAGAGCCTTTTGATGAGAAGTGCATGGAGCACTGTGATGACAAGTTTTATGGAGCATTGTGATGACAAGATTGTGGAGCACTGTGATGACAGGTGCATGGCGCATTGTGATGACATGTGTCATGGAGCATTGTGCTGACAAGCTCATGGAGCATTGTGATGACAAGTGTTATGGAGCATTGTGCTGAGAAAGGCATAGAGCACATTGATGACAAGGGTCAAAGAGCATTGTGATGAAAAGTTCATGGAGCATTGTGGTTAAAAAGGTCACAGAGACTGTTGATGATGAGGGCATGGATCACTGTGATGACAAACGTCATGAAATATTGTGATGACTGGAGTCATGGAATATTGTGATGACAGGGGTCATGGAGCATTTTGATAACATGGGCATGGAGCATTGTGATGTCAAGGGCATGGAGCATTGGTCTAATAAGTTTCATGGATTATTGCGATGACAGTTCGAATGGCGTATTGTGATGACAAGGGCATGGAGCATTTTGATGACCAGGTCAAGCATTATTGTGAAGACATATGTCAGGGAGCATTGTGATGACATATGTAATGGCACTTTGTGATAACAAGGGAATGGAGCACTGTGATGACAATGTCCTAGAACACTGTTATGTGAAGACCATGGAACCTTGTGATGACAATTCTCATGGAGCATTCTGATGAAAAGGCGTAGGGAACATTGTGATTTCAGGGGTATTGGAGCATTGTGATGACAAGGGCATGGAAAATTATGATCAGAAGACCATGGAGCATTCTGATGACATGCGTCATGGAGCTTTGTGATGACAAGTGCAAGGAGCATTGTGATCACAGGTGTCTTGGAGCATTGTGATGAAAAGGGCATGGATCATTGTGATGAAATAGGCAAAGAGCCTTGTCATGAAAGAGTTCAAGGTGCATACTGAGGGCAATAGTCAGAGAGCATTGTGATGAAAAGTGTATTGAACATTGTGATGACAAAATCATGGTGCATTGTGATGAGAAAACCATTGATAATTGTGCTGACCAGCGTCATGGGGCATTGTGATTACAAGTGTTATGGAACATTGTGATCACAAGGGTTTGCAGCATTGTGAGGACAGAGGTCATGGAGCATTTTGATTTCATTGTGATGACAATAGCATGAAGCATTATGATGATGGGCATGGTGCATTGTGATGACAGCGTTCATGGAGCATTGTGATGAAAAGTGGCATGGAGCATTGGTCTGACAAGTTTCATGCATTATTGTGATAAGAGTCGCCATGGCACATTGTGATGACAAGGGCATGGAGCACTGTGATGACAAGGTCATGGATTATTGTGAAGAAAGGTGTCAGGGAGCATTGTGATGAAATATGACATGCTCCAGTTTGATGACAATATCATGGAGTATTGTGAGGCCAAGTGTCATGGAGGATTGCTGTGACAAATTAAAGGAGCACTGTGATGACAAGGGCATGGAGCATTGTGATATCAAGGGCCATTGATCATTTTAATATCCAGGTCATGAAACATTGTAATGAACAGCGCATGGAGCTTCCTATGACAGGGGTCATGGAGCATTGTGATGACAAGTGCATGGAGTATTGTGATGACAAGAGCATATAACATTTTGATGTGAAGTGCCATGGAGCTTTGTAATGACAAGGTTGTGGAGAATTCTGAGGACAAGGGACATTGAGCTTTGAGATGACAAGGCATGGAGCATGGTGATGGCAAAACTGTGGAGCATTGTGATGAGAAGACCTTGGGTAATTGTGGTGTCGAGCATCATGGAGCACTGTAATGACAAGGGGCATGAAGCATTGTGATGACAGGTGTCAGGGAGCATTGTGATGACAGGTGTCATGGAGCAATCTGATGACAAGGGCATGGAACATTGTGATGAAAAGTGCATTGAGCATTGTGATGACAAGTGCATGGAGCAGTGCAATTTCAAGTGCATGGAGAAGTGTGATGACAGGAGCATGTAATATTTTGATGACAAGTGTCATGTAGCATTGTGATGACAAGGACGTGGAGAATTGTGATGACAAGGGACATGGAGCATTGTGATAACCAGGGCATGGAGCATTGTGATGACAGGGGCCATGGAGCATTACTATGACAAGGCCATGGTGCATGCTGACATAAGATATCACTTATGAAGGGAATGTAAACATGGCTACATATGAACTGAATTAGGGAAGAGAACAGAGTCTCAGATATAGAAAACACTCTAACGCTTGCTTAAGGGGAAAGACAGGTGGGGAGATGCACAAAAAAAAGTTTGATATTAGCACAGGTACCGTTCCATAATCCAAAAACATCCAAAAAAATCCCTACTCCTTCCTCAGTGAACGGAACTCAACATCCTTATTCCCCGCAGAGAAATATATCTGACTAGTAAGAATCTTAAAACCTATGTATTGATATGTCTCCGTAAGGCAACTAAGTGTGTCTAGAACGACATAAACATGGCAGTGAGAATAAGCTCAAACCCACGATAAAAATGAATTTCAAAACAAAACATAAAAACAGTAAAATTCTTACACAATACCTTCAGGGGTTCTGATGAAACCTGGAATGAGCCTATCTACAATGACAAATGGATGTGGCATAACGCTGGTCACTTTGGACTGAGAGGATTGGTGAGATTGGGTGAAAAAATGCAGAATCTTTAAAGCAATAATGCCTGCCACGCATTCCATGGTTCCCAACTCTCCAAGTAGAAGGGAATATCACTACAGTTATAACATGTATGGGAACCTAGAGAATGGAAACCATCTGATGGTGAAAGGTTTCTAAAACTCTACTACTTTTTTCTCTCCTTGTGCTCCAGTTTGACATTCCAAATGCTTTACTATCAATCTCCCAACTTGGAGAGTCAGGCCCTATAACCTCCTGGTTCGAACAGCTGGCAAATTGTGCAGAGGATATAAGGGAACAGAGAGAACAAAAGAGAGAGTAGCTGTAGGCATTTGGACGGCCACATTTCACTCTAATTTCCCGTCACGAAGAGGAATTAACCAAAGACTCAGCCTGCACCCCCCAAAACCAGTATAGGTCCAGAAGCAAAACTGTGGATTTGCGGTCAGCTCACAAAAACACGAGTTGAAAAATGGAACTCAGGGACACAGCAATTCACTAACCTGCAGAGTTATAAAGGACTACTTTCTTCCAAAAATCTGTTGAGGGAAAGCCACGAGGCGGAAGTGAAAATGAGGCAGAGTGGCATGAAACAGATTTCAAGAGGTACATTGGAATCGCCTTTAAACACAGGAAAAGCATCACAACTTCGAAAATAATGGAAATGGTCATAAAGGGCATGTGGGTTTTCACGTGAATATATTCAGGAGAAAACGCATATGCCCTTTTTGGCCAAGCAAGCAAGCGGGCAATGCAAATCTGCACTACAAAGAACTATCACTTTCCACCAGCCAAAAGGGATATCCGCAAAATGTGTAAAAACCAGACAGGCAAGACAGGCACTGGAGAACAGGGAGCCTTGTTATGCTGATGGCCGGGATGTAAATTGCCAACTGCCTCTCTGGAGGAGTGCATTGTGTTCCCTAAAACAAGTAAACAACAGAGCTACAGAGCCAAGGGCACTTCCAGTCTAGGGAATATAGCTTGGGAAAACTGAAAATTAATAAGAGAGATCCACACCAAAATTCAGGGCTGCAATGATTACAAAAACCTCAACTTGGGTACACATTAAATATCCCAGGAAAGACAAAAATGGTTCAAGAAATTGTGGTACTTACATATGGCGGAATATCCCTCAGCCATGAAATCAATGTCATAAGGCCAGTAGCAGAAAAATGAGTGGATTCAGGGACGACAAATCTAAGTGAAATAAGTCACACAGAAAAAAAAATTATCATAAGATATCAATGATGAAGATCCTGTAAACATGGCTACACATGAACTGAGTTAGGAAAGAGAAGGGAGTCTCACATTTAGAAAACACCCTTATGCCTTCTTAAGGGGGAAGGAGGGGTGGGGTGATGCATAAAACCAGAGTTTGTTATTAGTACAGGTACAGTTCCAAAAACCAAATACGGAATAGACAAGACCTACACCTTCCTCAGTGAAAGGGACTCAACACCCCATATTCACCGCAGAGTAATATATCTTACTAGTAAGAATCTGAAAACCTATGTATTGATATGTCTCCGTAAGGGAATCAAGTGTGTCTAGACTGGCATAAAAATGGCAGTGAGAATCAGCTCAACCCACTATAAAAAGGGATTTCAAAAACAAAACAAAAAAAAAAAAAACAGGGAAATTCCTTAAAATTCCTTCAGGGTCTCTGATGAAACCTGGAATGACCCTATCTACAATGACAGCTGGATGTGGCATAAGGCTGGACACTTTGGACTGAGAGGATTGTTGAGATTGGGTGAGCAAATGCAGACACTTTAAAGCAATAATGAGTGGCACCCATTCCATGGGTCCCAACTCTCCAGGTTGAAGGGAATATTACAACAGCTATAACATGTACGGGAAAGCTAGAGAATGGACACACTGTGAATACGAAAGGTTTCTAAAGCTCAACTAATAGTCCCTCTAATGGTGCTCCGGTTTGACTTTCCAACTGCTTTACTATCAATCTCCCAACTTAGAGAGACAGCCCCTTTAACCTCCTGCTTCTCACAGGTTGCCAATTTGGCAGAGGATTAAACGGAAGAGGGAGAACCAATGAGAGAATAGCTGTTAGGCATTTGGACCGGCAAATGTCACTCTAATTTTCCGCCCGGCAGAAGAATTAACCAAAGTCCCAGCCACCCACCGGACACCAGTATAAGTCCTGAACCAAAATTTGGACTTGCTTTCAGCTCACAAAAAACGAGGTGAATAATGGAGCTCAGTGGCACAGCAATTCAGCAAATGGCAGAGTAGTAAAGGACAACTCTCGTCCAAAACTCTGTTGAGGGAAGGTTAAGAGGCAGACGTGAAAGCGAGGCAGAATAGCAGGAAACAGATTTAAAGAGGTATGCTGGAATCGCCTTTAAAGCACAGGAAGAGGGGCTCAACTTCGACAATGATGCACTTGGCCAAAAAGGGTGTATGAGTTTTCTCCTGAATATATTCAGCAGAAAACTCATACACCCTTTTTGGCCAAGCAAGCAAGCAGGCAATGCAAATCTGCACTACAAAGGAGTATAACTTCCCACAAGTCAAAGGGGATATCCACAAAATGGGTAAAAACCAGAAAGGCAAGACAGGCCCTGGCGAACTGGGAGCCTTGTTATGCTGATGGGTGGGAGGCAAATTGCCAATGGCCTCTCTGGAGCAGTGCATTGTGTTCCCTAAAACAAGTAAACAACAGAGCTACAGAGCCCAGGGCATATCCAGTCTACATAAGATACCTTGGGAAAACTGAAAATCAATAAGATACAGCCACCCCGATATTTAGGGGTGCACTGCTTACAAGACCCTCATCTTGGATTCACCTTAAATATCCCAGGAAAGATAAAAATGGTTCAAAAATTTGTGGTACTTACGTCCGATGAAATATCCCTCAGCCATAAAATCAATGCCATAAGACATGTAGCAGCAAAATGAGTGGATTCAGGTACGATGATTCTAAGTGAAATAAGTCACACAGAAAAAGAAAGTTATCATAAGATATCACTTATAGATATTCTGTAAACATGGCTACACATGAACTGAGTTAGGAAAGAGAACAGAGTCTCACATTTAGAAAACACTCTTATGCCTGCTTAAGGGGGAAGGAGAGGTGGGGTGATGCATAAAACCCAGAGTTTTATATAAGCACAGGTACCGTTCAAAAAATCAAATATGGAATAGAAAAGACCTACACCTTCCTCAGTGAAAGGGACTCAAAACCCCATATTTCCCTCAGAGGAATATATCTGACTAGTAAGAATCTTATAACCTATTTATTGATATGTCTCCATGAGGGAAGCAACTGTGTCTAGACTGGCATAAACATGGCAGTGAGAATCAGCTCAAACCCATTATAAAAAGGAATTTCAGACACACCAAAAAAACAGGAAATTCTTTACAATTTCTTCATGGTCTCTGACGAAACCTGGAATGACCCTATCTACAACGACAGCTGGATTTGGCATAAGGCTGGACACTTGGGACTGAGACGACTGGTGAGATTGGGTGAGCAAATGCAGACCCTTTAAAGCAATAATGCATGGCCACCCTTCCATGTGTCCCAACTCTCCAGGGTGAAGGGAATATTACTACAGCTATAACATGTATGGGAAACCTAGAGAATGGAGACACTGTGAACATGAAAGGTCTCTAAAACTCAACAAATAGTCCCTCTGCTGGTGCTCTGGTTTGACTTTCCAACTGCTTTACTATCAATCTCCCAGGTTGCAAAGACTGCACCTTTAACCTCCTGGTTCGCACAGGTTGCCAATTAGGCAGAGGATGAAAGGGAAGAGGGAGAACCAATGAAAGAGAAGCTGTTAGGCATTTGGACTCGCACATGTCACTCTTATTTCCTGGAGGAAGAAGAATTAACTAAAGTCTCAGCCACCCAATGAGAACCAGTATAGGTCCTGAACCAAAATATTGGACTTGCATTCAGCTCACAAAAAACGAGTTAAATAATGGAGCTCAGGGGCAAAGCAATTCACAAACAGGCAGAGTAATAAAGGACAACTATCGTCCAAAAATCTGTTGAGGGAAGGCAACGAGGCGGACTTGAAAGCGAGGCAGAATAGCAGGAAACAGATTTCAAGAGGTACATTGGAATCGCCTTTAAAGCACAGGAAGAGGGGCACAACTTCGACAATGATGCACTTGGCCAAAAAGGGTGTATGCGTTTTCTCCTGAATATATTCAGGAGAAAATGCATACAACAATTTTGGCCAAGCAAGCAAGCGGGCAATGCAAATCTGCACTACAAAGAAGTATCACTTCCCACCTGTCAAAAGGGACATCCACAAAATGGGTAAAATCCAGAAAGGCAAGACAGGCCCTGGAGAACAGGGAGCATTGTTATGCTGATGCACGGGATGTAAATTGCCAACTGCCTCTCTGGAGGTCTGCATTGTGTTCCCTAAACCAAGTAAACAGCAGAGCTACAGAGCCAAGGGCACTTCCAGTCTAGGGAATATATCTTGGGAAAACTGAAAATCAATAACACAGAGCCATTCCAAAATTTAGGGCTGCACTGCTTACAAGAACCTCAACTTGGGTACACCTAAAATATCCAAGGAAAGATAAAAACGGTTCAAAAAATTATGTTATTTACATACAATGGAATATCCCTCAGCCATGAAATCAATGTCATAAGACCAGTAGCAGCAAAATGAGTGGATTCAGGTACGATGATTGTAAGTGAAATAAGTCACACAGAAAAAGAAACTTATCATAAGATATCACTTATGAAGATCCTGTAAACATGGCTACACATGAACTGAGTTAGGAAAGAGAACAGAGTCTCACATTTAGAAAACACACTTATGCCTGCTTAACGGGGAAGGAGAGGTGGGGTGATGCATAAAACCAGAGTTTGATATAAGCACAGGTACCGTTCCAAAAACCAACTATGGAATAGACAAGACCTACACCTTCCTCAGTGAAAGAGACTCAAAACCCCATATTTCCCACAGAGGATTATATCTGACTAGTAAGAATTTTAAAACCTATGTATTGATATGTCTCCGTAAGGGAATCAATTGTGCCTAGTCTTGCCTAAACTTGGCAGCGAGATTCAGCTCAAACCCACTAAAAAAAGGAATTTGAAAAACAAATCAAAAGTGATATTTTTTACAATTCCTTCAGTGTCTCTGATGAAACCTTGAATGACCCTATCTACAATAAGAGCTGGATGTGGCATAAAGCTGGACACATGGGACTGAGAGGATTGGTGAGATTGGGTGAGCAAATGCAGACCCTTTAACGAAATAATGCATAGCACCCATTCCATGGGTCCCATGTGTCCAGGTTGAAGGGACTATTACTACTGCTATAACATGTACAAGAAACCTAGAGAATGGACACACTGTGAATACGAAAGGTTTCTAAAACTCAACTAATTATCCCTCTCCTGGTGCTCCGGTTTGACTTTCCAACTGCTTTACTATCAATCTGCCAAATTGGAGAGACAGCCCCTTTAACCTCCTGGTTCGCACAGTTACCAATTTGGCAAAAATAAAACGGAAGGGGGAGAACAAATGAGAGAGTAGATGTTAGGCATTTGGACGGGTACATGTGACACTAATTGCCCCGCAGGAAGAATAATTAACCAAAGTCTCAGCCACGCGCCGGGAACCAGTATAGTTCCTGAACCAAAATTTTGGACTTGCGGTCTGCTCACAAAAAACGAATTTAAAAATGGAGCTCAGGGGCACAGGAATTCAGAAACTGGCAGAGTAATAAAGGACAACTATCGCCTAAAAATCTGTTGAGGGAAGGAATCGAGGCGGACTTGAAAGGGAGGCAGTATAGCAGGAAACAGATTTCAAGAGGTATGTTGGAATCGCCTTTAAAGCACAGGAAGAGGGGCAAAATTTCGACAATGATGCACTTGGCCAAAATGAGCGTATGCGTTTTCTCCTGAATATATTCAGGAGAAAACGCATACGCCCTTTTTGGCCAAGCAAGCAAGCGGGCAATGCAAATCTGCACTACAAAGTAGTATCACTTCCCACTGGTCAAAAGGGACATCTGCAAAATGTGTAAAAACCAGAAAGGCAAGACAGGCCCTGGAGAACAGGGAGCCTTGTTATGCTGATGGGCGGGATATAAATTGCCAACTGCCTCTCTGGAGGAGTGCATTGTGTTCCCTAAAACCAGTATACAACAGAGCTACTGAGTCAAGGGCACTTCCAGTCTAGGAAATATACCTTGGGAAAACTGCAAATCAATAAGACAGGGCCAGCCCAACATTTAGGGCTTCACTGCTTACAAGAATCTCAACTTGTGTATACCTTAAATATCCAAGGAAAGACAAAAATGGTTCAAGAAATTTTGGTACTTACGTACGATGGAATATCCCTCAGCCATGGAATCAATTTCATAAGGCCAGTAGCAGCAAAATGAGTGGATTCAGGTATGATGTTTCTAAGTGAAATAAGTAACACAGAAAAATAATCTTATCATAAGATATCACTTATGAAGGTCCTATAAACATGGCCTCACATGAACTGAGTTAGGAAAGATACCAGAGTAACGAATCTTATCATAAGATATCACTCTTGGCGGGAATGTACACATGGCTACACATGAACTGATTTACAAACACAACGGAATCACACATTTAGAAAACAAACTTCTGCCTGCTTAAGGGGAAAGGCGAGGTGGGGTGATGCATAAAATCACAGTTTTAAATTAGCACTGATACCGTTACATAAACCAAGTATGTAATAGACAACACCTACTCCCGCCACAATGAACTGGACTCAACACCCCCTATTCATTGCAGAGGAATATGTCTGACTCTCAGTATTTTAAAACATATGTATTCTCATGTCTCCATAAAGGAATCATGTGTGTGTATAACGGCATGAACACAGCACTGACATTCAGTTAAACCCACTTATAAAAATAAATTTCAAAAGCAAAATGCAAAAACAGCGAAACAGTGAGAAAGTCTTAAAAATTACGTTCAGGGCCTGTGATGCAACCTGGATTGACCACCTTTACCCGCACAGCTGGATGAGACATAAGACTGGACACTTGGGGCTGACAAGATTGCTGAGGTTGTGTGAACAAAAGAACACCACTTAGAGCAATACTGTGTGCTACCCATTCTAGTGGTCCCAACTCTCCAGGTTTAAGGGAATCTTCCTACAGTTAAAACATGCATGGGAAACCCAGTGGATGGTACACTGTGTAATTGGGAAAGTTTTCTAAAAGGTACCTCATTTTTCCTTTTGTCGTGCTCGGCTTCGCCATTCCATCTGCATTACTAAAAATCTCCCCACTTGGAGTGTCAGCGCCTTTAACCTCCTGTTATGCACAGTTTGCAAATTGTGCAGAGGATGAACATGAAGAGGGGGAATAAATGAGAGATTAGCTGTAGGTGTTTGGATGGGCACATGTCACTCTAGTTTCCCACCAGGAAGAAGAATTAACCAAAGGCTCAGCCTGAAGCCCCGGAACCAGACTAGGGCCTAAAGCCATCCTGCGGTATTGCAGCCAGCTCACAAATAGGCGAGTTGAAAAATGGAAATCAGGGGCACAGCAATTCACAAACTTGCAGAGTTATAAAGGACAACTATCATCCAGAAATATATTGAGGAAAGACAGTGAAGAGGATTTGAATGCAAGGCAGAATTGAAGGAAACAGATTTCAAGAGGTAGATTGGAGTCATCTTTAAAGCACATGAAAAGCGTCAGAATTTCGACAATGTTGCCCTTGGCTGAAAAGGGATTATGTGTATTTTCTTGAATATATTAGGGAAAAAATGCATATGCGCTTCTTGGCCAAGCAAGCCATCAGGCATTGCAAATCCACACTACATAGAAGTGTCCCTTACCTCCAGTCAGAAGGGCCATCCACAAATAGTGTAAAAACCGCAAATGCAGGAGAGGCCATGGAGAAAAGGGAGCCTGGTTACGCCGATGGACAGGATGTAAATTGCCAACAGCCTCTCTGGAGAACTGTATGTTGTTTTCTAAAACAGAGCTACAGAGCATAGCACACTTCCACTCATGGGCGTGTATTTTGGGAAAACTAAAAATCCACAACACACAGCCAGCCCAAAGTTTAGGGCTGCTCTGTTTACAAGAACCTCGACTTCGGTACACTTTAAATATCCCAGGAAAGGAAAAAAAAATGGATATAGATATTGTGGTACTTATATACAATGGAATGCCACTCAGACATAAAATCAATGTCATAAGGCCAATAGCAGCTTAATGAGTGGCTTTAGGTACGATGATGCTAAGTGAAATGAGCCACAAAGAAAAAGAAACTTATTGTAATATATCACTTATAGAGGGAATGTTAACATGGCTACACATGAACTGAATTTCAAAAGAGAACAGAGTTACACATTTAAAAAACACACTTATGCCTCCTTAAGGGGAAAGGTGACGTGGGGTGATGTGTAAAAGCAGAGTTTGAAATTAGCACAGATCCCATTCCATATACCAAATATGTAATAGACAAGACCTACTCCTTTCTCAATGAACTGGACACAAAACAACCTATTCACTGAAGAGGAATATATCTGACTGGTAATAACCTTGAAACCTATGTATTTATATGTCTCCATAATGGAATCAAGTGTATGTAGATTGGCATAAACACAGATCAATGGAACAGGACAGAAAGCCCAGAGATAAACCTACATACCTATGGCTATCTCATCTATGACAAAGGAGCTAAGGATATACAATGGAGAAAAGACAGTCTCTTCAGTAATTGGTGCTGGGAAAACAAGAACCCTACACATAAAAGAATGAAATTAGAACACTCCATAACACCATACACAAAAATAAACTCTAAATTGATTAGAGATCTAAATATAAGACCAGACACTATAAAACACTTAGAGGAAACCATAGGCAAAACACTCTATGACATAAATCACAACAAGATCCTTTTTGACCCACCACTTAGAGAAATGGAAATAAAAACAGAAATCAACAAATGGGACCTAATGAAACTTAAAAGCTTTTACACAGTACAGGAAAACATAAACAAGATGCAAAAACAACCCTCAGAATGGGAGAAAATATTTTCAAATGAAGCAATTGACAAAGGATTAATCTCCTAACTTTACAATCACCGTATGTAGCTCAATATCACAAAAACAAACAACCCAATCCAAAAACGGGCAGAAGACCTAAATAGACATTTCTCCAAAGAAGATATACAGATTACCAAGAAACACATGAAAGGATGCTGAACATCACTAATCATTAGAGAAATGCAAATCAAAACTACCCTGAGGTATCACCTCACAGCAGTCAGAGTGGCAATCATCAAAAAAAATCTACAAAACAATAAATGCTGGAGAGGCCTTTATTGGAGAAAATGGCACACACTTCCACTGTGGGTGGGAATGTAAATTGATATGGGCACTAGGGAGAACACTACGGAGGTTCCTTTAAATAACTAACAATAGAAGTACCATACGACACAACAATCCAACTACTGGACATTTGCCTTGTGAAAACCATAATTCAAAAAGAGTTATGTACAAAAATGTTCATTGCAGCTCTATTTGCAATAGCCAGGACATGGAAGCAACCTAAGTGTCCATCAACAGATGAATGGATAAAGAAGATCTGGCACATATATACAATGGAATATTACTCAGCCATACATAGGAATGAAATTGGGTCATTTGTAGAGACCTTGATGGATCTAGAGACTGTCATACAGAGTGAAGTAAGTCAGAAAGAGAAAAACAAATATTGTATATTAATGCATATATGTGGAACCTAGAAAAATGGTACAGATGAACCAGTTTGCAGGGGAGAGATAGAGACACAGATGTAGAGAACAAACATATGGACACCAAGGGGGGAACACCATGTGAGGGTGTTGGTGGGATGAATTGGGAGACTAGGATTCACATGTGCACACTTATATGTATAAAATAGATATCCAATAAGAACCTGCTGTATAAAAGAAATAAATAAATTTTAAAAAATTAAAAATAAATAAATAACATTTAATCAAATAAAACAGAAAAAAAGTTTTTCCCTTCACATAGATGTCTTTATATTAATGCATTATTTCCATGTTTATATCTCCAAATTAAAAAAAAAAGAAGAATAAATAAAATCTACCTTGAACCAAAAAGAAAATAAAGAAAAAAAAAAAAAAAAAAAAAAAAAACAGAACCCACCAGTTATACAGAGGAAAATCGTATCAGGGCACTTGCTCTAGTGGTAAAAAATTCTTAAGTTGGTCAGAGGTGGGAAATCGTCTCCCATGCACTCAGCAGCACTCACCCCCACAAGGAGCATCCTCATTTCAAAGCTGGGGGACTGTGTCGAGGCGTCTGTGAGTAAATGTGAGCTGAGTCCCAGTCCTGCTGCAGCTGAACTCTTCCCACCCTTTCCAGGTAAAACACCTGAATGTGTACAAGCACTTGCAAGCCTAGAGGAAGGGCTGTGGAGCCACACTAGCGACAGCACGCAGGCCGACTTGGTGCCTGCAGGCCAGTCAGGATGGTCCTGGCCCCAGATGCTCTTCTGGAATCTTTCCATTTCCCTGCCTGAGATACCCCTCCTGCCATGGCCCACACTGCTTTTTTACTTCCTCACCTCTGCCTGGGGAGAAATTCCAGCGGCAGGTATGGATGACACATCCTCTTCTTTAGCAGGTGGCAGCCTGGCAACTCCTGCAGAAAGTCCAGCAGAGCCCCACTCACACTGGGCCACCCACAAAGCCACGGCCTCTCCCTCCGTACCACCAACCCAGCCCCGACACTGCTGACGGGGCAGAGAATATGGCATCAGGCACAGCTACAGGGGCTCTTGCTGACTGGAGAGGTGTTTATATTGACCTCAACACAGGCACACCTGGGGAGGGCTGGCAGGCAGTGTCAGGCTGCCCAAATCAGCCAATCCTCACCCCTCAGGGTCTCACAGTTGCAGAAAATGAAACTTGTTAAACGGGCCAGGCCCAAGGAAGAGGTGTGGGCTCTTGAGAGTCAGGCTAGACAAGGGGCTGCAGCTGCGGCTTGTTTTCTTATCATTTTATCTGGTCCATGAGTGGCAAACAACTTCAAGAAGACCCTATCCTAATGAGAGGAACCCAGGAGTCAGGGAGAGGAGTGATGGTGGGTGGAGACAGAGGCCTGGTGCCCTGGCTGCAGTGGAAGTGTCTGGAAGACCAGGCAGAGAGAGGCTGCACAGAGAGATAGCCAGGGTCACAGACCTGTCAGAGCTGCTGTTTGTTAGTTCAAGTCCTGCTCTGAGGTGTTCTGTGTCAGCTGTGAGTGACAGGTGAGCTGGGGGTTCTCTGCAAGGTGGGCTATGTGCACAGTTCCTGTGTGTCCAGCCCTGCTGGGGTACCTGCCCAGGGGAGTTCCGTATCCTGGGAAGGGCCTGACTATGAGAGCCCCATGGGCTGCTGGGTAGCTGCACAGGTGAGCTCCATACCCTGGGAGGGACTTGACCATGAGAGCCCCGTGGGCTGTGGGGATGGGTGGTGCAGCCCAGGTGAGCTCCATATACTGGGATTGGCCTGACCATGAGAGCCCCATGGGCTGCTGGAGACCTGGTAAATGATATCAGGACAGTCAGTGAAGCCACCAAGGATATACATCCAGTAGCTCCTATTTCCTACACCCTGCTGCTCATTCTACCATCCACCAGGCCATGGCATTCTGTATTACACTTCAATGATGCCTTCTTCTGTATTCCATTCATCTCAGAGTCACAAGAATTTTTGGCTTGTGAGTGGCAGGACACAACATGCAACAAAAGCAATAATGCTGGGCCGTCCTGCCCCAATGGTTCAAAAATCCCCACACCATCATTGGGGAAATGTCCTCTAAAGACCTAAAAGTTCTACCTCTGTAAAAGGGAACCCTCCTTCAATATGCAGATGACATTCTGATCGCCAGGCCTACTAAAGACGCCTCTGAACTACCTAGCCAAGAAAGGATAGAAGGTGTCCAAGAAAAAGGCTCAAATATCCCAGGCTCAGGTGACATGCCTGGGCTTCATTCTCACAGATATTCGGAGAAACGCATCCCAGGATAGGGAAGAAGCCATTTGCAGCCTTACCTCTTCTAAAACTAGAAGACAGCTTAGGGGTTCCTGGGGAGGCCAAGGTTTTCTGCATCTGGATCCCTAACTACAGTCTAATAGCTGGGCCTCTACATGAAACACTGACACGAAAAGATGATGATCCTTTTGTATACAATCCAGAAGCAGCCTTTCAAGAATGGAAACAGCAGTCAATTCAGATCCTTGCCCAAGAACTCGCTAATTTAGCTAAACCCTTTGACCTTTACATACGCAGTCAAAGGTTAATTGCCCTTGGAGCCTTAGTGCAAAAACTGGGAACACTTGAAATGGAGCAACACAAGAATGCCCTTCAGGTATGATAAAATATGGTCACCAAGGGCTTTGCCCACCGACTCATCAGGCCAGGATACTGGGGTATCTAAAAAGCTAGAAATCAGCAGCCCACAAGGCCAGCTCCCTCCTAAGGGAAAAGGACCCCACGTCGTGATCCTAACCACCCATCATGCCCTGAAGTTGCAGGGGTCGCTCTGTGGACACACTGACCTCGAGTGAGGAGGCCCTCCAACTCCAAACTCCAGAGAGACAAATGGGGGCAACGGGCCCCCAAGATGACTCGTGTGACCATCACTTGACCTGGAGTTTCTCTCGGAAAACAAGAAGACTGTGCCCCGAAAGAGCAGACTACTGCTTGCAGGACTTACTGCACCCAGAGGGGAGCTAATAAGCTTGGCGGGGGAAACGTATATCACGCTTTCACCATAGAAAACCCTACAGACACCGCGGTGATGGTGGCCAATATGACCGGCTGGACTGCTGGCTACTTCTAAAGGCCGTTGACTCAGTGGACGTCATGGTCCTGGATCACCACTGACCCTGGAGTGTCTGGGAGTTGCGCGGGCAGGGTTCTGACACATGGTGCTGTTTGTACATTAATTCAGGGACCTAATTAAAGAAAGCACAGACTACTGGTCAGAGCATATAGGCTGGCAAAAACCGTCAGCCTAAGGTCACCGAACAAATGTGGGGTGGGGTGAAACCTGCCACCTCAGCATCTCTGCACATCTCTCTCCTGGACACTTAAAGGTCATTAGAATCTATAACACTTCCAATGCTGGTGCTCAGGCGTACGAGAAGTGAGGCAGGAGGCCTTGGGGCAGTCAACCTCACCTGGAGCCTGGTGGGGAGACGTTTTGCCCCTCCCCCCAAGTATCAGGGCTCCCACCACAGCATGAAGCAGTTACAAAACAGTGGTCTGCACCCTCAACACCCGAAGATTGAGGAACAGAACAAAAAGCAGAGGAGGTGTTCGTCTCTGGCAACGTTCATTAAAAATTCCTGGGAGATAAAAAGAGAATCTGGGCAATAAAATAATGTCTTACCTGTTTTTCCTTTGTGCTTTGTCTAATTTCACGTGCTCCTAGGTTTCCGCATGCAGAGGTCCCACACCCGGCACTTCAGACCCGATTTCGTATTGCAGAATGGCTGGGTCCACACCTCAGATAGCGGGGTCCCATGCAGACTCCACGGCATAGAGCCTGAGCTTCAGCCAACCCAGCCCTCGAGAGCTCCATCCCCTCCCTCCCAGTGACGATCCTGGGATCCCTACACAGCAGCCCAGCCCACAGCCCGTGGGGGAGTGCACGCTCTCACCTCTCCATTCTGTTTTCAAAATAATGTTTCCTTTGCTTCTGAACCAAACTCAGTCTTGATCTGTTGGCTCCAATGACACTGGGCACGGGGACTCCTGTTGGGGTCCACTCTCGAGGATCAGTAACAGAAATTGAGAACATTGTAACTTCAATGAACAGATGTGTGAGCCAAACTGTAGTTAACATAGAGCAGTGTATAATGCTCGGGTAAAATAAGATGTTTCCAAGACTTACATTTGATATTTCCATCACTTTACTATAAGCAAGTTCAGTGAAGACATCTGTCTTATTTGTCAGGTCAACATTAGAGAAATGAAGTGATTTATTTCCATGGATGTACATCAAATACTCTTGGCTGAAGCTTCAATCATGTTTTGAATGCATTTCCATTGAAAAGGATACCTCTCTTTCAGCTCCCCCATTTCTGAGAAGTATAAAATCTTATAATTTATTATTACCAAAGGGGAAAGGTAGGACAAGGGAT
Organism: Mesoplodon mirus; assembly: GCF_964341445.2. NCBI lineage: Eukaryota > Metazoa > Chordata > Mammalia > Artiodactyla > Ziphiidae > Mesoplodon > Mesoplodon mirus. Next base: position 94,634 of record NW_028295421.1, read on the forward strand.
AAATTAACAGTGTGGGATTAACACATACACATTGCTATGTATAAAATCGATCATCAACAAGGAACTCCTGTATAGCACAGGGAACTACACTGAATATTTTGCAATAACCTATAAGGGGAAATAATCTGAAAAAGAATAGATATTTTTATTGACATCGTCTATCAAAGACAGATAAAATGTAACCTAAGCAAGGCCGATGGTGAACGCTTCTGACCCTGAAGATTTCAATCATCTAAAGTTTGGGCTCTGCCTATTTCCCAAGGCGCTTAATGGACATACGTGTAGCCGTAGCTTAAAAATTCCCCAGTTTGGGGTACGGGGAGGCACTGATTTGGAAAAATCCCTGGTGTTCTCCTTCCATGCACTGGACCCTTCCTACAGCTAAAACATGCCTGTCACACCTAGAGGATGGTACACCATTTGTTCGGAAAGAGTTTGGAAAAGGCACCTCATCTCCTCATTGTCTGGTGCTCGGGTTCACCCCTCCAGCATCTTTCCTAACAATCTCCTCACTTGGGGATATCAGCACCGTCAACATCCTGTTGCACACAGTTTGGAATTTGTCCAGAGGATGAAGCGGAAGGATGAGAAAAATTTAGAGACAAGTCTTAGTTTTTCGGACAGGCACATGCCACTCTAATTTCCAATCTGGAAGACAAATTCATCAAAGGCTAGAATTGCCCACGGAACCAGAATAGGTCTAGAGGAAATCCCGCTGTTTTGTGTCCAGTTTCCAAAAACACAAGTTGAAAAATGGAACTCAGGGGCACTAAAATTCATGAAACTGCAGAGTTGAAAATATCTATCGTCGAAAAATGTCTTGAGGTAAGTCACAGAAAAGGAGTTGTAAGCAAGGGAGAGTGGCAGGAAACAGATTTGAAGAGGTAGAAAGGACTCCCCATTAAAGCACAAGAAAAGGGGCTGAACATCGCCAATGATGCAGTTGGCCCAAAAGGGCGTATGCCATTTTTTCCAAATATATTCAAGTAAAGGCCATACACACTTTTTATCCAACAAAACAGGTGGGCACTGGAAATCAATACTACAAAATGTATCACTTCACATCAGTCAGAAGGGCCATCCACATAAAGTGTAAACACCAGAAATGCAGGACAGGGCGAGGAGAAAAGGGAGCACTGTGAGGCTGATAGTGGAATTGTAATTTACCAAAGGCCACTATGGAGAAGTGTATTGTGTTTGGTAAAACATCTAAAAGATGTGCTACAGAGCATAGGACACTTGCACTCATGGACGTATCTGCACTGTGATGAAAAGGTCATGGAGAATTGTGGTGACAAATTTCACAGAGCATTGTGATGATGAGGGCATTGACCATTGTGATGACACAGGTCATGAAGCCTTGTGATGACGGGACACACGGAGAATTGTGATGACTGGGTTCATGTAGCATTGTGATGACAGGGACATGGAGCATTGGTCTGACAAATTTCATGGATAAGTGTGTTGACAGTGGGCATGGCACATTGTGATGACAAGGTCATGGAGCATTGTGATGACAAGGTCATGGAGTATGGTGAAGAAAGGTGTCAGGGAGCATTGTTATGGCATATTTCATGTACCATTGTGATGACAATGGCATGGAGCATTGTGATGCCAAGTGTTATGGAGGATTGTGATGCCAAAGGTAATGGAGCATTGTGATGACGAAGGCTTGGAGCATTGTGATGACAAGGGTCATGGAGCATTGTGATGACAACGGCCATTGAGAATTTTGATGAAAAGTTCGTGAAGCATTGTGATGACAAAGGCATGGGGCTTGCTATGACAGGGGTCAGGGGGCATTGCGATGACAAGTGCATGGAGAATTGTGATGACAAGGGCATGTAACATTGTGATGAGAACTGTCATGGAGCATTGTGATGACAAGGACGTGGAGAACTGTGATGACCAGGGCATGGAGCATTGTTATGGCAAGACCGAGGAGCACTGTGATGAGAAGACCATGGATAATTTTGGTGACGAGCATCATGGAGCACTGTAATGACAAGGGGCATGGAGCATTGTGATGATACGTCTCATGGAGCATTGTGATGACAGGGGTCATGGAACTTTGTGATGACAAGGGTCATGGAGTATTGTGATGACAAGCTTGTGGAGTATTGTGATGACAAAGCATTTAACACTGTGATGGGAAGTGTCATGGAACATAGTGTTGCCAAGAACGTGAAGAATTGTGATGACAGGGAACATGGAGCATTGGGACGACCAGGGCATGGAGCATTGTGATGGCAAGACCGTGGAGCATTGTGATGAGAAGGCCATGGATAATTTTGAGGATGAGCGTCATGGAGCGCTATAATGACAAGGGGTGTGGATAATTGTGATGACAGTGGCCATGGAACATTGTGATGACAAGAGTCATGGAGCATATTGATGACAAGCGTGTGGAGCATTGTGATGAGAAGACCACGGATAATTGTGAATGGCCAGCGTCATGGAGCACTGTAATGACACGTGGTATGGAGCATTGTGATGACAGTGCTCGTGGAGCATTGTGATGACAAGTGTCATGGAGCATTCAGATGACAAGCATGTGGAGTATTGTGAAGACAATGGCATGGAGCATTGTGATGAAAAGGGCATGGAGTATTGTGATGAAAAATGCATGGAGCCTTTTCATGACAGGGTTCAAGGAGCTTTCTGACGACAAGTGTCAGAGAGCATTGTGATGACAAGTGTATTGAGAATTGTGATGACAAATATCATGGAGCATTGTGATGACAAAGGCATGGAGTATTGTGATGACAGGCATCATGGAGCGTTGTGATGACAAGGGTTATGGAACATTGTGATCACATGGGTTTGGAGCATTGTGAAGACAGAGGTCATGGATCATTGTGATTTCAAGGAGCATGGAGCACTGTGATGACAGGGGTCATGGAGCATTGTGATGTCAGGGGACATGGAACATTTTGATGAAAAGGGTCATGGAGCATTTTGGTGACAGGGGTTATGGAACATTGTGATGTCAGGGGTCATCGAACATTGTGATGATAAGTACATGTAGCATTGTGATGACAAGGTTTATGGAGCATTGTGATGACAAGATTGTGGAGCACTGTGATGACAAGCGCATGGCAAATTGTGATGACATGTGTCAAGGAGCATTGTGCTGTCAAGCGAAAGGAGCATTGTAATGACAACGGTCATGGAGCATTGTGCTGAGAAAGGCATAGAGTATTGTGATGACAAGGGTCAAAGAGCATTGTGATGAAAAGTTCATGGAGCATTGTGGTGAAAAAGGTCACAGAGACTGTTGATGATGAGGGCATGGACCATTGTGATGACAAAGGTCATGAAGCATTGTGATGACTGGAGTCACGGAGCATTGTGATGACAGGGGTCATGGAGCTTTGCGATATCAAGGGCACGGAGCATTGTGAAGACCAGGTCATACAGTATTGTGAAGACAGGTGTCAGGGAGCATTGTGATGACATATGTAATGGCCCATTGTGATGACAATGGCATGGAGCATTGTGATGCAAGTGTCATGGAGGATTCTGATGACAAAGTTAATGGAACAGTGTGAGGACAATGGCTTGGAGCATTGTGATGACAAGGGTCAGGGAGCATTGTGCTGACAAGTGCATGGAGAATTGTGATGACAAGGGTCATGGAGCATTTTGATGACAAGCTTGTGGAGTATTTTGATGACAATGGCATGGATCATTGTGATGAAAACTGCATGGGGCATTGTGAGGAAAAAGGCATGGAGCCTTTTCGTGACAGGTTTCATGGAGCATTCTGGCGACAAGTGTCAGGGAGCATTGTGATGACAAGTGTATTGAGAATTGTGATGACAAAGGTCATGGAGCATTGTGATGAAAAGTGCATGGAGTATTTTGATGACAGGCATCATGGAGCTTTGTGATGACAAGTGTTATGGAACTTGGTGATCACAAGTGTTTGGAGCATTGTGATGACACAGGTCATGGATCATGTTGATTTCAAGAAGCATGGAGCATTGTGATGGCAAGGGCAAGAAACAATGTGATTCCAAGGTTCATGGAGGATTGTGATGACCATGGTAAAGGAGAATTGTTATGACAATCTCATAGAACATTGTAATGACAAGTTCATGTAGCATTTTGCTGACAAAGGCATGGAGAATTGTGATGACAGGTGTCATGGAGCACTGTGATGACATGCGTCACAGAGCATTGTGAATACAGGGGTCATGGAGCATTGGGATGAAAAGGGCATTGATCATTGTGATGACAAGTGTCATGGAAGATTGGGCTGAATATGTTTATGGAGTATTGTGATGACAGGGGTCATGGAGCATTGTGATGACAAGAGTCCCGGCTCACTGTGTTGTCAGGGGTAATGAAGTGTTGTGATGACAGTGGTCATGGAGCATTGTGATGATATTGGTCATGGAGCATTGTCATGAGAGTGTCATGGAGAATTGGGCTGAAAATGTTCATGGAGTACTCTGATGTCAGGGGTCATGGAACATTGTGATGACAAGGAAATGGAGCATGGTGATGACAAGGTCCTGGAGCACTGTGATGAGAAGACCATAGAGACATGTGATGAAAACTATCATGGAGTATTCTGATGAAAAGGGGCATGGAGCATTGTGATTACAGTGGTCTTGGAGCATTGTTATGACAAGGGCATGGAGTATTGTGAAGAGGAGTACATGGAGCATTCTGATGAATGCGTCATGGAGCACTTTGATGACAAGTGCATGGAACATTGTGTTTACAGGTGTCTTGGAGCACTGTGATGAAAAGGGCATGGATCATTGTGATGAAGAAGGCATGGAGCCTTGTCATGACAGTGTTCAAGGAGCATACTGACGACAAGTGTCACGGAGCATTGTGATGACCAGTGTATTGAGCATTGTGGTGACAAAAGTTATGGAGCATAGTGATGAGAAGACCATGGATAACTGTGATTATGAGCATCATGGGGTGTTGTGATGATAAGTGTTATGGAATATTGTGATCACAACTGTTTGGAGCATTGTGATGACAGAGGTCATGGAGCATTTTGATTTCATTGTGATGACAATAGCCTGAAGCATTATGATGATGGGCATGGTGCATTGTGATGATAGGATTCATGGAGCTTTGAGATGAAAAGGGGCATCGAGCATTTTGATAACAAGGGTCTTGGAGCATTGTGATGACAAGGGCATGGAGCATTGTGATGAGAAGTCCATGGAACATTCTGATGACATGCGTCATGGGGCTTTCTGATGACAAGGGCATGGAGCATTGTGATTACAGGGTTCTTGGAACATTGTGATGACAAGTGTCATGGAGCCTTGTGAATGACAAGGCCGTGGAACATTGTGATGGCAGGGGTCATGAAACACTGTTATGAAAGGTGTAATGGAGCATTGTGATGAGAAGGGCAGGAAGCATTGTTGTGAAATATTTCATGGATTATTGTGATGAGAGTGGGCATGGAGCATTGTGATGACAAGAGCATGGAACGCTGTGATACATTGGTCATGGAGGATTGTAATGACAAGGGCATGGAGCATTGTGATGAGAAGGGCATCGAGCACAGTGAAGACAAGTGTCATGGAGCTTTGTGATGACAAGGGCATGGAGCAATATGATGAGAGGGTTCATGGAGCATTGTGAACACAATGACATGGAGCATTGTGATGTCAAGGGTCATGGAGCTTTGTGATGACAAAAGTCATTCAGCATTTTGATGACAAGGGCGTGGTGCATTGTGATGAGAAGGGCAGGGAGGAGTTTGAGGACAGGATCATGCAGCAATTTGATGAAAATTGTAATGGAACAATTTGATGACATGGGTTATAGAACATTGTGATGTCAGGGGTCATGGAGCTTTGGGATGAAAAGGGTCATGGAGCATTTTGATGACTGGGGTTGTGGAACATTGTGATGCCAGGTGTCATGGAATATTGTGATGATAAGGGGAGGTAGCATTGTGATGACAGGGGTCATGGAACATTGTGATTACAGGGGTGAGGGAGTAATGTGATGACTAGTGATGGAACATTATGATATCTCATGTGAGAGAGCATTTTGATGAGAAGTGCATGGAGCATTGGGATTATAAGGTTTATGGAGCATATCGATGACAAGGTTGTGGACCGTTGTGATGAAAAGCACGTGGCACATTGTGATGACAAGGGTCATGGAGCATTGTTCTGACAAAGGCATGGAGCACTGTGATGAAAATTTCATGGAACATTTTGGTAAAAAATATCACAGAGACTTTTGATGACTCGGTAATGGACCATTGTGATGACAAATGTCATGGAGCATTGTGATGAATGGAGTCACGGAGCATTGTGATGACAGGGGTCATGGGGCAGTGTGATGACAAGGGCATGGAGCATTGTGATGAGAAGACCATGGAGCCTTGTGATGACAAGTCTCATGGAGCATACTGATGAAAAAAGGCATGAAGCATTGTGATTACAGGGGTCTTAGAGCATTTTGATGAAGCGGGCATTTAGCATTGTGATGAGAAAGACATGGAATATTCTGATGACATACGACATGGAGCTTTGTGATGACAAGGGCATGGAGAATTGTGATTACATGGGTCTAGGAGCATTGTGATGACAAGGGTCATGGAGCCTTATGATGACAAGGCCGTGGAAAATTGTTATGGCAGGCGTCATGGAGCATTGTTATGACAGAGGTAATGGAGCATTGTGATGAGAAGAGCACTGAACATTGGTCTGAAATATTTCATGGATTATTGTGATGAGAGTGGGCATGAAGCATTGTGATGACATGGCCACGGAACACTGTTACATGGGTCATGGAGGAATGTAAAGACAACGGCATGGAGCATTGTGATGAGAAGGGCATAGAGCACTGTGATGACAAGTGTCATGGAGCTTTCTGATGACAAGGGCATTGAGCAATGTGATGAGAGGGTTCATGGATCATTGTGATGACAATGACATTGAGCATAGTGATGTCAAGGATCATGGAGCTTTGTGAAGACAAAGGTCATGGAGCCTTTTGATGACAAGGGCGTGGTGCATTGTGATGAGAAGGGCAGGGAGCATTTTGATGACAGTGTCATGCAGCAATTTGAGGAATAGTGTAATGGAATATTTTGATGAGAGGGGATATAGAATATTGTGATGTCATTGGTCATGGAGCTTTGGGTTGAAAAGGGTCATGGAGCATTTTGATGACAGGGGTTGTGGAACACTGTGATGTCAGGTGTCATGGAATATTGTGATGATAAGTGGATGTAGCATTGAGATGACAGGGGTCATGGAACATTGTGATTACAGGGATGAGGGAGTATGGTGATGACTAGTGATGGAACATTGTGATATCTCTGGTGAGAGAGCATTTTGATGAGAAGTGCATGGATCACTGTGATTACAAGGTTTATGGAGCATAGCAGTGACAAGTTTGTGAACCTTTGTAATGAAAAGTGTGTAGCACAATGTGATGACAAGGGTCATGGAGCATTGTTCAGACAAAGGCAAGGAACATTGTGATGACAAGTGTCATGGAGCATTGTGATGAAAATTTCATGGAGCATTGTGGTTACAATGGTCACAGAGCCTTATGATGACTGGGGCATGGAGCATTGTGATGACAAACGTTATGAAGCATTGTGATGACTGGAGTCACGGAGCGTTGTGATGACAGGGGTCATGGAGCATTGTGATGACAAGGACATTGAGCATTGTGATGACAGGTGCATGGAGCATTGGTCTGAAAACTTTCATAGATTATTGTAATGACAGTGGGCATGGTGCATTGTGATGACAAGGGCATGCAGCATTGTGATGTGAAGGTCATGGATTATTGTGAAGACAGGTGTCAGGGAGCATTGTGATGACCTATGTCATGGTCGACTGCGATGACAAGGACATGCAGCATTGTGATGAGAATGTCATGGAGTATTGTGTAGACAGGTGTCAGCGAGCATTGGGATGATATATGTCATGGTCCATTGCGATGACAATGGCATGGAGCATTTTGATGCCAAATGTAATGGAGGATAGTGATGACAAATATAATGGAGCATTGTGATGATTAGGGCTTGGAGCATTATGATGACAAGTGCCATTGAGAATTTTCATGACAATGTCGTGAAGCATTGTGATGACAATGTCCTGGAGCATTGTGAAGAGAAAACCATGGAGCCTTGTGATGACAAGTCTCATGGAGCATACTGATGAAAAGGGGCATGGAGCATTGTGAATACAGGGGTCTTGGAACATTGTAATGACAAGGGCATGGAGCATTTTGAGGAGAAGGACAAGGAGCATTCTGATGACATGCGTCATTGAGTTTTGTGATGACAAGGGCATGGAGCATTGTGATTAGAGGGGTCTTGGAGCACTGTGAAGAAAAGGGCATGGATCATTGTGATGAAAGAGGCATGGAGCCTCGTCATGACAGGGTTCAAGGAGCATACAGACAACAAGTGTCAGGGAGCATTTTGATGACAATGTCGTTGTGCATTGTGATGAGAAGGGCAAGGAGCATTGTGATCACAGTGTCATGGAGCAATTTGATGAAAAGGGTCATGGAACATTTTGATGACAGTGTTTATGGAACATTGTGATGTCAGGGGTCATGGAGCATTTTGATGAAAATGGTCATGGAGCATTTTGATGACAGGGGTTATGTAACATTGTGATGTCAGGGGTCATCGAACATTGTGATGATTAGTGCATGTAGCACTGTGATGACAGGAGTCATGGAATATTGTGATGACAGGGGTGATGGAGTATTGTGACGAATAGTGATGAATCATTGTGATATCAGTGGTGAGAGAGCATTTTGATGAGAAGTGCATGGAGCATTGTGATGACAACGTTTATGGAGCATTGTGATGACAAGATTGTGGAGCACTGTGATGACAAGTGCATGGAGCATTATGATGACAAGGGTCATGGAGCATTGTGGTGAGACAGGCATAGAGCATTGTGATGACAGGGGTCAAAGAGCATTGTGATGAAAAGTTCATGGAGCATTGTGGTTAAAAAGGTCACAGAGACTGTTGAAGACGAGGGCATGGACCATTGTGATGACAAAGGTCATGAAGCATTGTGATGACTGGAGTAACGGAGCATGGTGATGACAGGGGTCATGGAGCATTGTGCTGACAAGGGCATGGAGCATTGTGATGACAAGCGTCATGGAGCATTCTGATGACAAGCTTGTGGAGTATTTTGATGACAATGGCATGGAGCATTGTGATGAAAACGCCATGGGGCATTGTGATGAAAAAGTCATGGAGCCTTTTCGTGACAGGGTTCAAGGAGCATTCTGGCGACAAGTGTCAGGGAGCATTGTAATGACAAGTGTATTGAGAATTGTGATGACAAAGGTCATGGAGCATTGTGATCAAAATGGCATGGAGTATTGTGATGATAGGCATCATGGAGCGTTGTGTTGACAAGTGTTATGGAACATTGTGATCAAAATGGTTTGGAGCATTGTGATGACAGAGGTCATGGATCATTTTGATTTCAAGGAGCATGGAGCATTGTGATGACAAGGACATGAAGCAATGTGATCCCAATGTTCATGGAGGATTGTGATGACAATGGTAATGGAGAATTGTCATGACAAGCACATAGAGCATTGTAATGACAAGGTCATGTAGCATTTTGCTGACATAGGCATGGAGGATTGTGATGACAGGTGTCATGGAGCACTGTGATGACAGGCGTCACGGAGCATTGTGAATACAGGGGTCATGGAGCATTGGGATGACAAGGGCATGGATCAATGTGATGACAAGGGTCATGGAGCATTGGGCTGAAAATGTTCATGGAGTATTGTGATGACAGGGGCATGGAGCATTGTGATTACAGGGGTCTTGGAGCATTGTGATGACAAGTGTCATGGAGCCTTATGATGACAAGGCCGTGGAACATTGTGATTGCAGGGGTCATGGAGCACTGTTATGACAGGGGTAATGGAGCATTGTGATGAGAATGGCATGGAGTATTGTGATTAAAAGGTTTATGGAGCATTGCCATGACAAATTTGTGGACCGTTGTGATGAAATTCACGTGGCACATTGTGATGACAAGCGTCATGGAAAATTTTTCTGACAAAGGCATGGAGCATTGTGATTACAAGGGTCACGGAGCATTGTGATGAAAAGTTCATGGAGCATTGTGGTTACAAAGGTCACAGAGCCTTGTGATGACGGGGGCATGGACCACTGTGATGACAAATGTTATGAATCATTGTGATTACTGGAGTCACGGAGCATTGTGATGACAGGGTTCATGGAGCGTTGTGATGACAAGGGCATGGAGCATTTTGATGACAGGGGCATGGAGCATTGGTCTGACAAGATTCATAGATTATTGTGATGACAGTGGATATGGTGCATTGTGATGACAAGGGCATGGAGCATTGTGATGAGAAGGTCATGGATTATTTTGAAGATATGTGTCAGGGAGCATTGTGATGACATATGTCATGGTCCATTGCGATGACAATGGCATGGAGCATTGTGATGCCAAATGAAATGGAGGATTGTGATGACAAATATAATGGAGCATTGTGATGACTAGGGCTTGGAGCATTATGATGACAAGGGCCATTGAGAATTTTCATGACAAGGTCGTGAAGCATTGTGATGACAATGTCCTGGAGCATTGTGATGAGAAAACCATGGAGCCTTGTGATGACAAATCTCATGGAGCATACTGTTGAAAAGGGGCATGGACCATTGTGTTTACAGGGGTCTTGGAACATTGTGATGAAAATGGCATGGAACCTTGTCATGACAGGTTTCAGGGAAGGTACAGACAACAAGTGTCAGGGAGCATTTGATGACAAGTGTATTGAGCATTGTGATGACAAAGGTCATGGAGCATTGTGATGAGAAGACCATGGATTATTGTGATGATGAGCGTCATGGGGCATTGTGATGACAAGTGTTATGGAATATTGTGATCACAAGGGTTTGGAGCATTGTGATCACAGAGGTCATGGAGCATTTTGATTTCATTGTGATGACAATAGCATGAAGCATTATGATGATGGGCATGGTGCATTGTGATGACAGGGTTCATGGATCATTGAGATGAAAAGGAGCATGGAGCATTGTGATTACAGGGGTCTTGGAGCATTGTGATGAGAAGGGTCATGGAACCCTGTGATGACAAGGCCATCAACATCGTTATGGCAGGGATCATGGAGCATTGTTATGACAGGGGTAATGGAGCATTGTGATGATAAGGGTAAGGAGCATGGTGATGACAATGTCCTGGAGCATTGTGATGAGATGACCATGGAGACTTGTGATGACAATCTCATGGAGCATTCTGATTAAAAGGTGCATGGATCACTGTGACTGCATGGGTCTTGGAGCATTGTGATGAAAAGTTCATGGAGCATTGTGGTTACAAAGTTCACAGAGCCTTGTGATGATGCGGGCATGGACCGTTGTGATGGCAAACGTTATGAAGCATTGTGATGACTGGAGTCACGGAACATTGTGATGACAGGGGTCTTGGAGCATTGTGATGACAAGGGCATGGAGCATTGTGATGACAGGGGCATGGAGCATTGGTCTGACAAGTTTCATAGATTTTTGTGATGACAGTGGACATCGTGCATTGTGATGACAAGGGCATGGAGCATTGTGAAGACAAGGGAATGGAGTATTGTGAAGACAGGTGTCAGGGAGCATTGTGATGACATATGCCATGCTCCATTGCGATGACAATGGCATGGAGCATTGTGATGTCAAATGTAATGGAGGATGTGATGACAAATATAATGGAGCATTGTCATGACTTGGGCTTGGAGCATTATGATGAAAAGGGACATTGAGAATTTTCATGAAAATGTCATGAAGCATTCTGATGACAAGGTCCTTGAGCATTGTGATGAGAATCCATGGAGCCTTGTGATGACAAGTCTCATGGAGCATACTGATGAAAAGGGGCACGGAGCATTCTGATTACAGGGGTGTTGGAACATTGTGATAACAAGGGCATGGAGCATTGTGATGACAAGGGCATGGAACATTGGTCTAATAAGTTTCATGGATTATTGTGATGACAGTAGGAATGGCGCATTGTGATGACAAGGGCATGGAGCATTGTGATGACCAGGTCATGCAGTATTGTGAAGAGAGGTATCAGGGAGCAATGAGATGACATTTGTAAGGGCCCATTGTGATGACAATGGCATGGAGCATTGTGATGCCAAGTGTCATGGAGGATTCTGATGACAAAGGTAATGGAGCATTGTGATGACAATGACTTGGAGCACTGTGATGACCAGGTCATGCAGTATTGTGAAGACAGGTGTCAGGGAGCATTGTGATGACATATGTAATGGCCCATTGTCATGACAATGGCATGGAGCATTGTGAGGCCAAGTGTCATGGAGGATTCTGATGACAAAGGTAATGGAGCAATGTGATGACAATGGCTTGGAGCATTGTGATGACAAGGGACAGGGAGCATTGTGCTGAAAAGTGCATGGGAATTGTGATGAAAAGGGTCATGGAGCATTCTGATGACAAGCTTGTGGAGTATTTTGATGACAATGGCATGGAACATTGTGATGAAAAGGGCATGGTGTATTTTGATGACAGGCATCATGGAGCGTTTTGATGACAAGTTTTATGGAACACTGTGATCACAAGGGTTTGGAGCATTGTGATGAGAGAGGTCATGGTTCATTTTGACTTCAACGAGCATGGAGCATTGTAATGACAAGGGCATGATGCAATGTGATCCCAAAGTTCATAGCGGATTGTGATGACAATGGAAATGGAGTATTGTGATGACAAGCGCATAGAGCACTGTAATGACAAGGTCATGTAGCATTTTGCAGACAATGGCATGGAACATTGTGATGACATGTGTCATGGAGCACTGTGATGACAAGCGTCACGGAGCTTTGTGAATATAGGGGTCATGGACCATTGGGATGACAAGGGCTTGGAATATTGTGATGACAAGGGTAATGGATCCCTGGGCTGAAAATGTTCATGGAGTGTTGTGATGACACGGGTCATGCAGCATTGTGATGACTAGGGAATGGAGAATTGTGATGACAAGAGTCAAGGATCATTGTGTTGTCAGGTGTCATGGAGTGTTGTGATGACAGTGGTCATGGAGCATTATGATGACAAGGGATTGGAGCATGGTGATGACAAGGTCCTGGAGCATTGTGATGAGAAGACCATGTAGAATTGTGATGACAAATCTCATGGAGCATTGTGATGAAAATTGGCATGGAGCATTGTGATTACAGGGTTCTTGGAGCATTGTGATGACTAGGGCATGGAGCAATGTGATGAGAAGGCCATGGAGCATTCTGATGACATGCGTCATGGAGTTTTGTGATGACAAGGGCATGGAGCATTGTGATGACAAGGGCATGGAACATTGGTCTAATAAGTTTCATGGATTATTGTGATGACATTTGGAATGGCGCATTGTGATGACAAGGGCATGGAGCAATGTGATGACCAGGTCATGCAGTATTGTGAAGACAGGTGTCAGGAAGCATTGTGATGACATATGTAATGGCCCAATGTGATGACAATGGCATGGAGCATTGTGATGCCAAGTGTCATGGAGGATTCTGATGACAAAGGTAATGGAGCATTGTGATGACAATGGCTTGGAGCATTGTGATGACAAGGGTCAGGGAACATTGTGCTGACAAGTGCATGTAGAACTGTGATGACAAGGGTCATGGAGCATTCTGATGACAAGCTTGTGGAGTATTTTAATGAGAATGGCATGGATCATTGAGATGAAAATGGCATGGGGCATTGTGATGTAAGGGGCATGGTGCCTTTTCGTGACAGGTTTGAAGGAGCATTCTGATGACAAGTGTCAGGGAGCTTTGTGATGACAAGTGTATTGAGAATTGTGATGACAATGGTCATGGAACTTTGGGATGAAAAGGGCATGGAGTATTGTGATGACAGGCATCATGGAGCATTGTGATGACAAGTGGAACATTGTGATCACAAGGGTTTGGAGCATTGTGATGACAGACGTAATGGATCATTTTGATTTCAAGGAGCATGGAGCATTGTGATGACAGGGGTATGAAGCAATGTGATCCCAAGTTTCATGGAGGATTGTGATGACAATGGAAATAGAGTATTGTGATGACAAGTGCATAGAGCATTGTAATGACAAGGTCATGTAGCATTTTGCTGACAAAGACATGGAGCATTGTGATGACATGTGTCATGGAGCACAGTGATGACAAGCGTCACGGAGCACTGTGAATACAGGGGTCATAGAGCATTGTGATGACAAGGGTCATGGAGCACTGGGCTGAAAATATTCATGGAGTGTTGTGATGACAGGGGTCATGAAGCATTGTGATGACTACGGAATGGAGCATTGTGATGACAAGAGTCCCAGATCATTGTGTTGTCAGGTGTCATGGAGTGTTGTGATGACAGTGGTCATGGAGCATTGTGATGATATTGGCCATGGAGCATTGTGATGAGTAGGGCATGGAGCATTGTGATGAGAAGGCCATGGAGCATTCTGATGACATGCGTCATAGAGTTTTGTGATGACAAGGGCATGGAGCATTGTGATTACAGGCATCTTGGAGCATTGTGATAAAAAGGGCATGGATCATTGTTATGAAAAAGGCACGGAGCCTTGTCACGACAGGGTTCAAGGAGCATACTGACGACAAGTGTCAGGGAGCATTGTGATGACAAGTGTATTGAGCATTGTGATGACAAAGATCATGGAGCATTGTGATGAGAAGACCATGAATAATTGTGATGATGAGCATCATGGGGTGTTGTGATGATAAGTGTTATGGAACATTGTGATCACAAGGGTTTGGAGCATTGTGATGACAGAGGTCATGGAGAATTTTGATTTCATTTTGCTGACAATAGCCGGAAGCATTATGATGTTGGGCATGATGAATTGTGATGACAGGCTTCATGGGGCATTGAGATGAAAAGGGACATGGAGCATTGTGATTACAGGGGTCTTGGAGCACTGTGATGACAAGGGCATGGAGCATTTTGATGAGGAGGACATGGAACATTCTGATGGCATGTGTCATGGAGCTTTGTGATGACAAGGGCATGGAGCATTGTGATCACAGGAGTCTTGGAGCATTGTGATGACAAGTGTCATGGAGCCTTGTGATGACAAGGCCTTGGAACATTGTGATGGCAGGGGTCATGGAGCATTGTTATGACAGGGGTAATGGAGCATTGTGATGAGAAGGGCCTGGAGCATTGTGATTACAAGATTTATGGAGCATTGCCATGACAAATTTTGGACCATTGTGATGAAAATTGCGTGGCACATTGTGATGACAAGTGTCATGGAAAATTTTTCTGACAAAGGCATGGAGCATTGGGCACAAAATGTTCATGGAGAATTGTGATGACAAGGGTAACGGAGCATTGTGATGAGTAGGGTATAGAGCATTGTGATGACAAGAGTCCCGGATCATTGTGTTGTCAGGTGTCATGGAGTGTTGTGAGGACAGTGGTAATGGAGCATTTAGATGACAAGGGAATGGAGCATGGTGATGACAAGGTCCTGGAGCATTGTGATGAGAAGACCATAGAGACTTGTGATGACAAGTCTCATGGAGTATCCTGATGAAAAGGGGCATGGAGCATTGTGATTACAGTGGTCTTGGAGCATTATGATTGCAAGGGCATGGAGCATTATGAGGAGAAGTCCATGGAGCATTCTGATGACATGCGTCATGGAGCTTTGTGATGACAAGGGCATAGAACAATGTGATTACAGGGGTCTTGGAGCATTGTGATGAAAAGGGCATGGATCATTGTGTTGGAAAGTACATGGAGTATTGTGATGACAGGCATCATGGAGCGTTGTGATGACAAGTGTTATGGAACATTGTGATCACAAAGTTTTGGAACATTGTGATGATAGAGGTCATGGATCATATTGATTTCAAGGAACATAGAGCATTGTGATGACAAGGACATGAAGCAATGTGATCCCAAGATTCATGGAGCATTGTGATGACAATGGTAATGGAGTATTTTGATGACAAGCGCATAGAGCATTGTAATGGCAAGGTCATGTAGCATTTTGCTGACAAAGGTATGGAGCATTGTGATGACAGGTGTCATGGAGCACTGTGATGACAAGCATCACGGATCATTGTGAATACCGGGGTCATGGAGCATTGGGATGACAAGGGCCTGGATCATTGTGATGACAAGGGTCATGGAGCATTGGGCTGAAAATATTCATGGAGTATTGTGATGACAGGGGTCATGGAGCATTGTGATTATAGGGGTGTTTGAACATTGTGATGACAAGTGTCCCGGATCATTGTGTTGTCAGCTGTCATGGAGTGTATGATAACAGTGGTCATGGAGCATTGTGATGATATTCGTCATGGAGCATTGTGATGAGAAGGTCATGGAGCATTGGGCTGAAAATATTCATGGAGTATTGTGATG
The DNA here is from genome assembly GCF_964341445.2 of Mesoplodon mirus. Lineage (NCBI taxonomy): Eukaryota > Metazoa > Chordata > Mammalia > Artiodactyla > Ziphiidae > Mesoplodon > Mesoplodon mirus. Next base: position 111,066 of record NW_028295421.1, read on the forward strand.
ACAGGGGTCATGAAGCATTGTGATGACAAGGGAAGGGAGCATGGTGATGACAAGGTCCGGGAGCATTGTGATGAGATGACAATGGAGACTTGTGATGACAAGTCTCATGGAGCATTCTGATGAAAAGGGGCATGGAGCATTGTGATTACGGGTGTCTTGGAGCATTTTGATGACAAGGGCATGGAGCATTGTGAGGAGAAGGCCATGGAATATCCTGATGACATGAATCATGGAGCTTTGTGATGACAACGGCATGGAGCATTGTGATTACATGGGTCTTGGAGCATTGTGATGACAAGGGTCTTGGAGCCTTGTGATGACAAGGCCGTGGAACTTTTTGATGGCAGATGTCATGGAGCATTGTTATGACAGAGGTAATGGAGCATTGTGATGAGAAGGGCATTGAGCATTGGTCTGAAATGTTTCATAAATTATTGTGATGAGAGTGGGCATGGAGAATTGTGATGACAAGGGCACGGTACACTGTGATACATGGGTCATGGAGGATTGTAATGACAAGGGCATGGAGCATTGTGATGAGAAGGTCATCGAGCATTGTGATGACAAGTGTCATGGAGCTTTGTGATGACAAGGGCATGGATCAATGTGATGAGAGGGTTCATGGAGCATTGTGATGACAATGGCATGGAGCATTGTGATTCCAAGGGTCATGGAGCTTTGTGATGACAACGGTCATGGAGCATTTTGATGACAAGGGCATGGTGCATTGTGATGAGAAGGGCAGGGACCATTTTGATGACCGTGTCATGCAGCAATTTGATGAAAAATGTAATGGAACATTTTGATGGCAGGGGTTATAGAACAATGTGATGCCAGGGGTCATGGAGCTCTGGGATGAAAAGGGTCATGGAACATTTTGATGACAGGGATTATGGCACATTGTGATGTCATGGGTCATGGAACATTGTGCTGATAAGGGGATGTAGCATTTTGATGACAGTGGCCATGGAACATTTTGATAACAAGGGTGAGGGAGGATTGTGATGACTAGTGATGGAACATTGTGATATCTCATGTGAGAGAGCATTTGGATGAGAAATGCATGGAGCATTGTGATTACAAGGTTTATGGAGCATAGCGATGACAAGGTTGTGGATCATTGTGATGAAAAGCGCATGGCACATTGTGATGACAAGGGTCATGGAGCATTGTTCTGACAAAGGCATGGAGCATTGTGATGACAAGGGTCACGGAGCATTGTGATGAAAAGTTTATGGAGCACTGTGGTTATAAAGGTAACAGAGCCTTGTGATGACGCTGGTATCGACCACTGTGATGACAAATGTTATGAAGAATTGTGATGACTGGAGTCACGGAGCATTGTGATAACAGGGGTCATGGAGGATTGTGATGAAAAATGCATGGAGCATTGTGCTGAGAAAGGCATAGAGCATTGTGATGACAAGGGTCAAAGGGCATTGTGATGAAATGTTCTTGGAGCATTGTGGTTAAAAATGTCACAGTGACTGTTGATGATGAGGGCATGGACCATTGTGATGACAAAGGTCATGGAGCATTGTGATAACTGGAGTCACGGAGCATTGTGATTACAGGGGTCATGGAACATTGTGATAACAAGGGCATTGAGCATTGTGATGACAAGGACATGGAGCATTGTGAGGAGAAGGCCATGGAACATTCTGATGACATGCGTCATGGAGCTTTGTGATGACAAGGGCATGGAGCTTTGTGATTACAGGTGTCTTGGAGCATTGTGATGACAAGGGTCATGGAGCCTTGTGATGACAAGGCCGTGGAACATTGTGATGGCAGGGTTCATGGAGCATTGTTATGACAGAGGTAATGGAGCATTGTGATGATAAGGGCAAGGAGCATTGTGATGACCAGGTCATGCAGTATTGTGAAAAGTGGTGTCAGAGAGCATTCTGATGACATATGTATTGGCCCATTGTGATGACAATGGCATGGAGCATTGTGATGCCAAGTGTCAAGGAGGATTCTGATGACAAAGGTAATGGAGCATTGTGATGACAAGGGCTTGGAGCATAGTGATGACAATGGTCAGGGAGCATTGTGCTGACAAGTGCATGGAGAATTGTGATGACAAGGGTCATGGAGCATTCTGATGACAAGCTTGTGGAGTATCTTGATGACAATGGCATGGAGCATTGTGATGAAAACGGCATTGGGCATTGTGATGAAAAATGCATGGAGCTTTTTCGTGACAGGGTTCAAGGAGCATTCTGACGACAAGTGTCAGGGAGCATTGTGATGACCAGTGTATTGAGAATTGTGATGACAAAGGTCTTGGAGCATTGTGATGAAAAGGGCATGGAGTATTGTGATGACAGGCATCATGGAGCATTGTGATGACAAGAGTTATGGAACATTGTGATCACAAGTGTTTGGAGCATTGCGATGACAGAGGGCATGGATCATTTTGATTTCAAGGAGCAAGGAGCATTGGGATGACAAGGGCATGAAGCAATGTGATCCCAAGGTTCATGGAGGATAGTGATGACAATGGTAATGGTGTATTGTGATGACAAGCGCATAGAGCATTTTAATGACAAGGTCATGTAGCATTTTGCTGACAAAGGCATGGAGCATTGTGATGACAGGTGTCATGGAGCACTGTGATGACAAGCGTCACGGAGCAATGTGAATGCAGGGGTCATGGAGCATTGCGATGTCAAGGGCATGGATCATTGTGATGACAAGGGTCATGGAACATTAGGCTTAAAAAGTTCATGGAGTATTGTGATGACAGGGTTCATGGAGCATTGTGATTACATGGGTCTTGGAGCATTGTGATGACAAGAGTCCCGGATCATTGTGTTGTCAGGTGTCATGGAGTGTTGTGATGACAGCGGTCATTCAGCATTGTGATGATACTGGTCATGGAGAATTGTGATGAGAAGGTCATGGATAATAGGGCTGAAAATATTCATGGATTATTGTGATGACAGTGGTCATGGAGCATTGTGATGACAAGGAAATGGAGCATGGTGACGACAAGGTCCTGGAGCATTTTGATTAGAGGACCATGTAAACTTGTGATGACAATTCTTATGGTGCATTCTGATGAAAAGGGGCATGGAGCATTGTGATTACAGTGGTCTTGGAGCATTGTGATGACAAGGGCATGGAGCATTGTGAGGAGAAGACCATGGAACATTCTAATGACATGTGTCATGGAGCTTTGTGATGACAAGGGCATTAAGCATTGTGATTACAGGTGTCTTTGAGCATTGTGATGACAAGGGTCATGGAGCCTTGTGATGACAAGGCCGTGGAACATTGTGATGGCAGGGGACATTGAGCACTGTTATGACAGAGGTTATGGAACATTGTGATGAGAAGGGGATTGTGCATTGGTCTGAAATGTTTCATGGATTATTGTGAGGAGTGTGGGCATGTAGCATTGTGATGATAAGGGCACGGTACACTGTGATACATGAGTCATGGAGGATTGTAATGACAAGGGCATGGGGCAATGTGATGAGAGGGTTCATGGAGCATTGTGATGACAATGACATGGAGCAATGTGATGCCAAGGGTCATGGAGATTTGTGATGACAATGACATGGAGCAATGTGATACCAAGGGTCATGGAGCTTTGTGATGACAATGACATGGAGCATTGTGATGCCAAGGGTCATGGATCTTTGTGATGACAATGGTCATGGAGCATTTTGATGACAAGGGTGTGGTGCATTGTGATGAGAAGGGCAGGGAGCATTTTGATGACAGGGTCATGCAGCAATTTGAAGAAAAGTGTAATGGAACACTTAGATGACAGGTTTTATAGAACATTGTGATGCCAGGGGTCATGGAGCTTTGGGATGAAAAGGGTCATGGAGCATTTTGATGACAGGGGTTATGGAACATTGTGATGTCAGGGGTCATGGAATATTGTGCTGATAAGCGGATGTAGCATTGTGATGACAGGGGTCATGGAACATTGTGATAACAGGGGTGAGAGAGGATTGTGATGACTAGTGATGGAACATAGTGATATCTCTGGTGAGAGAGCATTTTGATGAGAAGTGCATGGAGCATTGTGGTTACAAGGTTTATGGCACATAGCGATGACAAATTTGTGTATCATTGTGATGAAAAGCACATGGCACATTGTGATGACAAGGGTCATGGAGCATTGTTCTGACAAAGGCATGGAGCATTGTGATGACAAGGGTCACGGAGCATTGTGATGAAATGTTCATGGAGCATTGTGGTTACAAAGGTCACAGAGACTTGTGATGACACGGGCATGGACCGTTGTGATGACAAACGTTATGAAGCATTGTGATGACTGGAGTCATGGAGAATTATGATGACAGGGGTCATGGAGCATTGTGATGACAAGAGCATGGAGCATTGTGATGACAGGGGCATGGAGAATTGGTCTGAAATGTTTCATAGATTATTGTGCTGACAGTGGGCATGGTGCATTGTGATGACAGGGGCATGGAGCATTGTGATGACCAGGTCATGCACTATTGTGAAGACAGGTTTCAGGGAGCATTGTGATGATATATGTAATGGCCCATTGTGATGACAATGGAATGGAACATTGTGATGTCAAGTGTCATGGAGGATTCTGATGACAAATTTAATGGGGCATTGTGATGACAAGGGCTTGGAGCATTGTGAATACATGGGTCATGGAGCATTGTGATGACTAGGGAATGGAGCATTGTGACGACAAGAGTCCTGGATCATTGTGTTGTCAGGTGTGATGGAGTGCTGTGATGACAGTGGTCATGGAGCATTGTGATGATATTGGCCATGGAGCATTGTGATGAGTAGGTCGTGGAGCATTGGGTTGAAAATGTTAATGGATTATTGTGATGACTGGTGTCATGGAGCATTGTGATGACAAGTGAATGCAGCATGGTGATGACAAAGAAATGGAGCATTGTGATGACAAGGGTCACGGAGCATTGTGATGAAAAGTTCATGGAGGATTGTGGTTACAAATGTCACAGAGCCTTGTGATGACGCGGGCATGGACCGTTGTAATGACAAACGTTATGAAGCATTATGATGACTGGAGTCACGGACCACTGTGATTACAGGGATAATGGAGCATTGTGATGACAAGGGCATGGAGCAATGTGATGACAGGGGCATGGAGCATTGGTCTGACATGTTTCATAGATTATTGTGATGACAGTGGACATGGTGCATTGTGATGACAAGTGCATGGAGCATTGTGATGACAAGGGCATGGAGTATTGTGAAGAAAGGTGTCAGGGAGCATTGTGATGACATATGTCATGGTCCATTGCGATGACAATGGCATGGAGCATTGGGATGCCAAATGTAATGGAGGATTGTGATGACAAATATAATGGAGCATTGTGATGAATAGGGCTTGGAGCATTATGATGACAAGAGCAATTGAGTATTTTCATGACAATGTCGTGAAGCATTGTGATGACAAGGTCCTGGAGCATTGTGATGAGAAAACCATGGAGCCTTGTGAGGACAAGTCTCATGGAGCATACTGATGAAAAGGGGCATGGAGCATTCTTATTACAGAGGTTTTGAAACATTGTGATAACAAGTGCATGGAGCATTGTGATGACAAGGGCATGGAGCTTTGGTCTAATAAGTTTCATGGATTATTGTGATGACAGTTGGAATGGCGCATTTTAATGACAAGGGCATGGAGCATTGTGATGACCATTTCATGCAGTGTTGTGAAGAGAGGTATTAGGGAGCCTTGTGATGACATATGTAATGTCCCATTGTGATGACAACTGCATGGACCATTGTGATGGCAAGTGTCATGGAGGATTCTGATGACAAAAGTAATCGAGCATTGTGATGATATTGGTCATGGAGCATTGTGATGAGAATGTCATGGAGCATTGGGCTGAAAATGATCATGGAGTATTGTGATGACAGGGGTCATGGAGCATTGTAATGACAAGGGAATGGAGCATGGTGATGACAAGTTCCTGGAGCATTGTGATGAGATGACAATGGAGACTTGTGATGACAAGTCTCATGGAGCATTCTGATGAAAAGGGGCATGGAGCATTGTGATTATAGGGGTCTTGGAGCATTCTGATGACAAAGGCATGTAGCATTGTGAGGAGAAGGCCATGGAACATTCTGAATAAATGCGCCATGGAGCTTTGTGATTACAATGGCATGGAGCTCTGTGATTACATGGGTCTGGGAGCATTGTGATGACAAGGGTCAAGGAACCTTGTGATGACAAGGCCGTGGATCATTCTGATGGCAGGGGTCATGGAGCATTGTTATGACAGAGGTAATGGAGCATTGTGATGAGAAGGGCATTGAGCATTGGTCTGAAATATTTCATGGATTATTGCTCTGAGAGTGGGCATGGAGCATTATGATGACAAGGGCACGGTACACTGTGATACATGGGTCATGGAGGATTTAATGACAAGGGCTTGGAGCATTGTGATGAGACGGGCATCGAGCATTGTGGTGACAAGTGTCATGGAGCTTTGTGATGACAAGGGCATGGAGCAATGTGATGAGAGGGTTTATGGAGCATTGTGATGACAATGACATGGAGCATTGGGATGCCAAGGGTCATGGAGCTTTGTGATGACCAAAGTCATGGAGCATTTTGATGACAAGGGTGCAGTGCATTGTGATGAGAAAGGCAGGGAGCATTTTGATGACCGGGTCATGCAGCAATTTGATGAAATTTGTAATGGAACATTTTGATGAATGGGGTTATATAACACTGTGATGCCAGGCGTCATGGAGCTTTGAGATGAAAATGGTCATGGAGCATTTTGATGACAGGGGTTATGGAACATTGTGATGTCAGGGGTCATGGAACATTGTTCTGATAAGCAAATGTAGCATTGTGATGACAGGGGTCATGGAACATTGTGATAACAGGGGTGAGGGAGGATTGTGATGACTAGTGATGGAACACTGTGATATAACATGTGAGAGAGCATTTGGATGAGAAGTGCATGGAGCATTGTGATTACAAGGTTTATGGAGCATAGCGATGACAAGGTTGTGGATCATTGTGATGGAAAGCGCATGGTGCATTGTGATGACAAGTGTCATTGAGCATTGTTCTGACAAATGCATGGAGCATTGTGATGACAAGTGTCCGGAGCATTGTGATGAAAAGTTCATGGATCATTGTGGTTACAAAGGTCACAGAGCTTTGTGATGACGCGGGCATGGAACATTGTGATGACAAACGTTATGAAGCATTGTGATGACTGGAGTCACGGAGCATTGTGATGACAGGGGTCATGGAGCATTGAGATGACAAGGGCATGGAGCATTGTGATGAGAAAACCATGGAGCCTTGTGATGACAAGTCTCATGGTGCATACTTATGAAAAGGGGCATGGAACATTCTGATTACATGGGTCTTGGAACATTGTGATAACAAGGGCATGGAGCATTGTGATGACAAGGGCATGGAGCATTGGTCTAATAAGTTTCATGAATTATTGTGATGACAGTTGTAATGGCACATTGTGATGACAAGGGCATGGAGCTTTCTGATGACCAGGTCAGGCAGTATTGAGAAGAGAGGTGTCAGGGAGCATTGTGATGACATATGTAATGGCCCATTGTGATGACAATGGCATGGAGCATTGTGATGCCAAGTGTCATGGAGGATTCTGATAATAAAAGTAATGGAGCATTGTGATGACAATGGCTTGGAGTATTGTGATGACAAGGATCAGGGAGCATTGTGCTGACAAGTGCATGGAGAATTGTGATGACAAGGGTCATGGAGCATTCTGATGACAAGCATGTAGAGTATTTTGATGACAATGGCATGGAACATTGTGATGAAAATGGCATGTGACATTGTGATGAAAAATGCATGGAGCCTTTTCGTGACAGGGTTCAAGCAGCATTCTGATGACAAGTGTCATGGAGCAATGTGATGAAAAGGGCATGGAGTATTGTGATGACAGGCATCATGGAGCGTTGGGATGACAAGTGTTATGGAACATTGTGATCACAAGTGTTTGGAGTATTGTGATAACAGAGGTAATGGATCATTTTGATTTCAAGGAGCATGGAGCATTGTGATGACAAGGGCATGAAGCAATGTGATTCCAAGTTTCATGTAGGATTGTGATGACAATGGTAATGGAGTATTGTGATGACAAGTGCATAGAGCTTTGTAATGACAATGTCATGTAGCATTTTGCTGACAAAGGCATGGAGCATTGTGATGACAGGAGTCATGGAGCACTGTGATGAAAAGCCTCATGGAGCATTGTGATTACAGGGGTCATGGAGCATTGGGATGACAAGGGCATGGATCATTGTGATGACAAGGGTCATGGAACATTGGGCTGAAAATGTTCATGGATTATTGTGATGACAGGGGTCATGGATCACTCTGATTACAGGGGGCTTGGAGCATTGTGATGACAAGAGTCCCGGATCACTGTGTTGTCAGGTGTTATGGAGTGTTGTGATGACAGTGGTCATGAAGCACTGTGATGATATTGGTCATGGAGCATTGTGATGAGAAGGTCATGGAGCATTTGGCTGAAAATATTCATAGAGTATTTTGATGACATGGGTCATGGAGCATTGTGATGACAAGGGAATGGAGCATGGTGATAACAAGGTCCCGGAGCATTGTGATGAGAAGACCATGGAGACTTGTGATGACAAGTCTCATGGAGCATTCTGATGAAAAGGGGCAGGGAGCATTGTGATTACAGGGGTCTTGGAGCATTGTGATGACAAGTGCATGGAGCATGGTGATGACAAGGTCCTGGAGCATTGTGATGAGATAACCATGGAGACTTGTGATGACAAGTCTCATGGAGCATTCTGATGTAAAGGTGCGTGGATCACTGTGACTGCAGGGTTCTTGGAGCATTGTGATGACAAGGGCATGGAGCATTGTGACGAGAAGGCCATGGAACCTTCTGATGACATGTGTCATGGAGCTTTGTGATGACAAGTGCATGGAGCTTTGTAATTACAAGGGTCTTGGAGCATTGTGATGACAAGTGTCATGGAGCCTTGTGATGACAAGGCCGTGGAACATTGTGATGGCAGGGGTCATGGAGCATTGTTATGACAGAGGTAATGGAACATTGTTATGAGAAGGGCATTGAGGATTGGTCTGAAATATTTCATGGATTATTGTGATGAGATTGGATGTGGAGCATTGTGATGAGAAGGGCACGGAACACTGTGATACTTGGGTCATGGACGATTGTAATGTCAAGGGCATGGAGCATTGTGATGAGAAGGGCATTGATCATTGTGAAGACAAGTGTCATAGAGCTTTGTGATGACAAGGGCATGGAGCAATGTGATGAGAGGGTTCATGGAGCATCGTGATGACAATGACATGGAGCATTGTGATGCCAACGGTCATGGAGTTTGTGATGACATAGGTCTTGGAGCATTTTGATGACAAGTGTGTGGTGCATTGTGATGAGAATTGCAGGGAGCATTTTGATGACAGGGTCATGCAGCAATTTGATGAAAAGTGTAATGGAATATTTTGATGACAGGAGTTATAGAACATTGTGATGCCAGGGTTCATGGAGCTTTGGGATGAAAAGGGTCATGGAGCACTTTGATGACAGGGGTTATGGAACATTGTGATGTCAGGGGTCATGGAACATTGTGCTGATAAGGGGATATAGCATTGTGATGATAGGGGTCATGGAACATTGTGATTACTGGGGTGAGGGAGGATTGTGATGACTAGTCATGGAACATTGAGATATCTCATGAGAGAGAGCATATGGATGAGAAGTGCATGGAGCATTGTGATGACAAGGTTTATGGAGCATAGCGATGACAAAGTTGTGGATCATTGTGATGAAAAGCGCATGGCACATTGTGATGACAAGGGTCATGGAGCATTGTACTGACACAGGCATGGAGCATTGTGATGACAAGGATCACGGAGCATTGTGATGAAAAATTCATGGAGCATTGTGGTTACAAAGGTCACAGAGCCTTGTGATGATGCGGGCATGGACCGTTGTGATGGCAAACGTTATGAAGCATTGTGATGACTGGAGTCACGACACATTGCGATGACAGGTGTCATGGAGCATTGTGATGACAAGGGCATGGAGCACTGTGATGACAGGGGCATGGAGCATTGGTCTGACAAGTTTCATAGATTATTGTGATGACAGAGGACATCGTGCATTGTGATGACAAGGGCATGGAGCATTGTGAAGACAAGGGAATGGAGTATTGTGAAGACAGGTGTCAGGGAGCATTGTGATGACATATGCCATGGTCCATTGCGATGACAATGGCATGGAGCATTGTGATGTCAAATGTAATGGAGGATGTGATGACAATGGTTTGGAGCATTGTGATGACAAGGGTCAGGGAGCATTGGGCTGACAAGTGCATGGAGAATTTTGATGACAAGGGTCATGGAAAATTCTGATGACAATCTTGAGGAGTATTTTGAAGACAATGGCATGGAGAATTGTGAAGGAAATGGAATGGGTCTTTGTGATGCAAAAGGCATGGAGCCTTTTCGTGACAGGTTTCAAGGAGCATTCTGACGACAAGAGTCAGGGAGCATTGTGATGACAAGTGTATTGAGAATTGTGATGAAAAAGTTCATGGAACATTGTGATGAAAAGGGCATGGAGTATTGTGATGACAGGCATCATGGAGCGTTGTGATGACAAGAGTTATGGAACATTGTGATCACAAGGGTTTGGAGCATTGCAATGACAGAGGCCATGGATCATTTTGATTTCAAGGAGCATGGAGCATTGTGATGTCAAGGGCATGATGCAATGTGATCCTAAGGTTCATGGAGGATTGTGATGACAGTGGTAATGGAGTATTGTGATGACAAGCGCATAGAGCATTGTAATGAAAAGGTCACGTAGCATTTTGCTGACAAATGCCTGGAGCATGGTGATGACAGGTGTCATGGAGCACTGTGATGAGAAGCGTCACGGAGCATTGTGAATACATGGGTCATTGGGAGTTGGGATGACAAGGGCATGGATCATTGTGCAGACAATTGTCATGGAGCATTGGGCAGAAAATGTTCATGGAATATTGGGATGACAGGGGTCATGGAGCATTGTGATGAGAGAGGTCATGGAGAATTTTGATTTCATTGTGCTGACAATAGCCGGAAGCATTATGATGATGGGCATGATGCATTGTGATGACAGGGTTCATGGCGCATTGAGATGAAAAGGGGCATGGAGCATTGTGATTACAGGGGTCTGGGAGCATTGTGATGACAAGGGCATGGAACATATTGATGAGAAGGCCATGGAACATTCTGATGACATGTGTCATGGAGCTTTGTGATGATAAGGGCATGGAGCATTGTGATTACAGGGGTCATGGAGCATTGTGAAGACAAGGGCATGGAACATTGTGATTACAGGGGTCATGGAGCATTGTGATGACAAGGGCATGGAACATTGTGAGGAGAATCCCATGGAACATTCTGATGACATGCGTCATGGAGCTCTGTGATGACAGGGGCATGGAGCATTTTGATTAAGGTTTCTTGGAGCATTGTGATTACTAGTGTCATGGAGAATTGGGATGACAAGGGCATGGATGATTGTGATGACAAGGGTCATGGATCATTGGGCTGAAAATGTTCATGGAGTACTGTGATGACAGGGGTCATGGAGCATTGTGATGAGTAGGGAATGGAGCATTGTGATGACAAGAGTCCCGGGTCATTGTGTTGTCAGGTGTCATGGAGTGTTGTGATGACAGTGGTCATGGAGTATTTTGATGATATTTGTCATTGAGCATTGTGATGAGAAGTTCATGGAGCACTGGGCTGAAAATGTTCATGGAGTATTGTGATGAGAGGGGTCATGGAGCATTGTGATGACAAGGGAATGGAGCATGGTGATGACAAGGTCCTGGAGCATTGTGATGGGAAGACCATGGAGACTTGTGATGACAAGTCTCATGGAGCATTGTGATGAAAAGGGGCATGGAGCATTGTGATTACATGTTACTTGGAGCATTGTGATGACAAGTGCATGGAGAATTGTGAGGAGGAGGCAATGGAGCATTCTGATGACATGCGTCATGGAGCTTTGTGATGACAAGGGCATGGAGCATTGTGATTACAGGGGTCTTGGAGCATTGTGATGAAAGGGCAGGGATCATTGTGATGAAAGGACATGGAGCCATGTCATTACAGGGTTCAAGGAGCATACAGACAACAAGTGTCAGGGAGCATTGTGATGACAAGTGTATTGAGAATTGTGATGACAAAGATCATGGAGCATTGTGATGAGAGGACCATGGATAATTGTGATGATGTGCGTCATAGGGTGTTGTGATGATAAGTGTTAAGGAACATTGTGATCACAAGGGTTTGGAGCATTATGATGACAGTGGTCATGGAGAAATTTGATTTCATTGTGATGACAAGAGCCTGAAGCATTATGATGATGGGCATGGTGCATTTTGATTACAGTGTTCATGGAGCATTGAGATAAACAGGGGCATGGAGCATTGTGATTACAAGGGTCTTTCAGCATTTTCATGAAAAGGGCATGGAGCATGTGATGAGAAGGCCATGGAATATTCTGATGGCATGTGTCATAGAGCTTTGTGATGACAAGGGCATGGAGCATTGTGATTACAGTGGTCTTGGAGCATTGTGATGACAAGGGTCATGGAGCCTTGTGATGACAAGGCCATGGAACATTGTGATGGCAGGGGTAATGGAGCATAGTTATGACAGAGGTAATGGAGCATTGTGATGAGAAGGGCATTGAGCATTGGTCTGAAAATTTTCATGGATTATTGTGATGAGAGTGGGCATGGAGCATTGTGATGACAAGGGCACGGAACACTGTTATACATGGATCATGGAGGATTGTAATGAGAAGGGCATGGAGCATTGTGATGAGACGGGCATCGAGCATTGTGATGACAAGTGTCATGGAGCTTTGTGATGACAAGGGCATGGAGACATGTGATGAGAGGGTTCATGGAGCATTGTGATGACAATGACATGGAGCCTTCTGATGCCAAGGGTCATGGAGCTTTGTGATGACAAAGGTCATGGAGCATTTTGATGACAAGCGTGTGGTGCATTGTGATGAGAAGGGCAGGGAGCATTTTGATGACCGGGTCATGCAGCAATTTGAAGAAAAGTGTAATGGAACATTTTGATGGCAGGGGTTATAGAACATTGTGATGCCAGGGGTCTTGGGGCTTTGGGATGAAAAGGGTCATGGAGCATTTTGATGACAGGGGTTATGGAACATTGTGATGTCATGGGTCATGGAACATTGTGCTGATAATGGGATGTAGCATTGTGATGACAGGGGTCATGGAACATTGTGATAACATGGGTGAGGGAGGATTGTGATGACTAGTGATGGAACATTGTGATATCTCATGTGAGAGAGCATTTGGATGAGAAGTGCATAGAGCATTGTGATTACAATGTTTATGGAGCATAGCGATGACAAGGTTGTGGATCATTGTGATGTAAAGCGCATGGCACATTGTGATGACAAATGTCATGGAGCATTGTTCTGAAAAACGCATGGAGCATTGTGATGACAAGGGTCACGGAGAATTGTGATGAAATGTTCATGGAGCATTGTGGTTTCAAAGGTCACAGAGCCTTGTGATGATGCGGGCATGGACCGTTGTGTAGACAAACCTTATGAAGCATTGTGATGACTGGAGTCACGGAGCATTGTGAATACAGGTGTCATGGAGCACTGGGATGACAAGGGCATGGTTCAATGTGATGACAAGTGTCATGGAGCATTGGGCTGAAAATGTTCATGGATTATTGTGATGACAGGGGTCATGGAGCATTTTGATGACTAGGGAATGGAGCATTGTGATGACAAGTGTCCCGGATCATTGTGTTGTCAGGAGTCATGGAGTGTTTTGATGACAGTGGTCATGGAGCTTTGTGATATTGACCATGGAGCATTGTGATGAGTAGGTCGTGAAGCATTGGGCTGAAAATGTTCATGGAGTATTGTGATGACAGGTGTCATGGAACATTGTGATGACAAGGGAATGGAGCATGGTTATGACAAGGTCCTGGAGCATTGTGATGAGAAGACCATGGAGACTTGTGATGACAAGTCTCATGGAGCATTCTGATGAAAAGGGGCATGGAGCATTGTGAATACAGGGGTCTTGGAGCATTGTGATGACTAGGGCATGGAGCATTGTGATGAGAAGTCCATGGAGCATTCTGATGACATACGTCATGGAGTTTTCTGATGACAAGGGCATGGAGCATTGTGATTACAGGGGTCTTGGAAAATTGTGATGACAAGGGCATGGAGCAATGAGAGCAGAAGTCCAAGGAGCATTCTGATGGCCTGCAACATTGAGCTTTGTGATGACAAGGGCATGGAGCATTGAGATTATATGTGTCTTGGATCATTGTGATGAACAGGACATGGATTATTGTGATTAAAAAGGCATGGAGCCTTGTCATGACAGGATTCAAGGAGCATACAGACAACAAGTGTCAGGGAGCATTTTGATGACAAGTGTATTGAGCATTGTGAGGACAAAGACCTTGGAACATTGTGATGAGAACACCATTGATAATTGTGATGACGAGCGTCATGGGGCATTGTGATGACAAGTGTTATGGAATATTGTGATCACAAGGGTTTGTAGCATTGTTATGACAGAGGTCATGGAGCATTTTGATTTCATTGTGATGACAATAGCATGAAGCATTATGATGATGGGCATGGTGCATTGTGATGACAGGGTTCATGGATCATTGAGATGAAAAGGGGCATAGAGCATTGTGATTACAGGGGTCACGGAGCATTGTGATGAGAAGGGTCATGGAGCTTTGTGATGACAAGGCCATGGAACATCGTGATGGAAGGGGTCATGGAGCATTGTTATGTCAGGTGTAATGGAGCATTCTGATGGCAAGGGCGTGGAGCATTGTGATGAGAAGGCCATGGAGCATTCTGATGACATGTGTCATGGAGCTTTGTGAAGACAATGGCATGGAGCAATGTGATGAGAGCGTTCATGGAGCATTGTGATGACAATGACATGGAGCATTGTGATGCCAAAGGTCATGGATCTTTGTGATGAAAAAAGTCAAGAAGCATTTTGATAGCAAGGGCGTTGTGCATTGTGATGAGAAGGGCAGGGAGCATTGTGATGACAGGGTCATGGAGCAATTTGATGAAGTGTCATGGATCATTTTGATGACAGGTGTTATGAAACACTGTGATGTCTGGGGTCATCGAACATTGTGATGATAAGAGCATGTAGCATTGTGATTACAGGAGTCATGGAACATTTTGATGACAGGGGTGAGGGAGTATTGTGACAAATAGTGATATAGCATTGTGATATCAGTGGTGAGAGAGCATTTTGATGAGAAGTGCATGGAGCATTGTGATGACAAATTTAAAGGAGCATTGTGATGACAAGATTGTGGAGCACTGTGATGACAAGCCTATGGTGCATTGTGATGATATGTGTCATGGAGCATTGTGCTAACAAGCACATGGAGCATTGTGATGACAAGTGTCAAAGAGCATTGTGAAGAAAAGTTCATGGACCATTGTGGTTAAAAAGGTCACAGAGACTGTTGATGACGAGGGCATGGACCATTGTGATGACAAAGGTCATGATTCATTGTGATGACTGGATTCACGGAGCATTGTGATGACAGGGGTCGTGGAGCATTGTGATAACAAGGGCATGGAGCATTGTGATGACAAGGGCATGGAACATTGGTCTAATAAGTTGCATGGATTATTGCGATGACAGTTGGAATGGCACATTGTGTTGACAAGGGCATGGAGCATTGTGATGACGATGTCATGCAGTATTGTGAAGAGAGGTGTCAGGGAGCATTGTGATGACATATGTAATGGCCCATTGTGATGACAATGGCATGGAGCATTGTGATGCCATGTGTCATGGAGGATTCTGATGACAAAGGTAATGGGGAATTGTGATGACAATGGCTTGGAGCATTGTGATGACAAGGGTCAGGGAGCATTGTGCTGACAAGTGCATGGAGAATTGTGATGACAAGGGTCATGGAGCATTCTGATGACAAGCATGTGGAGTATTTTGACGACAATGACATGGAGCATTGTGATGAAAACCGCATGGGGCATTGTGATGAAAAAGGCATGGAGCCTTGTCATGACAGGTTTCAAGGAGCATTCTGATGACCAGTGTCAGGGAGCACTGTGATGACAAGTGTATTGAGCATTGTGATGACAAAGGTCATGGAGCACTGTGATGGAAAACCATGGAATATTGTCCTGACAGGCATCATGGAGCGTTGTGATGACAAGAGTTATGGAACAGTGTGATCACAGGGGTTTGGAGCATTGTGATGAGAGAGGTCATGGATCATTTTGATTTCAAGGAGCATGGAGCATTGTGATGAAAACTGCATGAAGCAATCTGATCACAAGGTTCATGGAGGATTGTGATGACAATGGTAGTGGAGTATAGAGATGACAAGCGCATAGAGCATTATAATGACAAGGTCATGTAGCATTTTGCTGACAAAGGCATGGAGCATTGTGATGACAGGTGTCATGGAGCACGGTGATGACAACCATCACGGAACATTGTGAATACAGGGGTCATGGAGCATTGGGATGACAAGGGCATGGATCATTGTGATGACAAGTGTCATGGTGCAATGGGCTGAAAATGTTCATGGAGTGTTGTGATGACAGGGGTCATGGAGCATTGTGATGACTAGGGAATGGAGCATTGTGATGAAAAGAGTCCCGGATCATTGTGTTGTCAGGTGTCATGGAGTGTTGTGATGAGAGTGGTCATGGAGCATTGTGATGATATTAGACATGGAGCATTGTGATGAGTAGGTCGTGGAGCATTTGGTTGAAAATGTTCATAGATTATTGTGATAACAGGGGTCATGGAGCATTGTGATGTCAAGCGAATGGAGCACGGTAATGACAAGGTCCTGGAGCATTGTGATGAGAAGACCATGGAGACTTGTGATGACAAGTCTCAGGTAGCATTCTGATGAAAACGGAAATGGAACATTGTGATTACAGGGGTCTTGTAGCATTGTGATGACTAGGGCATGGAGCATTGTGATGAGAAGGCCATGGAGCATTCTGATGACATGCGTCATGGAGTTTTTTGATGACAAGGGAAAGGAGCATTGTGATTACAGGGGTCTTGGATCATTGTGATGACAAGGGCATGGAGCATTGTGAGGCAAAAAACAAGGATCATTCTGATGGCATGCGTCATTGAGCTTTGTGATGACAAGTGTTACGGAATATTGTGATCACAAGGGTTTGGAGCATTGTTATGACAGAGGTCATGCAGCATTTTGATTTCATTGTGATGACAATAACATGAAGCATTATGATGATGGGCATGGTGCATTGTGATGACAGGGTTCATGGATCATTGAGATGAAAAAGGGCATAGAGCATTGTGATTACAGGGTTCTTGGAGCATTGTGATGAGAAGGGTCATGGAGCTTTGTGATGACAAGGCCATGGAACATCGTGATGGCAGGGGTCATGGAGCATTGTTATGAGAGGGGTAATGGAGAATTGTGATGGCAAGAGCATGGAGCATTGTGATGAGAAGGCCATGGAGCATTCTGATGACATGTGTCATGGAGCTTTGTGAATACAAGTGCCTGGAGCAATGTGATGAGAGCGTTCATGGAGCATTGTGATGACAATGACATGGAGCATTGTGATGCCAAGGGTCATGGATCTTTGTGATGACAAAGGTCATGGAGCATTTTGATGGCAAGGGCATTGTGCATTGTGATGAGAAGTGCAGGGAGCATTCTGATGACAGGGTCATGGAGCAATTTGATGAAAAGTGTCATGGAACATTTTGATGACAGGTGTTATGGAACATTGTGTTGTCAGGGGTCATCGAATATTGTGATGATAAGTGCATGTAGCATTGTGATGACAGGAGTCATGGAACATTGTGATGAAAGGGTTGAGCGAGTATTGTGACAAATAGTGATGTAGCATTGTGATATCAGTGGTGAGAGAGCATTTTGATGAGAAGTGCATGGAGCATTGTGATGACATATTTTAAGGAGCATTGTGATGACAAGATTGTGGAGCACTGAGATGACAAGCGTATGGTGCATTGTAATGACATGTGTCATGGAGCATTGTGCTGACAAGAACATGGAGCATTGTGATGACAAGTGTCAAAGAGCATTGTGAAGAAAAGTTCATGGACCATTGTGGTTAAAAAGGTCACAGAGACTGTTTATGACGAGGGCATGGACAATTGTGATGACAAAGGTCATGATGCATTGTGATGACTGGAGTCACGGAGCATTGTGATGACAGCGGTCATGGAGCATTGTGATAACAAGGGCATGGAGCATTGTGATGACAAGGGCATGGAACATTGGTCTAATAAGTTGCATGGATTATTGCGATGACAGTTGGAATGGCACATTGTGATGACAAGGGCATGGGGCATTGTGATGACCATGTCATGCAGTATTGTGAAGAGAGGTGTCAGGGAGCATTGTGATGACATATGTCATGGCCCATTGTGATGACAATGGCATGGAGCATTGTGATGCCAAGTGTCATGGAGGATTCTGATGACAAAGGTAATGCAGCATTGTGATGACAGTGGCTTGGAGCATTGTGATGAAAATGGTCAGGGAGCATTGTGCTGACAAGTGCATGGAGAATTGTGATGACAAGTGTCATAGAGCATTCTGATGACAAGCTTGTTGAGTATTTTGATGACAATGACATGGAGCATTGTGATGAAAACGGCATGGGGCATTGTGATGAAAAATGCATGGAGCCTTGTCATGACAGGTTTCAAGGAGCATTCTGACGACAAGTGTCAGGGAGCATTGTGATGACAAGTGTATTGAGCATTGTGATGACAAAGGTCATGGAGCATTGTGATGAAAAGGGCATGAAGTATTGTGATGACAGGCATCATGGAGCTTTGTGATGACAAGTGTTATGGAACACTGTGATCACAAGGGTTTGGAGCATTGTGATGACAGAGGTCATGGATCATTTTGATTTCAAGGAGCATGGAGCATTGTGATGACAAGGGCATGAAGCAATGTGATTACAAGGTTCATGGAGGATTGTGATGACAATGGAGATGGAGTATTGAGATGACAAGCGCATAGAGCATTATAATGACAAGGTCGTGGAGCATTGTGCTGACAAAGGCATGGACCATTGTGATGACATATGTCATGGAGCACTGTGATGACAAGCGTCACGGAGCATTGTGAATACACCGGTTATGGAGCATTGGGATGACAAGGGCATGGATCATTGGGATGACAAGGGTCATGGAACACTTGACTGAAAATGTTCATGGAATATTGTGATGACACGGGTCATGGAGCATTGTGATGACTAGGGAATGGAGCATTGTGATGACAAGGTCCCGGATCATTGTGTTGTCATGTGTCATGGAGTGTTGTGATGACAGTGGTCATGGAGCATTTTGAAGACCAGGGAATGGAGCATGGGGATTACAAGGTCCTGGATCATTGTGATGAGAAGGCCATGAAGGCTTGTGATGACAATTCTCATGGAACATTCTGATGAAAAGGGGCATGGAGCATTGTGATTACAGGGGTCTTGGAGCATTGTGATGACTAGGGCATGGATCATTGTGATGAGAAGGCCATATAGCATTCTGATGACATGTGTCATTGAGCTTTGTGATGACAAAGGCATGGAGCATTGAGATTATATTGGTCTTGGAGCATTGTTATGAAAAGGACATGGATCATTGTGAGGAAAAAGGAATGGAGCCTTGTCATGACAGGGTTCAAGGAGCATACAGACAACAAGTGTCAGGGAGCATTTTGATGACAAGTGTATTGATCATTGTGATGACCAAGGTCATGTAGCATTGTGATGAAAAGTGCATGGAGTATTGTGATGACAGGCATCATGGAGTGTTGTGATGACAAGTGTTATGGAACACTGTGATCACAAGGGTTTGGAGCATTGTGATGACAGAGGTCATGGATCATTTTGATTTCAAGGAGCATGGAGCATTGTGATGAAAAGGGCATGAAGCAATGTGATCCCAAGTTTCATGGAGGATTGTGATGACAATGGAAATGGAGTATTGTGATGACAAGCGCATAGAGCATTGTAATGACAAGGTCATGTAGCATTTTGCTGACAAAGGCAGGGAGCATTGCAATGACACGTGTCATGGAGCACTGTGATGACAACAATCACGGATCATTGTGAATATATTGGTCATGGAGCATTGGGAAGACAAGGGCATGGATCATTGTGATGACAAGGGTCATGGAGCAATGGGCTGAAAAGGTTCATGGAGTGTTGTGATGACAGGGGTCATGGAGTATAGTGATGACTAGGGAATGGAGCACTGTGATGACAAGAGTCCTGGATCATTGGGTTGTCAGGTGTCATGGAGTGTTGTGATGACAGTGGTCATGGAGCATTGTGATGATATTGGCCATGGAGCATTGTGATGAGAATTTTGTGGAGCACTGTGATTACAGGGGTTTTGGAGCATTGTGATGAGAAGGGTCATGGATCCTTGTGATGACAAGGCGATGGAACATCGTGATGGCAGAGGTCATGGAGCATTGTTATGACAGGGGTAATGGAGCATTGTGATTGCAAGGGCATGGATCATTGGTCTAATATGTTTCATGGATTATTGCGATGACTGTTGGAATGGTGCATTGTGATGTCAAGGGCATGGAGCATTGTGATGACCAGGTCATGCTGTATTGTGAAGACAGGTGTCAGGGAGCATTGTGATGACATATGTAATGGCCCATTGTCATGACAATGGCATGGAGCATTGTGAGGCCTAGTGTCATGGGGGATTCTGATGACAAAGGTAATGGAGCATTGTGATGACAATGGCTTGGAGCATTGTGATGACAAGGGACAGGGAGCATTGTGCTGAAAAGTGCATGGGAATTGTGATGACAAGGGTCATGGAGCATTCTGATGACAAGCTTGTGGAGTATTTTGATGACAATGGCATGGAACATTGTGATGAAAAGTGCATGGTGTATTTTGATGACAGGCATCATGGAGCATTGTGATGACAAGTGTTATGGAACACAGTGATCACAAGGGTTTGGAGCATTGTGATGAGAGAGGTCATGGATCATTTTGATTTCAAGGAGCATGGAGCATTGTAAAGAGAAGGGCATGATGCAATGTGATCCCAAAGTTCATGGAGGATTGTGATGACAATGGAAATGGAGTATTTTGATGACAAGTGCATAGAGCATTGTAATGACAAGGTCATGTAGTATTTTGCTGACAATGGCATGGAACATTGTGATGACATGTGTCATGGAGCACTGTGATGACAAGCGTCACGGAGCTTTGTGAATATAGGGGTCATGGACCATTGGGATGACAAGGGCATGGTATATTGTGATGACAATGGTCATGGAGCCCTGGGCTGAAAATGTTCATGGAGTGTTGTGATGACACGCGTCATGCAGCATTGTGATGACTAGGGAATGGAGAATTGTGATGACAAGGGTCAAGGATCATTGTGTTGTCAGGTGTCATGGAGTGTTGTGATGACAGTGGTCATGGAGCAATTTGAAGACTAGGGAATGAAGCATGGGGATTACAAGGTCCTGGAGCATTGTGATGAGAAGTCCATGAAGACTTGTGATGACAAGTCTCACGGAACATTCTGATGAAAAGGGGCATGGAGCATGGTGATTACAGGCTTCTTGGAGCATTGTGATGACTAGGGCATGGAGCAATGTGATGAGAAGGCCATGGAGCATTCTGATGACATGCGTCATGGAGTTTTGTGATGACAAGGGCATGGAGCATTGTGATGACAAGGGCATGGAACATTGGTCTAATAAGTTTCATGGATTATTGTGATGACAGTTGGAATGGCGCATTGTGGTGACAAGGGCATGGAGCAATGTGATGACCAGGTCATGCAGTATTGTGAAGACAGGTGTCAGGAAGCATTGTGATGACATATGTAATGGCCCAATGTGATGACAATGGCATGGAGCATTGTGATGCCAAGTGTCATGGAGGATTCTGATGACAAAAGTAATGGAGCATTGTGATGACAATGGCTTGGAGCATTGTGATGACAAGGGTCAGGGAACATTGTGCTGACAAGTGCATGTAGAACTGTGATGACAAGGGTCATGGAGCATTCTGATGACAAGCTTGTGGAGTATTTTAATGAGCATGGCATGGATCATAGAGATGAAAATGGCATGGGGCATTGTGATGAAATAGGCATGGTGCCTTTTCGTGACAGGTTTGAAGGAGCATTCTGATGACAAGTGTCAGGGAGCTTTGTGATGACAAGTGTATTGAGAATTGTGATGACAAAGGTCATGGAGCATTGGGATGAAAAGGGCATGGAGTATTGTGATGACAGGCATCTTGGAGCATTGTGATGACAAGTGTTATGGAACATTGTGATCACAAGTGTTTGGAGCATTGTGATGACAGACATCATGGATCATTTTGATTTCAAGGAGCATGGAGCATTGTGATGACAGGGGTATGAAGCAATGTGATCCCAAGGTTCATGGAGGATTGTGATGACAATGGAAATAGAATATTGTGATGACAAGCGCATAGAGCATTGTAATGACAATGTCATGTAGCATTTTGCTGACAAAGACATGGAGCATTGTGATGACATGTGTCATGGAGCACAGTGATGACAAGCGTCACGGAGCATTGTGAATACAGGGGTCATAGAGCATTTTGATGACAAGGGTCATGGAGCACTGGGCTGAAAATGTTCATGGAGTGTTGTGATGACAGGTGTCATGAAGGATTGTGATGACAACGGAATGGAGCATGGTGATGACAAGAGTCCCAGATCATTCTGTTGTCAGGTGTCATGGAGTGTTGTGATGACAGTGGTCATGGAGCATTGTGATGATATTGGCCATGGAGCATTGTGATGAGTAGGGCATGGAGCATTGTGATGAGAAGGCGATTGAGCATTCTGATGACATGCGTCATAGAGTTTTGTGATGACAAGGGCATGGAGCATTGTGATAACAGGCATCTTGGTGCATTGTGATAAAAAGTGCATGGATCATTGTGATGACAAAGGCATGGAGCCTTGTCATGACAGGGTTCAAGGAGCATACTGACGACAAGTGTCCGGGAGCATTGTGACGACAAGTGTATTGAGCATTGTGATGACAAAGATCATGGAGCATTGTGATGAGAAGACCATGGATAATTGTGATGATGAGCGTCATGGTGTGTTGTGATGATAAGTGTTATGGAACATTGTGATCACAAGGGTTTGGAGCATTATTATGACCGAGGTCATGGAGAATATTGATTTCATTGTGATGACAATAGCCTGAAGCATTATGATGATGGCCATGGTGCATTGTGATGACAGGGTTCATGGAGCATTGAGATGAAAAGGGGCATGGAGCATTGTGATTACAAGGGTCATGGAGCATTGTGATGACAAGGGCATGGAGCATTGTGATGAAAAGGCCATGAAACATTCTGATGGCATGCGTCATGGAGCTTTGTGATGACAAGGTCATGGAGCATTGTGATTTCAGGGGTCTTAAGCATTGTGATGACAAGTGTCATGGAACCTTGTGATGACTATTCCGAGGAACATTTTGATGGCAAGGGTCATGGTGCATTGTTATGACAGGGGTAATGGAGCATTTTGATGAGAAGGGCATGGAACATTGGTCTGAAATATTTCATGGATTATTGTGATGAGAGTGGGCATGGAGCATTGTGATGACAAGGGCACGGAGCACTGTGATACATGGGTCATTCAGGATGGTAATTACAGGGGCATGGAGCATTATGATGAGAAGGGCATCGAACATTGTGATGACAAGTATCAGGGATCTTTGTGATGACAAGGGCATGTAGCAATGTGATAAGAGGGTTTATGGAGCATTGTGATGACAGTGACATGGAGCATTGTGATGCCAAGTGTCATGGAGCTTTGTGATGACAAGTCATGGAGCATGTTGATGACAAGGGCATGGTGCATTGTGATGAGAAGGGCAGGGAGCATTTTGATGACCGTGTCATGCAGCAATTTGATGAAAAGTGTAATGGAACATTTTGATGGCAGGGGTTATAGAACATTGTGATGTCAGGGGTCTTGGAGCTTTGGGATGAAAAGCGTCATGGAGCATTTTGATGACAGGGGTTATGGAACATTGTGATGTCAGGGGTCATGGAATATTGTGATGACAAAGGGATGTAGCATTGTGATGACAGGTTCATGGAACATTGTGATTACAGGGGTGAGGGAATATTGTGATGACTAGTGATGGAACATTGTGATATCTCGTGTGAGAGAGCAGTTTGATGAGAAGTGCATGGAGCATTGTGATTACAAGGTTTATGGAGCATTTCAATGACAAGGTTGTGGACCGTTGTGATGAAAATCGCGTGGCACGTTGTGATGACAATGGTTATTGTGCATTGTTCTGAAAAAGACATGGAGCATTATGATGACAAGGGTCACAGAGAATTGTGATGAAAATTTCAGGGAGCATTGTGGTTAGAAAGGTCACAGAGCCTTGTGATGACACGCTCATGGACCACTGTGATGACAAACGTTATGAAACATTGTGATGACTGGAGTAACGGAGTATTGTGAAGACAGGGGTCATGGATCTTTGTGATGACAAAGGTCACGGAGCATTTAGATGGCCAGGGCGTTGTGCATTGTGATGAGAAGGGCAGGGAGCATTCTGATGACAGGGTCTTGGAGCAATTTGATGAAAAGTGTCATGGAACATTTTGATGACAGGTGTTATGGAACTCTGTGATGTCAGGGGTCATCGAACATTGTGATAAGTGCATGTAGCATTATGATAACAGGAGTCATGGAACATTGTGATGACAGGGGTGAAGGAGTATTGTGACAAATAGTGATGTAGCATTGTGATATCAGTGGTGAGAGAGCATTTTGATGAGAAGTGCATGGAGCATTGTGATGACAAATTTTAAGGAGCATTGTGATGACAAGATTGTGGAGCACTGTGATGACAAGCGCATGGTGCATTGTGATGACATGTGTCATGGAGCATTGTGCTGACGAGCGCATGGAGCATTGTGATGACAAGGGTCAAAGAGCATTGTGATGAAAAGTTCATGGAGCATTGTGGTTACAAAGGTCACAGAGCCTTGTGATGATGCGGGCATGGACCACTGTGATGACAAACGTTATGAAATATTGTGATGACTGGAGTCATGGAGCATTGTGAAGACAGGTGTCATGTAGCTTTGTGATGATAAGGACATGGAGCATTACGATGACAGGGGCATGGAGCATTGGTCTGACATGTTTCATAGATTATTGTGATGACAGTGGGCATGGTGCATTTTGATGACCAGGGCCTGGAGCATTCTGATGAGAACGTCATGGAGTAATGTGAAGACAGGTGTCAAGGAGCATTGTGATGATATATGTCATGGTCCATTGCGATTACAATGGCATGGAGCATTGTGATGCAAAATGTAATGGAGAATTGTGATGACAAATATAATGGAGCATTTTGATGATTAGGGCTTGGAGCATTATGATGACAAGGGCCATTGAAAATTTTCATGACAATGTCGAGAAGCATTGTGATGACAAGGTCCTGGAGCATTGTGATGGCAAAACCATGGAGCCTTGTGATGACAAGTCTCATGGAGCATACTGATGAAAAGGGGCATGGAGCATTGTGATTAGAGGGGTCTTGGCACATTGTGATGACAACGGCATGGAGCATTGTGAGGAGAAGATCAAGGAGCATTCTGATGGCATGCGTCATTGTGCTTTTTGATGACAAGGACATGGAGCATTGTGATTACATGGGTCTTGGAGCATTATGATGAAAAGGGCATGGATCATTGTGATGAAAAATGCATGGAGCCTTGTCATGACAGGGTTCAAGGAGCATACAGACAACAAGTGTCAGGGAGCATTTTGATGACAAGTGTATTGAGCATTGTGATGAGAAAACCATTGATAATTGTGATGACGAGTGTCATGGGGCATTGTGATGACAAGTGATAGGGAATATTGTGATCACAAGGGTTTGGAGCATTGTTATGACAGAGGTCATGGAGCATTTTGATTTCATTGTGATGACAATAGCATGAATCATTATGATGATGGGCATGGTGCATTGTGATGACAGGGTTCATGGATCATTGAGATGAAAAAGGGCATAGAGCATTGTGATTACAGGGTTCTTGGAGCATTGTGATGAGAAGGGTCATGGAGCTTTGTGATGACAAGATAATGGAACATCGTGATGGCAGGGGTCATGGAGCATTGTTATGACTGGGGTAATGGAGCATTGTGATGGCAAGGGCATGGAGCATTGTGATGAGAAGGCCATGGAGCATTCTGATGACATGTGTCATGGAGCTTTGTGAAGACAAGGGCATGGAGCAATGTGATGAGAGGGTTCATGGAGCATGGTGATGACAATGACATGGAACATTGTGATGCCAAGGGTCATGGATCTTTGTGATGACAAAGGTCATGGAGCATTTAGATGGCAAGGGCGCTGTGCATTGTGATGAGAAGGGCAGGGAACATTCTGATGACAGGGACATGGAGCACTTTGATGAAAAGTGTCATGGAACATTTTGATGACAGGTGTTATGGAACACTGTGATGTCAGGGGTCATCGAACATTGTGATAAGTGCATGTAGCATTGTGATGACAGGAGTCATGGAACATTGTGATCAGAGGTGTGAGGGAGTATTGTGACAAATAGTGATGTAGCATTGTGATATCAGTGGTGAGAGAGCATTTTGATGAGAAGTGCATGGAGCATTGTGATGACAAATTTTAAGGAGCATTGTGATGACAAGATTGTGGAGCACTGTGATGACAAGCGCATGGTGCATTGTGATGACATGTGTCATGGAGCATTGTGCTGACCAGCGCATGGAGCGTTGTGATGACAAGGGTCAAAGAGCATTGTGATGAAAAGTTCATGGAGCATTGTGGTTAAAAAGGTCACAGAGACTGTTGATGACGAAGGCATGGACCATTGTGATGACAAAGGTCATGAAGCACTGTGATGACTGGAGTCACGGAGCATTGTGATGACAGGGGCCATGGAGCATTGTGATAATAAGGGCATGGAGCGTTGTGATGACAAGGGCATGGATCATTGGTCTAATAAGTTTCATGGATTATTGTGATGACAGTTGGAATGGCGCATTGTGATGAAAAGGGCATGGAGCATTGTGATGACCAGGTCATGCAGTATTGTGAAGACACGTGTCAGGTAGCATTGTGATGACATATGTAATGGCCCATTGTGATGACAATGGCTTGGATCATTGTGATGATAAGGGTCAGGGAGCATTGTGCGGACAAGTGCATGGAGAATTGTGATGACAAGGGTCATGGAGCATTCTGATGACAAACTTTTGGAGTATTTTGATGACAATGGCATGCAGCATTGTGATGAAAACGCCATGGGGCATTGTGATGAAAAAGGCATGGAGCCGTTTCGTGACAGGGTTCAAGGAGCATTCTGACGACAATTGTCGGGGAGCATTTTGATGACAAGTGTATTGAGAATTGTGATGACAATGGTCATGGAGCATTGTGATGACAAGGGCATGGAGTATTGTGATGACAGGCATCATGGAGCGTTGTGATGAGAAGTGTTATGGAACACTGTGATCACAAGGGTTAGGAGCATTGTGATGACAGAGGTCATGGATCATTTGGATTTCAAGGAGCATGGAGCATTGTGATGACAAGGGCATGAAGCAATGTGATCCCAAGGTTCATGGAGGAGTGTGATGACAATGGAAATGGAGTACTGTGCTGACAAGCGCATAGAGCATTGTAATGACAACGTCATGTAGCATTTTGCTGACAAATGCATGGAGCATTGTGATGACAGGTGTCATGGAGCACTGTGATGACAAGAGTCATGGAGCATTGTGAATACGGGGTCATGGAGCATTGGGATGACAATGGCATGGATCATTGTGATGAGAAGGGTCATGGAGCACTCGGCTGAAAATATTCATGGAGTGTTGTGATGACAGGGGTCATAAAGCATTGTGATGACTACGGAATGGAGCATTGTGATGACAAGAGTCCCAGATCATTGTGTTGTCAGGTTTCATATAGTGTTGTGATGACAGTGGTCATGGAGCATTGTGATGATATTGGCCATGGAGCATTGTGATGAGTATGTCGTGGAGCACTGGGCTGAAAATGTTCATGGATTATTGTGATGACAGGGGTCATGGAGCATTGTGATGACAAGGGAATGGAGCATGGTGATGACAAGGTCCTGGAGCACTCTGATGTGAAGACCATGGATCATTGTGATGACAAGTCTCATGGAGCATTCTGATGAAAAGGCAGAGGGATCATTTTGATTACAGGGGTCTTGGAGCATTGTGATGACAAGGGCATGGAACATTATGATGAGAAGGCCATGGAGCATTCTGATGACATTCGTCATGGAGCTTTGTGATGACAATTGCAAGGAGCATTGTGATCACAGGTTTCTTGGAACATTTTGATGAGAAGGCCATGGATCATTGTGATGAAAAAGGCATGGAGCCTTGTCATGAAAGAGTGCACGGTGCATACTGAGGTCAATAATCAGAGAGCATTGTGTTGACAATGGTATTGAGCATTGTGTTGACAAAAGTCATGGTGCATTGTGATGAGAAGCCCATGGATAACAGTGGTGACCAGCGTCATGGGGCATTGTGATGACAAGTGTTATGGGACATTGTGATCACAAGGGTCTGCTGCATTGTGATGACAGATGTCATGGAGCTTTTTGATTTCATTGTGATGACAATAGCATGAAGCATTATGATGATGGGCATGGTGCATTTTGATGACAGCGTTCATGGAGCATTGTGATGAAAAGTGGTATGGAGCATTGGTCTGACAAGTTTATTGGATTATTGTGATAAGAATGGGCATGGCACATTGTGATGACAAGGTCATGGAGCACTGTGATGACAAGGTCATGGATTATTGTGAAGAAAGGTGTCAGGGAGCATTGTGATGAAATATGTCATGTTCCAGTTTGATGACAATATCATGGAGCATTGTGATGCCAATTGTTATGGAGGATTGTTGTGACAAAGTAAAGGAGCATTGTGATGACAAGGGCATGGAGCATTGTGATATCAAAGGCCATTGAGAATTTTAATGTCCTGGTCGTGAAACATTTTGATGAAAAGCGCATGGAGCTTCCTATGACAGGGGTCATGGAGCATTGCGATGACAAGTGCATGGAGTATTGTGATGACAAGAGCATATAACATTGTGATGTGAAGAGCCATGGAGCATTGTAATGACAAGGACGTGGAGAATTGTGAGGACAAGGGACATTGAGCTTTGAGATGACAAGGCATGGAGCATGGTGATGGCAAAACCGTGGAGCATTGTGATGAGAAGACCTTGGGTAATTGTGATGTTGAACATCATGGAGCACTGTAATGACAATGGGCATTAAGCATTGTGTTGACAGGTGTCAGGGAGCAATGTGATGACAGGGGTCATGGAGCATTGCAATGTCAAGAGAATGGAGAATTGTGATGACAAGAGCATGTAACATTTTGATGAGAAGTGTCATGTAGCACTGTGATGACAAGTACGTGGAGAATTTTGATGACAAGGGACATGGAGCATTTTGATAACCAGGGCATGGATCATTGTGATGACAGGGGTCATGAAGCATTATTATGACAAGGGCCATAGTGCATTCTGAGATAAGATATCACTTATGAAGGGAATGTAAACATGGCTACATATGAACTGATTTAGGGAATAGAACAGAGTCTCAGATTTAGAAAACACTCTAACGCTTGCTTAAGGGGAAAGACAGGTGGGGAGATGCACAAAACAAAAGATTGATATTAGCACAGGCACCGTTCCATAATCCAAAAACAAAAGAGACAAGCCCTACTCCTTCCTCAGTGAATGGAACTCAACATCCCTATTCCCCACAGAGAAATATATCTGACTAGAAAGAATTTTAAAACCTATGTATTGATATGTCTCCTTAAGGTAACTAAGTGTGTCTAGAATGACATAAACATGGCAGGGAGAATCAGCTCAAACCCAATAAAAAATGAATTTCAACACAAAACATAAAAACAGAACAATTCTTACACAATACCTTCAGGGTCGCTGATGAAACCTGGAATGACCCTATCTACAACGACAGCTGGATGTGGCATAAGGCTGGACACTTGGGACTGAGAGGATTGGTGAGATTGGGTGAGCAAATGTAGACCCTTTAAAGCAATAATGTGTGGCACCCATTCCATGGGTCCCAACAGGCCAGGTTTAAGGGCATATTACTACAGCTATAATATGTACGGGAACCCTAGAGAATGGACACAGTGTGAATACGAAAAGTTTATAAAACTCAACGAATAGTCCCACTCCTGGTGCTCCCATTTGATTTTCCAACTGCTTTACTATCAATCTCCCAACTTGGAGAGACAGCACCTTTAACCTTCTGGTTCGCACAGGTTGCCAATTTGGCAGAGGATGAAAGGGAAGAGGGAGAACCAGTGAGAGATTAGCTGTTAGACATTTGTACGGGCACATGTCATCTTACTTCGCGGGAAGAAGAAGAAATAAGCAAAGCCTCAGCCACCCACCGGGAACCAGTATAGGTCCTGAACCAAAATATTGGACTTGCGTTCAGTTCACAAAAAAACGAGTTAAATAATGTAGCTCAGTGCACAACAATTCACAAACAGGCAGAGTAATAAAGGACAACTATCGTCCAAAAATCTGTTGAGGGAAGGCAACGAGGCGGACTTGAAATTGAGGCAGAATAGCAGGAAACAGACTTCAAGAGGTACGTTGGAATCGTTTTTAAGGCAAAGGAAGAGGGGCACAACATCGACAATGATGCACTTGGCCAAAAAGGGCCTATGCGTTTTCTCCTGAATATATGCAGGAGAAAACGCATACGCCCTTTTTGGCCAAGCAAGCAAGCGGGCAATGCAAATCTGCACTACAAAGAAGTATCACTTC
Source organism: Mesoplodon mirus (assembly GCF_964341445.2). NCBI lineage: Eukaryota > Metazoa > Chordata > Mammalia > Artiodactyla > Ziphiidae > Mesoplodon > Mesoplodon mirus. The sequence continues at coordinate 142,087 of NW_028295421.1, forward strand.
CCACCGGTCAAAAGAGACATCCACAAAATGTGTAAAATCCAGAAAGGCAAGACAGGCCCTGGAGAACAGGGAGCCTTGTAATGCTGATGGGCGGGATGTAAATTGCCAACTGCCTCACTGGAGGAGTGAATTGAGTTCCCTAAAAGAAGTAATCAACAGAGCTACAGAGCCAAGTGCACTTCCAGTGTAGGGAATATACCTTGGGAAAACTGAAAATCAATAAGACAGAGCCACCCTCAAATTTAGGGCTGTACTGCTTACAAGAACCTCAACTTGGGTACACCTTAAATATCACAGGAAATATAAAAATGGTTCAAAACATAGTGGTACTTACGTTCGATGGAATATCCCTCAGCCGTGAAAACAATGTCATAAGACCAGTAGCAGCAAAATGAGTGGATTCAGGTACGATGATTCTAAGTGAAATAAGTCACACAGAAAAAGAAGCTTATCATAAGATATCACTTATGAAGATCCTGTAAACATGGTTACACATGAACTGAGTTAGGAAAGAGAACAGAGTCTCACATTTAGAAAACACTCTTATGCCTGCTTAAGGGGGAAGGAGATGTGGGTGATGCATAAAAACAGAGTTTGATATGAGCACAGGAACCGTTCCAAAAACCAACTATGGAATAGACAAGACCTACCTATACCTTCCTCAGTGAAAGGGACTCAAAACCCCATATTTCCCGCAGAGGATTATATCTGACTAGTAAGAATCTTAAAACCTATGTATTGATATGTCTCCGTAAGGGAATCAAGTGAGTCTAGACTGGCATAAACATGGAAGCGAGAATCAGCTCAAACCCACTATAAAAAGGAATTTCAAAAACAAACCAAAAAAAAACAGGGAAATTCTTTACAATTCCTTCAGGGTCTCTGATGAAACGTGGAATGACCCTGTCTACAATGACAGCTGGATGTGTCATAAGTCTGGACACTTGGGACTGAGAGGATTGGTGAGATTGGGTGAGCAAATGCAGACCCTTTAAAGCAATAATGCATGGCACCCATTCCATGGGTCCGACTCTTCAGGTTGTAGGGAATATTACTACAGCTATAACATGTACGGGAAACCTAGAGAATGGACACAATGTGAATACAAAAGGTTTCTAAAACTCAACGAATAGTCCCTCTCCTGGTTCTCCAGTTTGAATTTCCAACTGTTTTATTATCAATCTCCCAACTTGGAGAGACAGCCCCTTTAACCTCCTGGTTCTCACAGGTTGCCAATTTGGCAGAGGATGAAAAGGAAGAGGGAGAACCAATGAGAGAGTAGCTGTTAGGCATTTGGACGGGCATATGTCACTCTAATTTCCCGGCAGGAAGTAGAATTAACCAAAGTTGCCACCACCCACAGGGAACCAGTATAGGTCCTGAACCAAAATATTGGACTTGCATTCAGCTCACAAAAAACGAGTTGAAAAATGGAGCTCAGTGGCAGAGCAATTCACAAACTGGCAGAGTAATAAAGGCCTACTATAGTCCAGAAATCTGTTAAGGGAAGGCAAAGAAGCGGACATGAAAGTGAGGCCGAATAGCAGGAAACAGATTTCAAGAGGTACGTTGGAATCCCCTTTAAAGCACAGGAAGAGGGGCACAACTTCGACAATGATGCACTTGGCCAAAAAGGGCGTATGAGTTTTCTCCTGAGTATATTCAGGAGAAAACGCATACGCCCTTTTTGGCCAAGCAAGCAAGCGGGCAATGCAAATCTGCACTACAAAGAAGTATAAATTTCCACCTGTCAAAAGGGACAACCACAAATGTGTAAATACCAGAAAGTCAAGACAGGCCTTGGAGAAGAGGGAGCCTTTTTATGCTGATGGGCGGGATGTAAATTGCCAACTGCCTCACTGGAGGAGTGCATTGTTTTCCCTAAAAAAAGTAAACAACAGAGCTACAGAGCCAAGGGCACTTCCAGTCTAGGGAATATACCTTGGGATAACTGAAAATCAATAAGACAGAGACACCCTCAAATTTAGGGCTGCACTGCTTACAAGAAACTCAACTTGAGTACACCTTAAATATACCAGGAAATATAAAAATGGTTCAAAAAATTGTGGTAATTACGTACGATGGAATATCCGTCAGCCACGAAATCAATGTCATAAGACCAGTAGCAGCAAAAGGAGTGGATTCAGGTACGATGATTCTAAGTGAAATAAGTCACACAGAAAAAGAAGCTTATCATAAGATATCACTTATGAAGATCCTGTAAACATGGCTACACATGAACTGAGTTAGGAAAGAGAACAGAGTCTCACATTTAGAAAACACTCTTATGCCTGCTTAAGGGGGAAGGAGAGGTGGGGTGATGCATAAAACCAGAGTTTGATATAAGCACAGGTACCGTTCCAAAAACCAACTATGGAATAGACAAGACCTACCTATACCTTCTTCAGTGAAAGGGACTCAAAACTCCGTATTTCCCGCAGAGGAATATATCTGACTAGTAAGAATCTTAAAACCTATGTATTGATATGTCTCCGTAAGGGAATCAAGTGTGTCTAGATTGGCATAAACATGGCAGCGAGAATCAGCTCAAACCCACTATAAAAAGGAATTTCAAAAACAAAACAAAAAATCAGGGAATTTCTTTACAATTCCTTCAGGGTCTCTGATGAAACGTGGAATGACCCTGTCTACAATGACAGCTGGATGTGGCATAAGGCTGGACACTTGTGACTGAGAGGAATTGTGAGATTGGGTGAGCAAATGCAGACACTTTAAAGCAATAATGCATGGCACCCACTCCATGGGTCCCAACTCTCCAGGTTGAAGGGAATACTACTACAGCTATAACATATACGGGAAACCTAGAGAATGGACACACTGTGAATACGAAAGGTTTCTAAAACTCAACGAATAGTCCCTCTCCTGGTCCTCCAGTTTGACTTTCCACCTGCTTTACTATCAATCTCCCAAATTAGAGAGACAGCCCCTTTAACCTCCTGGTTCTCACAGTTTGCCAATTTGGCAGACGATGAAAGGGAAGAGGGCGAACCCATGAGAGAGTAGCTGTTAGGCATTTGGACGGCATATGTCACTCTAATTTCCCGGCAGGAAGAAGAATTAACCAAAGTTGCAACCAACCACGGGGAACCAGTATAGGTCCTGAACCAAAATTTGGACATGCGTTCAGCTCACAAAAAAACGAGTTGAAAATTGGAGCTCAAGGGCACAGCAATTCACAAACTGGCAAAGTAATAAAGGACAACTATCATACAAAAATCTGTTGAGGGAAGGCAACGAGGCGGACTTGAAAGCGAGGCAGAATAGCAGGAAACAGATTTCAAGAGGTACGTTGGAATCACCTGTAAAGCACAGGAAGAGGGGCACAACTTCGAAAATGATGCACTTGGCCAAAAAGGGTGTATGCGTTTTCTCCTGAATATATGCAGGAGAAAACGCATACATCCATTTTGGCCAAGCAAGCAAGCGGGCAATGCAAATCTGCACTACAAAGAAGTATCACTTCCCACCGGTCAAAAGGGACATCCACAAAATGTGTAAAAACCAGAAAGGCAAGACAGGCCCTGGAGAAAAGGAAGCCTTGTAATGCTGATGGGCGGGATGTAAATTGCCAACTGCCTCACTGGAGGAGTGCACTGTGTTCCCTAAAACAAGTAAACAACAGAGCTACAGAGCCAAGGGCACTTCCAGTCTAGGGAATATTCCTTGGGAAAACTGAAAATCAATAAGACAGACCACCCTCAAATTTAGGGCTGCACTGCTTACAAGAACCTCAACTTGGTTACACCTGAAATATCCCAGGAAATAAAAAAATGGTTAAAAAATTTATGGTACTTTCGTACGATGGAATATCCCTCAGCCATGAAATCAATGTCATAAGACCAGTAGCAGCAAAATGAGTGGATTCAGGTACGATGATTCTAAGTGAAATAAGTCACACAGAAAAAGAAGCTTATCATAAGATATCACTTATGAAGATCCTGTAAACATGGCTACACAGGAACTGAGTTAGGAAAGAGAACAGAGTCTCACATATAGAAAACACTCTTATGCCTGCTTAAGGGGGAAGGAGAGGTGGGGTGATGCTTAAAACCAGAGTTTGATATAAGCACAAGTAACGTTCCAAAAACCAACTATGGAATAGAAAAGACCTACCTATACATTCCTCAGTGAAAGGGACTCAAAACCCCATATTTCGCGCGGAGGAATATATCTGACTAGTAAGAATCTTAAATCCTATGTATTGATATGTCTCCATAAGGGAATCAAGTGTGTCTAGACTGACATAAACATGGCAGAGAGAAACAGCTCAAACCCACTATAAAAAGGAATTTCAAAAACAAAACAATAAAATAGAGAAATTCTTTACAATTCCTTCAGGGTCTCTGATTAAACGTGGAATGACCCTGTCTACAATGACAGCTGGATGTGGCATAAGGCTGGACACTTGGGACTGAGGGGATTGTTGAGATTGGGTGAGCAAATGCAGACCCGTGAAATCAATAATGCATGGCACCCATTCCATGGGTCCCAACTCTCCAGGTTGAAGGGAATATTACTACAGCTATAACATGTACGGGAATCCTAGAGAATGGACACACTCTGAATACGAAAAGTTTGTAAAACTCAACGAATAGTCCCTCTCCTGGTGCTCCAGTTTGACTTTCCAACTGCTTTACTATCAATCTCCCAACTTGGAGAGACAGCCCCTTTAACCTGCTGTTTCTCACAGGTTGCCAATTTGGCAGAGGATGAAAGGGATGAGGGAGAACCAATGAGAGAGTAGCTGTTAGGCATTTGAACGGGCATATGTCACTCTAATTTCTGGCCAGGAAGAAGAATTAACCAAAGTTGCAAACACCCTCCGGGAATCAGTATAGGCCCTGAACCCAAATTTTGCACATGCGTTCAGCTCACAAAAAATGAGTTGAAAAATGGAGCTCAAGTGTACAGCAATTCACAAACTGGCAAAGTAATAAAGGACAACTATCATCCAAAAATCTGTTGAGGGAAGGCAATGAGGCGGACTTGAAAGCGAAGCAAAATAGCAGGAATCAGATTTAAAGAGGTACGTTGGAATCTCCTGTAAAGCACAGGAAGAGGGACACAACTTCGACAATGATGCACTTGGCCAAAAAGGGCGTATGCATTTTCTCCTGAATATATGCAGGAGAAAACGCATACGACCTTTTTGGCCAAGCAAGCAAGCAGGCAATGCAAATCTGCACTACAAAGAAGTATCACTTCCCACTGGTCAAAAGGGATATCCACAAAATGTGTAAAAACCAGAAAGGCAAGACAGGCCCTGGAAAACAGGGAGCCTTGTAATGCTGATGGGCGGGATGTAAATTGCCAACTGCCTCACTGGAGGAGTGCATTGTGTTCCCTAAAACAAGTAATCAACTGAGCTACAGAGCCAACTGCACTTCCAGTCTAGGTAATATACCTTGTGAAAACTGAAAATCAATAAGACAGAGCCACCCTTAAATTTAGGGCTGCACTGCTTACAAGAACCTCAACTTGGGTACACCTTAAATATCCCAGGAAACATAAAAATGGTTCAAAAAATTGTGGTACATACGTATGACGGAATATCCCTCAGCCATGAAATCAATGTCATAAGACAAGTAGCAGCAAAATGAGTGGATTCAGGTACGATGATTCTAAGTGAAATAAGTCACACAGAAAAAGAAACTTATCATAAGATATCACTTATGAAGATCCTGTAAACATGGCTACACATGAACTGAGTTAGGAAAGAGAACAGAGTCTCACATTTCGAAAACACTCTTATGCCTGCTTAAGGGGGAAAGAGAGGTGGGGTGATGCATAATACAGAGTTTGATATAAGCACAGGTACCGTTCCAAAAACCATCTGTGGAATAGACAAGACCTACCTATACCTTCCTCAGTGAAAGGGACTCAAAACCCCATATTTCCCACAGAGGAATATATCTGACTAGTAAGAATCTTAAAACCTATGTATTGATAAGTCTCCATAAGGGAATCAAGTGTGTCTTGACTAGCTTAAAAATGGCAGCAAGAATCAGCTCAAACCCAGTATAAAAAGGAATTTCAAAAACAAAACAAAAAAACAGAGAAATTCTTTACAATTCCTTCAGGGTCTCTGATTAAACGTGGAATGACCCTGTCTACAATGACAGCTGGATGTGGCATAAGGCTGGACACTAGGGACTGAGAGGATTTGTGAGACTGGGTGAGCAAATGCAGAACCATTAAAGCAATAATGCATGGCACCCATTCCATGGGTCCCTACTCTCCAGGTTGAAGGGAATACTTCTACAGCTATAACAAGTACGGGAAACCTAGAGAATGGACACACTGTGAATACGAAAGGTTTCTAAAACTCAACGAATAGTCCCTCTCATGGTGCTCCAGTTTGACTTTCCAACTGCTTTCCTATCAATCTCCCAACTTGGAGAGACAGCCCCTTTAACCTCCTGGTTCTCACAGGTTGCCAATTTGGCAGAGGATGAAAGGGAAGAGGGAGAACCAATGAGAGAGTAGCTGTTAGGCATTTGAACGGGCATATGTCACTCTAATTTCCCGGCAGGAACAATAATTAACCAAAGTTTCAACCACCCACCAGGAACCAGTATAGTTACTGAACCAAAATATTGGACATGCGTTCAGCTCAAAAAAAACGAGTTGAAAAATGGAGCTCACCGGCACAGCAATTCACAAACTGGCAAAGTAATGAAGGACAACTATCCTCCAAAAATCTGTTGAGGGAAGGCAGCGAGGCGGACTTGAAAGTGAGGCAGAATAGCAGGCAACAGATTTCAAGAGGTACCTTGGAATCACCTGTAAAGCACAGGAAGAGGGGCCCAACTTCGTCAATGATGCACTTGGCCAAAAAGGGCGTATGTGTTTTCTCCTGATTATATGCAGGAGAAAACGCATACGCCCTTTTTGGCCAAGCAAGCAAGCGGGCAATGCAAATCTGCACTACAAAGAAGTATCACTTCCCACCGGTCAAAAGGGACATCCACGAAATGTGTAAATAAGCGAAAGGCAAGACAGGCCTTGGAGAACAGGGAGCCTTGTTATGCTGATGGGCGGGAGGTAAATTGCCAACTTTGTCACTGGAGGAGTGCATTTTGTTCCCTAAAACATGTAAACAACCGAGCTACAGAGCCAAGGGCACTTCCATTCTAGGGAATATACCTTAGGAAGACTGAAAATCAATAAGACAGAGCCAACCTCAAATTTAGGGCTGCCCTGCTTACAAGAACCTCAACTCGGGTACACCTTAAATATCCCAGGAAATATAAAAATGGTTCAAAAAATTGTGGTACTTATGTACGATGGAATATCCCTCAGCCACGAAATCAATGTCATAAGACCAGTAGCAGGAAAATGAGTGGATTCAGATACGATTATTCTAAGTGAAATAAATCACACAGAAAAAGAAGCTTATCATAAGATGTCACTTATGAAGATCCTGTAAACATGGCTACACATGAACTTAGTTAGGAAAGAGAACAGAGTCTCACATTTAGAAAACACACTTATGTCTGCTTAAGGGGGAAGGAGAGGTGGGGTGATGCATAAAACCAGAGTTTGATATAAGCACAGGTACCGTTCCAAAAACCAACTATGGAATAGACAAGACCTACCAATACCTTCCTCAGTGAAAGGGACTCAAAACCCCATATTTCCCGCAGAGGAATATATCTGACTAGTAAGAATCTTAAAACCTATGTATTGAAATATCTCCGTAAGGCAATCAAGTGTGCCTAGACTGGCATAAACATGGCAGCGAGAATCAGCTCAAACCCACTATAAAAAGGAATTTCAATAACAAAACAAAAAAACAGGGAAATTCTTTACAATTCCTTCAGGGTCTCTGATGAAACCTGGAATGACCCTGTCTGCAATAACTGCTGGATGTGGCATAAGGCTGGACACTTGGGACTGAGGCGAACGGTGCGATTGGATGAGCAAATACAGACCATTTAAAGCAATAATGCATGGCACCCACTCCATGGGTCCCAACTCTCCAGGTTGAAGGGAATATTACTACAGCTATAACATGTACGGGAAACCTAGAGAATGGACACACAGTGAATACGAAAGGTCTCTAAAACTCAACGAATAGTCCCTCTCCTGGTGCTCCGGTTTGACTTTCCAACTACTTTACTATCAATCTCCCAACTTGGAGAGACAGCCCCTTTAACCTCCTGGTTCTCACAGGTTGCCAATTTGGCAGAGGATGAAAGGGAAGAGGGCGAACCAATGAGAGAGTAGCTGTTAGGCATTTGGACGGACATATGTCATTCTAATTTCCCGGCAGGAAGAAGAATTAACCAAAGTTGCAGCCACGCACCGGGAACCAGTATAGGTCCTGAACGAAAATTTTGGACATGCGTTCAGCTCACAAAAAACGAGTTGAAAATTGGAGCTCAAGGGCACAGCAATTCACAAACTGGCAGAGTAATAAAGGACAACTATCATCCAAAAATCTGTTGAGGGAAGGCAACGAGGCAGACTTGAAAGATAGGCAGAATAGCAGGAAACAGATTTCAAGAGGTACGTTGGAATCACCTGTAAAGCACAGGCAGAGGGGCACAACTTCGTCAATGATGCACTTGGCCAAAAATGGCGTATGAATTTTCTCCTGAACATATGCAGGAGAAAACGCATACGCCCTTTTTGGCCAAGCAAGCAAGCGGACAATGCAAATCTGCACTACAAAGAAGTATCACTTCCCACCGGTCAAAAGGGACATCCACAAAATGTGTAAAAACCAGAAAGGCAGGACAGGCCCTGGAGAACAGGGAGCGTTGTTATGCTCTTGGGCGGGATGTAAATTGCCAACTTTCTCTCTGGCGGAGTGCATTGTGTTCCCTAAAACAGGTAAAAAACAGAGCTACAGAGCCAAGGGCACTTTCAGTCTAGGGAATATACCTTAGGAAAACTGAAAATCAATAAGACAGAACCACCCTCAAATTTAGGGCTGCACTGCTTACAAGAACCTCAACTTGGGTACACCTGAAATATCCCAGGAAATATAAAAATGGTTCAAAAAATTGTGGTACTTACGTACGATGGAATATCCCTCAGCCATGAAATCAATGTCATAAGACCAGTAGCAGCAAAATGACTGGATTCAGGTACGATGATTCTAAGTGAAATAAGTCACACAGAAAAGGAAGCTAATCATAAGATATCACTTATGAAGATCCTGTAAACATGGCTACACATGAACTGAGTTAGGAAAGAGAACAGACTCTCACATTTAGAAAACACTCTTATGCCTGCTTAACGTGGAAGGAGAGGTGGCGTGATGCAAAAAATCCGAGTTTGATATAAGCACAGGTACCCTTCCAAAAACCAACTATGAAATAGACAAGACCTACACCTTCCTCAGTGAAAGGGACTCAAAACCACATATTTCCCGCAGAGGAATATATCTGACTAGTAAGAATCTTAAAACCTATATATTGATATGTCTCCATAAGGGAATCAAGTGTTTCTAGACTGGCATAAACATGGCAGCAAGAATCAGCTCAAACCCACTATAAAAAGGAATTTCAAAAACAAAACAAATAAACAGTGAAATTCTTTACAATTCCTTCAGGGTTTCTGATGAAACATGGAATGATCCTGTCTACAATGACAGCTGGATGTGGCATAAGTTTTGACACTTGGGACTGAGGGGATTGTTGAAATTGGGTGAGCAAATGCAGACCATTTAAAGCAATAATGCGTGTCACACATTCCATGGGTCCCAACTCTCCAGGTTGAAGGGAATATTACTACAGCTATAACATGTACAGGAAATCTAGAGAATGGACAAACTGTGAATACGAAAGGTCTCTAAAACTCAACAAATAGTCCATCTCCTGGTGCTCCGGTTTGACTTTCCAACTGCTTTATTATCAATCTCCCAACTTGGAGAGACAGCCTCTTTAACCTCCTGGTTCTCACAGGTTGCCAATTTGGCAGAAGATGAAAGGGAACAGGGAGAACCAATGAGAGAGAAGCTGTTAGGCAATTGGACGGACATATGTCACTCTAAGTTCCCGGCAGGAAGAAGAATTAACCAAAGTTGCAGCCACCCACCGGGAACCAATATAGGTCCTGAACCAAAATTTTGGACATGCTTTCAGCTCACAATAAAAGAGTTGAAAAATGGAGCTCAAGGGCACAGCTATTCACAAACTGGCAGAGTAATAAAGGACAACTATCATCCCAAAATATGTTGAGGTAAGGAAACGAGGTGGACTTGAAAGCGAGGCAGAATACCAGGAAACAGATTTCAAGAGGTACGTTGGAATCACCTGTAAAGCACAGGAAGAGGGGCAGAACTTCGACAATGATGCACTTGGCCACAAAGGGCTTATGCATTTTCTCCTGAATATATGCAGGAGAAAACACATACACCCTTTTTGGCCAAGCAAGCAAGCGGGCAATGCAAATCTGCACTACAAAGAAGTATCACTTTCCACCGGTCAAAAGGGACATCCACAAAATGTGTAAATACCAGAAAGGCAAGACAGGCCCTGGAGAACAGGGAGCCTTGTTATGCTGATGGGCGGGATATAAATTGCCAACTGCCTCACTGGAGGAGTGCATTGTGTTCCCTAAAACAAGTAAACAACAGAGCTAGAGAGCCAAGGGCACTTCCAGTCTAGGGAATATACCTTGGGAAAACTGAAAAGCAATAAGACAGAGCCACCCTCAAATTTAGGGCTGCACTGCTTACAAGAACCTCAACTTGGGTACACCTTAAATATCCCAGGAAACATAAATATGGTTCAAAAAATTGTGGTACTTAGGTACGATGGAATATCCCTCAGCCATGAAATCAATGTCATAAGACCAGTAGCAGCAAAATGAGTGGATTCAGGTACGATGATTCTAAGTGAAATAAGTCACACAGAAAAACAAGCTTATCATAAGATATCACTTATGAAGATCCTGTAAACATGGCTACACATGAACTGAGTTAGGAAAGAGAACAGAGTCTCACATTTAGAAAACACTCTTATGCCTGCTTAAGGGGGAAGGAGAGGTGGGGTGATGCATAAAACCACAGTTTGATATAAGCACAGGTACCGTTCCAAAAACCAACTATGGAATAGACAAGACCTACACCTTCCTCAGTGAAAGGGACTCAAAACCCCATATTTCCTGCAGAGGAATATATCTGACTAGTAAGAATCATAAAACCTATGTATTGATATGTCTCCATAAGGGAATCAAGTGTGTCTAGACTGGCATAAACAAGGCAGCGAGAATCAGCTCAAACTCACTATAAAAAGGAATTTCAAAAACAAAACCAAAAAACAGGGAAATTCTTTACAATTCCTTCAGGGTCTCTGATGAAACGTGGAATGACCCTGTCTACAATGACAGCTGGATGTGGCATAAGGCTGGACACTTGGGACTGAGAGGATTGGTGAGATTCAGTGAGCAAATACAGACACTTTAAAGCAATAATGCATCGCCCCCATTCCATGGGTCCCAACTCTCCAGGTTAAAGGGAATATTACAGATATAACATGTACGGGAAACCTAGAGAATGGAGACACTCTGAATATGAAAGGTTTCTGAAACTCAACGAATAGTCCCTCTCCTGGTGCTCCAGATTGACTTTCCACCTGCTTTACTATCAATCTCCCAACTTGGAGAGACAGCCCCTTTAACCTCCTGGTTCGCACAGGTTTCCAATTTGGCAAAGGATGAAAGTGAAGAGGGAGAACCAATGAGAGAGTAGCTGTTAGGCATTTGGACGGGCATAGGTCACTCTAATTTCCCGGGCAGGAAGAAGAATTAACCAACATTGCAACCACCCACCGGGAACCAGTGTAGGTCCTGAACCAAAATTTTGGACATGCGTTCAGCTCACAAAAAACGAGTTGAAAAATGGAGCTCAAGGACACAGCAATTCACAAATTGGCAAAGAAATAAAGGACAACTATTATCCAAAAATCTGTTGAGGGAAGGCAACGAGGCGGACTTGAAAGTGAGGCAGAATAGCAGGAAACAGATTTCAAGAGGTACGTTGGAATCACCTGTAAAGCACAGGAAGAGGGGCACAACTTCGACAATGAGGCACTTGGCCATAAATGGCGTATGCATTTTCTTGTTAACATATGCAGGAGAAAACCCATACGCCCTTTTTGGCCAAGCAAGCAAGCAGGCAATTCAAATCTGCACTACAAAGATGTATCATTTCCCACAGGCAAAAAGGGTCCTCTACAAAATGGGTAAATACCAGAAAGGCAAGACAGGCCCTGGAGAACAGGGAGCCTTGTTATGCTGTTGGGCGTGATGTAAACTGCCAACTTTCTCTCTGGAGGAGTGCATTGTTTTCCCTAAAACAAGTAAACAACAGAGCTACAGAGCCAAGGGCACTTCCAGTCTAGGGAATATACCTTGGGAAAACTGAAAATCAATAAGACAGAGCCACCGTCAAATTTAGGGCTGCACTGCTTACAAGAACCTCAACTTGGGTACACCTTAAATATCCCAGGAAATATTAAAATGGTTCAAAAAATTGTGGTACTTAGGTACGATGGAATATCCCTCAGCCATGAAATCAATGTCATAAGACCAGTAGTAGCAAAATGAGTGGATTCAGGTACGATGATTCTAAGTGAAATAAGTCCCACAGAAAAAGAAGCTTATCATAAGATATCACTTATGAAGATCCTGTAAACATGGCTACACATGAACTGAGTTTGGAAAGAGAACAGAGTCTCACATTTAGAAAACACTCTTATGCCTGTTTAAGGGGGAAGGAGAGGTGGGGCGATGCATGAAACCAGAGTTAGATATAAGCACAGGTACCGTTCCAAAAACCAACTATGGAATAGACAAGACCTACCTATACCTTCCTCAGTGAAAGGGACTCAAACCCCATATTTCCCACAGAGGAATATATCTGACTAGTAAGAATCTTAAAACCTATATATTGATATGTCTCCATAAGGGAATCAAGTGTGTCTAGACTGGCATAAACATGGCAGCGAGAATCAGCTCAAACCCACTATAAAAAGGAATTTCAAAAACAAAAGAAAAGGTAAATTCTATACAATTCCTTCAGGGTATATGATGAAACATGTAATGACCCTATCTACAACGACAGCTGGATGTGGCATAAGGCTGGACACATGGGACTGAGAGGATTGGTGAGATTGGGTGAGCAAACGCAGACCATTTATAGCAATAATGCGTGGGCTCCATTCCATGGGTCCCAACTCAACAGGTTGTAGTGAATATTACTACAGCTATAACTGGAACGTGAAACCTAGAGAAAGGAAACACTGTGAATACGAAAGTTTTCTAAAACTCAACTAATAGTCCCTCTTCTGCTGCTCCGGTTTCACTCTCCAGCTGCTTTACTATCAATCACCCAACTTGGAGAGACAGGCCCTTTAACCTCCTGGTTCACACAGGTTGCCAAATTGGCAGAGGATGAAAGGGAAGAGGGAGAACCAATGAGAGAGTAGCTGTTAGGCATTTGGACGGGCACATGTAACTATAATTGCCCGGCAGGAAGAAGAATTAACCAAAGTCTCAGTCACCCACCGGGAACCAGTATAGGTCCTGAACCAAAATTTTGGACTTGCGGTCAGCTTACAAAAAACGAGTTGAGCAATGGAGCTCAGGGGCACAGCAATTCAAAAACTGGCAGAATAATAAAGGACAACTAAAATCCAAAAATCTTTTGAAGGAAGGCTCCGATGTGGACTTGAAAGCGAGGCACAATAGCAGTAAACAGATTTCATGATGTATGTTGGAATCACCTGTAAAGCAAAGGAAGAGGGGCAAAACTTCGACAATGATGCACTTGGTCAAAAAGAGCATATGCGTTTTCTATTGAATATATTCAGGAGAAAACGCATACGCCATTATTTGCCAAGCAAGTAACCGGGCAATGCAAATCTGAACTACAAAGAAGTATCACTTCCCACCGGTCAAAATGGACATCCACAAAATGTGTAAAAACCAGAAAGACAAGACATTCCCTGGAGAACATGGAGCCTTGTAAAGCTGATGGGTGGGAAATAAATTGCCAACTGCCTATCTGGATGAGTGCATTGTGTTCTCTAAAACAAGTAAACAAGAGAGCTACAGACAAGGGCACTTCCAGTCTAGGGAATATACCTTGGGAAAACTGAAAATAAGTAAGACAGAGCCACCCACAAATTTAGGGCTGCACTGCTTACAAGAACCTCAACTTGGGTACACCTTAAATATCCCAGGAAAGATAAAAATGGTTCAAAAAATTGTGGTATATACGTACGATGGAAGATCCCTCAGCCATGAAATCAATGTCATAAGACCAGTAGCAGCAAAATGCGTGGATTGAGGTACGATGATTCTAAGTGAAATAAGTCACACAGAAAAAGAAACTTATCATAAGATATCACTTATGAAGATCCTGTAAACATGGCTACACATGAACTGAGTTAGGAAAGAGAACAGAGTCTCACATTTAGAAAACAATCTTGTGCCTGCTTAAGGGTGATGGAGAGGTGGGGTGATGCATAAAACCAGAGTTTGATATAAGCACATATACCATTCCAAAACCCTAATACGGATTAGACAAGACCTACTCGTTCCTCAGTGAAAGGGACTCAACACCCCATATTCCCTGCAGAGGAATATATCTTACTAGTAAGAATCTTAAAACCTGTGTATTGATATGTCTCCATAAGGGAAACAAGTGTGTCTAGACTGGCATAAACATGGCAGTGAGAATCAGCTCAAACCCACTATAAACAGGAATTTCAAAAACAAAACAACAAAACAGGGAAATTCTTTACAATTCCTTCAGGGTCTCTGATGAAATCTGGAATGACCCTATCTACAACGAGAGCTGGATGTGGCATAAGGCTGGACACTTGGGTGTGAGACGATAGGTGAGATTGTGTAAGGAAATGCAGACCCTTTAAAGCAATAATGTGTGGCACCCATTCCATGGGTCCCAACTCTCCAGGTTTAAGGGAATATTACTACATCTATAACATGTACGGGAAACCTAGAGAATGGACACACTGTGAATACGAAAGGTTTTTAAACCTCAACTAATAGTCCCTCTCCTGGTGCTCCGGTTTTAGTTTCCAACTGCTTTACTATCCATCTCCCAACTTGGAGAGACAGCACCTTTAACCTGCTGTTTCACAGAGGTTGCCAATTTGGCAGAGGATGAAAGGGAAGAGGGAGAACCAATGAGAGAGTAGTTGTTAGGCATTTGGAGGGGCATATGTCACTCTGATTTCCTGGCAGGAAGAAGAATTAACCAAAGTCTCAGCCACCCACCAGGAAACAGTATAGTTCCTGAACCAAAATTTTGGACTTGCATTCAGCTCACAAAAATCGAGTTGATAAATGGAACTCAGGGGCACAGCAATTCACAAACTGGCAGAGTAATAAAGGACAACTAGCATCCAAAAATCTGGTGAGGGAACGCAACGAGGCGGCCATCAATGCGAGGCAGAATAGCAAGAAACATATTTCAAGAGGTGCGTTGGAATCATCTTTAAACACAGGAAGAGGGGCACAACTTCTACAATAATGCACTTGGCCAAAAAGTGCGTATGTGTTTTCTCCTGAATATATGGAGGAGAAAACGCATACGCCCTTTTTGGCCAAGCAAGCAAGCAGGCAATGCAAATCTGCACTACTAAGAAGTATCACTTCCCACCTGTAAAAAGGGACATCCACAAAATATTTAAAAATCAGAAAGGCAAGACAGGTCCTGGAGAACAGGGAGCCTTGTTATGCTGATGGGTGGGATGTAAATTGCCAACTGCCTCTCTGGAGGAGTGCATTGTGTTCCCTAACACAAGTAAACAACAGAGCTACAGAGCCAAGGGCATTTCCAGTCTAGGGAATATACCTTGGGAAAATTGAAAATCAATAAGACAGAGACACCCCAATATTTAGGGCTGCACTTCTTACAAGAAGCTCAACTTGGGTACACCTTAAATATCCCATGAAATATAAAAATGGTTCAAAAAATTGTGGTACTTACGTACGATGGAATATCCCTCAGCCATGAAATCAATGTCTTAAGACCAGTAGGAACAAAATGAGTGGATTCAGGTACGATGATTCTAAGTGAAATAAGTCACACAAAAAAAGAAACTTATCATAAGATATCACTTATGAAAAACCAGTAAATATGGCTACACATGAACTGAGTTAGGAAAGAGAAGAGTCTCACATTTAGAAAACACTTATGCCTGCTCAAGGGGGAAGGAGAGGTGGGGTGATGCATAAAACCAGAGTTTGATATTAGTACAGGTACCAATCCAAAACCCTAATAGGGAATAGACAAGACCTACACCTTCCTAAGTGGAAGGGACTCAACACCCCATATTCCCCTCAGAGGAATATATCTGATTAGTAAAATCTTAAAACCTATGTATTGAAATGTGTCCTTAAGGGATTCAAGTGTGTCTCGACTGGCATAAACATGGCCGTGAGAATCAGTTCAAACCCACTATAAAAAGGAATTTCAAAAACAAAACAAAAATAGGGAAATTCTTTACAATTCCTTCAGGGGCTCTGATGAAACCTGAAATGACCGTATCTACAATGACAGCTGGATGTGTCTTATGGCTGGATACTTGTGATTGAGAGGATTGGTGAGATTGGGTGAGCAAATGAAGACCCTTTAAAGCAATAATGCGTTGCACATATTGCATTGGTCCCAACTCTCCTGGTTGAAGGGATTATTACTAGAGCTATAACATGTACGGGAATCCTAGAGAATGGACACACTGTGGATACGAATGGTATCTAAAACTCAACGAATAGTCCCTCTCCTGGTGCTCCGGTTTGACCTTTTAACTGCTTTACTATCAATATCCCTACTTGGAGAGACATCCCCTTTAACTTCCTGGTTCGCACAGGTTAGCAATTAGGCAGAGGATGAAAGGGAAGAGGGAGAACCAATTAGAGAGTAGTTGTTAGGCATTTGGACGGGCACATGTCACTCTAATTTCCCATCAGGAAGAAGAATTTACTAAAGTCTCAGCCTGCCTGTAGGAACGAGTATAAGTCCTGAACCAAAATTGTGGATTTGCGGTCAGATCACAAAAAAGCGAGCTGAAAAATGGAGCTCAGGGGCACAGCAATTCACAAATTGGCAGAGTAATAAAGGACAACTATCGTCCAAAAATCTATTGAGGGAAGGCAATGAGGCGGATTTGAAAATGAGGCAGAATAACAGGAAACAGATTTCATGAAGTACATTGGAATCGACTTTGAAGCACAGGAAGAGGGGCACAACTTCGACAGTGATGCACTTGGCCAAAAAGGGCGTATGTGTTTTATCCTGAATATATTCAGGAAAGAAAGCATATGCCCTTTTTGGGCAAGCAAGCAAGCGGGCAATGCAAATCTTCACTAAAAGAACGATCACTTCCCACAGGTCAAAAGGGATATCCGAAAAATGTGTAGAAACCAGAAAGTCAAGATAGGCCCTGGAGATACGTGAACCTTGTTAGTCTAAAGGGCAGGATATAAATTGCCAACTACCTCTCTGGAGGAGTGCATTGTGTTCCCTATATCAAATAAACAGCAGAGCTAAAAATCCAAGGGCAGTTCCCGTCTAGGGAATATACCTTTGGAAAACTGAAAATCGATAAGACACATCCATGCCCAAATTTAGGGCTGCACTGCTTACAAGAACCTAAACTTGGGTACACCTTAAATATCCCAGGAAAGACAAAAATGATTCAAGAAATTGTGGTACTTACGTACGATGGAATATCCCTCAGCCATGACATTAATGTCATAAGGCCAGTAGCACTAAAATGAGTGGTCTCAGGTACGATGATTCTAAGTGAAATAAGTCACACAGAAAAAGAAACTTATCATAAGATATCACTTATGAAGGTCCTGAAAACATGGCTACACATGAACTGATTTAGGAAAGATAACAGAGTAACAAGTCTTATCATAAGATATCACTCATAGTGGGAGTGTACACATGACTACACGTGAACTGAATTAGAAACACAACAGAGTCACACATTTAGAAAAGAATCTTCTTCCTGTTTAATGGGAAAGGCGAGGTGAGGTGATGCATAAAACCACAGTTTTAAATTAGCACACATACCGTTACATAAACCAAGTATTTAATAGACCGCACCTACTCCCGGCATAATGAACTGGACTCAACAACCCTTATTCATTTCTGAGGAATATATATGACTCTAAGAATTTTAAAACATATGTATTCTCATGTCGCCATAAAGGAATCATGTGTGTGTATAATGGCATGAACACAGCACTGAAATTCAGTTAAACCCACTTATAAAAATAAATTTCAAAAGCAAAATGCAAAAACAGAGAGAAAGTCTTAAAAATTACGTTCAGGACCTGTGATGCAAGCTAGATTGACCACCTTTACACCCACAGCTGGATGAGACATAAGACTGGACACTTGGGGCGGACAAGATTGCTGAGGTTGTCTGAACAAAAGAACACCACTTAGAGCAATACTGTGTGCTACCCATTCTAGTGGTCCCAACTCTCCAGGTGTAAGGGAATCCTCCTACAGTTAAATCATGCATGGGAAACCCAGTGGATGGTACACTGTGTAATTGGGAAAGTTTTCTAAAAGGTACCTCATTTTTCCTTTTGTCGTGCTCGGCTTCGCCATTCCATCTGCATTACTAAAAATCTCCCCACTTGGAGTGTCAGCGTCTTTACCCTCCTGTTATGCACAGTTTGCAAATTCTGCAGCGGATGAACAGGAAGAGGTGAAATAAATGAGAGATAAGCTGTAGGTGTTTGGATGGGCACATGTCACTCTAGTTTCCCATCAGGAAGAAGAATTAACCAAAGGCTCAGCCTGAAGCCCCGGAACAAGACTAGGGCCTAAAGCCATCCTGCGGTATTGCAGCCAGCTCACAAAGAGGCGAGTTGAAAAATGGAAATCAGGGGCACAGCAATTCACAAACTTGCAGAGTTATAAAGGACAACTATCATCCAGAAATATATTGAGGTAAGGCAGTGAAGAGGATTTGAATGCAAGGCAGAATTGAAGGAAACGGATTTCAAGAGGTAGATTGGAGTCGTCTTTAAAGCACATGAAAAGCGACAGAATTTTGACAATGTTGCCCTTGGCTGAAAAGGGAGTATGTGTATTTTCTTGAATATATTCGGGAAAAAATGCATATGCGCTTCTTGGCCAAGCAAGCCATCAGGCATTGCAAATGCACACTACAGAGAAGTGTCCCTTACCTCCAGTCAAAAGGGCCATCCACAAATAGTGTAAAAACCACAAATGCAGGACAGGCCATGTAGAAAATGGAGCCTGGTTACGCCGATGGACAGGATGTAAATTGCCAACAGCCTCTCTGGAGAACTGTATGTTGTTTTCTAAAACAGAGCTACAGAGCATAGCACACTTCCACTCATGGGCGTGTATTTTGGGAAAACTAAAATTCCACAACACACAGACAGCCCAATCTTTAGGGCTGCTCTGTTTACAAGAACCTCGACTTCGGTACACTTTAAATATCCCAGTAAAAGAAAAAAAACTGGATATAGATGTTGTGGTACTTATATACAATGGAATGTCACTCAGACATAAAATCAATGTCATAAGCCCAATAGCAGCATAATGAGTGGCTTTAGGTACGATGATGCTAAGTGAAATGAGCCACAAAGGAAAATAATCTTATTGTAATATATCACTTATAGAGGAAATGTAAACATGGCCACACATGAACTGAATTTCAAAAGAGAACAGAGTTACACATTTAGAAAACACACTTATGCCTCCTTAAGAGGAAAGGTGCCGTGGGGTGATGTGTAAAAGCAGAGTTTGAAATTAGCACAGATCCCATTCCATATACCAAATATGTAATAGACAAGACCTACTCCTTTCTCAATGAACTGGACACAAAACACCCTATTCACTGAAGAGGAATATATCTGACTGGTAATAACCTTGAAACCTATGTATTTATATGTCTCCATAATGGAATCAAGTGTATGTAGATTGGCATAAACACAGATCAATGGAACAGGACAGAAAGCCCAGAGATAAACCTACATACCTATGGCTATCTCATCTATGACAAAGGAGCTAAGGATATACAATGGAGAAAAGACAGTCTCTTCAGTAATTGGTGCTGGAAAAACTGGACCCCTACACATAAAAGAATGAAATTAGAACACTCCATAACACCATACACAAAAATAAACTCTAAATTGTTAGAGATCTAAATATAAGACCAGACACTATAAAACACTTAGAGGAAACCATAGGCAGAACACTCTATGACATAAATCACAGCAAGATCCTTTTTGACCCACCACTTAGAGAAATGGAAATAAAAACAGAAATCAACAAATGGGACCTAATGAAACTTAAAAGCTTTTACGCAGTACAGGAAAACATAAACAAGATGCAAAAACAACCCTCAGAATGGGAGAAAATATTTTCAAATGAAGCAATTGACAAAGGATTAATCTCCTAACTTTACAATCACCGTATGTAGCTCAATATCACAAAAACAAACAACCCAATCCAAAAACGGGCAAAAGACCTAAATAGACATTTCTCCAAAGAAGATATACAGATTACCAAGAAACACATGAAAGGATGCTGAACATCACTAATCATTAGAGAAATGCAAATCAAAACTACCCTGAGGTATCACCTCACAGCAGTCAGAGTGGCAATCATCAAAAAAATCTACAAAACAATAAACGCTGGAGAGGCCTTTATTGGAGAAAAGGGAACACACTTGCACTGTGGGTGGGAATGTAAATTGATATGGGCACTAGGGAGAACAGTACGGAGGGTCCTTTAAATAACTAACAATAGAAGTACCATATGACACAACAATCCAAGTACTGGGCATTTGCCTTGTGTAAACCATAATTCAAAAAGAGTTATGTAGAAAAATGTTCATTGCAGCTCTATTTGCAATAGCCAGGACATGGAAGCAACCTAAGTGTCCATCGACAGATGAATGTTTAAAGAAGATCTGGCATATATATACAATGGAATATTACTCAGCCATAAAATGAAACAAAACTGAGTTATTTGTACTGAGGTGGATGGACTTAGAATCTGTCCTACACAGTGAAGTAAGTCAGAAAGGGAAAAACAAATACTGTATGTTAACAGAGATATACGGAATCTAATGAAGAAAAAAAAAGATTTTGAAGAACCTAGTGGCAGGACAGGATTAAGGACACAGACATAGAGAAAGGACTTGAGGACACCGGAAGGGGGATGGGTAAGCTGGGACGAAGTGAGAGAGTGGCATGGACATAAATACATTACCAAATGTAACACCGATAGCTACTGGGAAGCAGCCACATAGAACAGGGAGATCAGCTCGGTGCTTTGTGACCACATAAAGGGGTGGGATATGGAGTGTGGGAGGGAGATGCAAGAGGGAGGGGATCTGGTGATATTTGTATATGTATAGCTGATTCACTTTGTTATACAGCAGAAACGAACACTCCATTGTAAATCAATTATACTCCAATAAACGTGTAAAAGGAAAAAAATAAAAAGAAAGAAGGCCCAGGGATAAACCTATACACCTATGATCAACTAATCTATGACAAATGAAGCAAGACTATACAATGGAGATAAGACAGTCTCTTCAATCATTGGTGCTGGGAAATATGGACAGCTACATGTAAAAGAATGAAATTAGAACACTCCCCAACACCATACATAAAAATATATTCAAAATGGATTAGAGACCTTAATGTAAGACCAGACAGTATAAAACTCTGAGAGGAAAACTTACGAAGGATACTCTGACGTAAATCACAGCAAGATCTTTTTTGATCCACCTCCTATAGTAATGAAGTAAAACAGAAAACTATACAGATGGGACGTAATGAAACTTAAAAGCTTTTGCAAAGCAAAGGAAACTACAAACAAGATGAAAAGACAACCCTCAGAATGGCAGAGAATAATTGCAAACGAATCAATGGACAAATGATTAATCTCCAATATATATAAACAGCTCATGCAGCTCAATATTAATAAAACAAACAACCCAATACAAAAATGGAAGAAGATCTAAAGAGATATTTCTTCCAAGAAGACATAGAGATGGCCAGTACACACATGAAAATCTGCTCAACATCACTAATTATTAGAGAAATGGAAATCAAAACTACAATGAGGTATCACGTCAAATCATCAGAAAATCTACAAACAACAAATGCTGGAGAGGGTGTGGAGAAAAGGAACCTTCTCCCACTATTGTTGGGAATGTAAATCGATACAGTCTCTATGGAGAACAGTATGGAGGTTCCTTAAGAAACTAAAAATAGAATTACCATATAATCCAGCAATCCCACTACTGGGCATATACCCAGAGAAAACCATAAATCAAAAAGATACATTCACCACAATGTTCATTGCAGCACTATTTACAATAGCCAGGTAATGAAAGCAACCTAAGTGACCACAGACAGACGAATGGATAAAGACATGGTACATATATACAATGGAATGTTACTCAGCCATACATAGGAATGAAATTGGGTCATTTGTAGAGACCTTGATGGATCTAGAGACTGTCATACGGAGTGAAGTAAGTCAGAAAGAGAAAAACAAATATTGTATATTAATGCATATATGTGGAACCTAGAAAAATGGTACAGATGAACCGGTTTGCAGGGCAGAGATAGAGACACAGATGTAGAGAACAAACATATGGACACCAAGGGGGGAACACCATGTGAGGGTGGTGGTGGGATGAATTGGGAGACTAGGATTCACATGTGCACACTTATATGTATAAAATAGATATCCAATAAGAACCTGCTGTATAAAAGAAATAAATAAATATTAAAAAAATAAAAATAAATAAATAACATTTAATAAAATAAAACAGAAAAAAAGGTTTTTCCCTTCACATAGACGTCTTTATATTAATGCATTATTTCCATGTGTATATCTCCAAAATTAAAAAAAAAGAGGAATAAATAAAATCTACCTTGAACCAAAAACAAAAAAAGAAAAAAAAAAAAAAAAAAGAACCCTCCAGTGATACAGAGGAAAATCTTATCAGGGCACTTGCTCCAGTGGTAAAAAATTCTTAAGTTGGTCAGAGGTGGGAAATCGTCTCCCATGCAGTCAGCAGCACTCCCCCTCACAAGGAGCATCCTCATTGTAAAGCTGGGGGACTGTGTCGAGGCGTCTGTGAGTAAATGTGAGCTGAGCCCCAGTCCTGCTGCAGCTGAACTCTTCCCACCCTTTCCAGGTAAAACAACTGGATATGTACAAGTACTTGCAAGTCTAGAGGAAGGGCTGTGGAGCCACACAAGCGACAGCACGCAGCCCGACTTGGTGCCTGCATGCCAGCCAGGATGGTCCTGGCCCCAGATGCCCTTCTGGAATCTTTCCATTTCCCTGCCTGTTATACCCCTCCTGCCACGGCCCACACTGCTTTTTTACTTCCTCACCTCTGCCTGGGGAGAAAATCCAGCGGCAGGTCTGGATGACACATCCTCTTCTTTAGCAGGTGGCAGCCTAGCAACTCCTGCGAAAAGTCCAGCAGAGCCCCACTCACACTGGGCCACCCATAAAGCCACGGCCCCTCACTCCCTACCACCACCCCAGCCCCGACACTGCTGACGGGGCAGAGAATATGGTGTCAGGCACAGTTACAGGGGCTCTTGCTGACTGGAGAGGTGTTTATATTGACCTCAACCCAGGCACACATGGGGAGGGTTGGCAGGCAGTGTCAGGCTGCCCAAATCAGCCAATCCTCACCCCTCAGGGGCTCACAGTAGCAGAAAATGAACCTTGCTAAACGGGCCAGGCCCAAGGAACAGGTGTGGGCCCTAGAGAGTCAGGCTAGACAAGGTGCTGCAGCTGCGGCTTGTTTTCTTATCATTTTATCTGGTCCATGTGTGGAAAACAACTTCAAGAAGACCCTATCCTAATGAGAGGAACCCAGGAGTCAGGGAGAGGAGTGATGGTGGGTGGAGACAGAGGCCGGTGCCCTGGCTGCAGTGGAAGTGTCTGGAAGACCAGGCAGAGAGAGGCTGCACAGAGTGATAGCCAGGGTCACAGACCTGTCAGAGCTGCTGTTTGTTAGTTCAAGTCCTGCTCTGAGGTGTTCTGTGTCAGCTGTCAGCGACAGGTGAGCTGGGGGTTCTCTGCAAGGTGGGCTATGTGCACAGTTCCTGTGTGTCCAGCCCTGCTGGGGTACCTGTCCAGGGGAGTTCTGTATCCTGGGAAGGGCCTGACTATGTGAGCCCCATGGGCTGCTGGGTAGCTGCACAGGTGAGCTCCATACCCTGGGAGGGACTTGAACACGAGAGCCCCGTGGGCTGTGGGGTGGGGGTGCAGCCAGGTGAGCTCCATATCCCGGGATTGGCCTGACCACGAGAGCCCCATGGGCTGCTGGAGACCTGGTAAAGGATATCAGGACAGTCAGTGAAGCCAACGAGGATATACATCCAGTAGCTCCTATTTCCTACACCCTGCTGCTCATTCTACCATCCACCAGGCCATGACTTTCTGTATTACACTTCAATGATGCCTTCTTCTGTATTCCATTCATCTCAGAGTCACAAGAATTTTTGGCTTGTGAGTGGCAGGACAAAACATGCAACAAAAGCAATAATGCTGGGCCGTCCTGCCCCCATGGTTCAAAAATCCCCACACCATCATTGGGGAAATGTGCTCTAAAGACCTAAAAGTTCTACCTCTGTAAAAGGGAACCCTCCTTCAATATGCAGATGACATTCTGATCGCCAGGCCTACTAAAGACGCCTCTGAACTACCTAGCCAAGAAAGGATAGAAGGTGTCCAAGAAAAAGGCTCAAATATCCCAGGCTCAGGTGACATGCCTGGGCTTCATCCTCACAGATATTCGGAGAAACGCATTCCAGGACAGGGAAGAAGCCATTTGCAGCCTTACCTCTTCTAAATCTAGAAGACAGCTTAGGGGTTCCTGGGGAGGCCAAGGTTTTCTGCATCTGGATGCCTAACTACAGTCTGAGAGCTGGGCCTCTACCTGAAACACTGACACGAAAAGATGATGATCCTTTTGAATAGAATCCAGAAGCAGCCTTTCAAGAATGGAAAGAGCAGTCAATTTAGACCCTTGCCCAAGAACTCCCTAATTTAGCTAAACCCTTTGACCTTTACATACCCAGTCAAAGGTTCATTGCCCTTGGAGACTTAGTGCAAAAACTGGGACCACTTGAAATGGAGCAACACAAGAATGCCCTTCAGGTATGATAAACTATGGTCACGAAGGGCTTTGCCCACCAACTCATCAGGCCAGGATAATGGGGTATATAAAAAGCTACAAATCAGCAGCCCACAAGGCCAGCTCCCTCCTAAGGGAAAAGGACCCCACGTCGTGATCCTAACCACCCATCATGCCGTGAAGTTGCAGGGGTCGCTCTGTGGACACACTGACCTCGAGTTAGGAGGCCCTCCAACTCCACCTCCAGAGAGACAAACGGGGGCAACGGGGCCCCAAGATGACTCGTGTGACCATCACTTGACCTGGAGTTTCTCTCAGAAAACAACAAGACTGTGCCCCGAAAGAGCAGACTACTGCTTGCAGGACTTACTGCACCAAGAGGGGAGCTAATAAGCTTGGCGGGGGAAACTTATATCACGATTTCACCATAGAAAACCCTACAGACAACGCAGTGATGGTGGCCAATATGACCGGCTGGACTGCTGGCTACTTCTAAAGGCCGTTGACTCAGTGGACGTCATGGTCCTGGATCACCACTGACCCTGGACTGTCTGGGAGTTGCGCGGGCAGGGTTCTGACACATGGTGCTGTTTGTACATTAATTCAGGGACCTAAGTAAAGAAAGCACAGACTACTGGTCAGAGCATCTAGGCTGGCAAAAACCGTCAGCCTAAGGTCGCCGAACAAATGTGGGGTGGGGTGATACCTGCCACCTCAGCATCTCTGCGCATCTCTTTCCTGGACACTTAAAGGTCATTAGAATCTATAACACTTCCAATGCTGGTGCTCAGGTGTACGGGAAGTGAGGCAGGAGGCCTTGGGACAATCAACCTCACCTGAAGGCTGGTGGGGAGATGTTTTGCCCCTCCCCCCAGGTATCAGGGCTGCCACCACAGCATGAAGCAGTTACAAAAGAGGGGTCTGCACCCTCAACACCCCAAGAATGAGGAACGGAACAAAAAGCAGAGGAGGGGTTCGTCTCCGGCAACGTTCATTAAAAATTCCTGTGAGATAAAAAGAGAACCTGGGCAATAAAATAAAGTCTAACCTGTTTTTCCTTTGTGCTTTGTCTAATTTCACGTGCTCCTAGGGTTCCGCATGCAGAGGTCCCACACCCGGCACTTCAGACCCGATTTCCTAGTGCAGAATGTCTTGGTCGACACCTCAGCTAGCGGGGTCCCATGCAGACTGCACGGCATAGAGCCTGAGCTGCAGCCAACCCAGCCCTCGAGAGCTCCATCCCCTCCCTCCCACTGACGCTGCCGGGATCCCTACACAGCAGCCCAGCCCACAGCCCGTGGGGGACTGCACGCTCTCACCTCTCCATTCTGTTTTCAAAATAATGTTTCCTTTGCTTCTGAACCAAACTCAGTCTTGATCTGTTGGCTCCAATGACACTGGGCATGGGGACTCCTGTTGGGGTCCACTCTGGAGGATCAGTAACAGAAATTGAGAACATTGTAACTTCAATGAACAGATGTGTGAGGCAAACTGTAGTTAACATAGAGCAGTGTATAATGCTCGGCTAAAATAAGATGTTTCTAAGACTTACCTTTGATATTTCCATCACTTTACTATAAGCAAGTTCAGTGAAGACGTCTGTCTTATTTGTCAGGTCAACATTAGAGAAATGTAGTGATTTATTTCCATGGATGTACATCAAATACTCTTGGCTGAAGCTTCTATCTTGTTTTGAATGCATTTCCATTGAAAAGGATACCTCTCTTTCAGCTTCCCCATTTCTGAGAAGTATAAAATCTTATAATTTATTATTACCAAAGGGGAAAGGTAGGACAAGGGATAAATTAACAGTTTGGGATTAACACATACACACTGCTATGTATAAAATAGATCATCAACAAGGAACAACTGTATAGCACAGGGAACTACACTGAATATTTTGCAATAACCTATAAGGGGAAATAATCTGAAAAAAGAATAGATATTTTTATTGACATCATCTATCAATGACAGATAAAATGTAACCTAAGCAAGGCCGATGGTGAACGCTTCTGACCCTGAAGATTTCAATCATCTAAAGTTTGGGCTCTGCCTATTTCCCAAGGCCCTTAATGGACATATGTGTAGCTGTAGCTTAAAAATTCCCCAGTTTGGGGTACGGGGAGGCACTGATTTGGAAAAATCCCTGGTGTTCTCCTTCCATGCACGGGACCCTTCCTACAGCTAAAACATGCCTGTCACACATAGAGGATGGTACACCGTTTGATCGGAAAGAGTTTGGAAAAGGCACCTCTTCTCCTCATCGCCTGGTGCTCGGGTTCACCCCTCCAGCATCTTTCCTAACAATCTCCTCACTTGGGGATATCAGCACCGTCAACATCCTGTTGCACACAGTTTGGAATTTGTCCAGAGGATGAAGCGGAAGGATGAGAAAAATTTAGAGACAAGTCTTAGTTGTTTGGA
Organism: Mesoplodon mirus; assembly: GCF_964341445.2. Taxonomy (NCBI): domain Eukaryota; kingdom Metazoa; phylum Chordata; class Mammalia; order Artiodactyla; family Ziphiidae; genus Mesoplodon; species Mesoplodon mirus. Next base: position 169,698 of record NW_028295421.1, read on the forward strand.
CAGGAACATGCCACTCTAATTTCCAATCTGGAAGACAAATTAATCAAAGGCTAGAATTGCCCACGGAAACAGAATAGGTCTAGAGGAAATCCCGCTGTTTTGTGTCCAGTTTCCAAAAACACAAGTTGAAAAATGGAACTCAGGGGCACTAAAATTCATGAAACTGCAGAGTTGAAAATATCTATCATCGAAAAATGTCTTAAGGTAAGTCACAGAAAAGGACTTGTAAGCAAGGGGGTGTGGCAGGAAACAGATTGGAAGAGGTAGAAAGGACTCCCCATTAAAGCACAAGAAAAGGGGCTCAGCATCGCCAATGATGCAGTTGGCACAAAAGGGCATAAGAAATTTTTCTGAATATATTCAAGTAAAGGCCATACACACGTTTTATCCAACCAAACAGGTGGGCACTGGAAATCAATACTACAAAATGTATCACTTCACATCAGTCAGAAGGGCCATCCACATAAAGTGTAAACACCAGAAATGCAGGACAGGGCGAGGAGAAATGGGAGCCCTGTGAGGCTGATAGTGGAAATGTAATTTGCCAACGGCCACTCTGGAGAAGTGTATTGTGTTTGCTAAAACATCTAAAAGATGAGCTACAGAGCATAGGGCACTTGCAGTCATGGGCGTATACCTTGGGAAAAACAAAAATGGACAGTAAACAGGCACCACAACGTTTACCACCTCTCTGTTAAAAAGGGCCTTCACTTGCATATAACCTAAATGTCCCTGAATGGATAAAATGGATAAAAGAGATGGGGTACTTATGTAGAGTGGAATATTACTCATCCCGAAATCAATGAAATAAGGCCAGTTGGAACAACTCTGGAGGAGTTACATACGATCATTCTAAGTGACATATGTCAGAAAGAAAAAGACACATATCATAAGATGTCACTTAAAGGTGGAATGAAAAATGGCTACACATGAAATAAACTACAAAACAGAAACATAGTCAAATATGTAGAAAATAGACATAAGGCTGCTAAATGGGAAAGGTGGGGAATGGTGAGGTATTATCCAGGAGGTTGAAATTAGCAAATATACCATTCCAAGTACCAAATTGAATAACTGGCAAGGCCTACACGGTACCTCAAAGAACTGCACTCAGCCCACTCAAGTCACTGGACAATAATACATATGAATCATAAGCATCTGAAAAATAATTTCTTGTTGTCTCACAGTACATGAATCAAGTGGATGTACAGCAGCAAAAAACAGAGCTTTGAAAATCAGCTGTAACCAATATAAAAATAAATTTAAAAATATTTATAAAAACGGTGAGACAGACAAAAATTCTTACAACTTTTGTTGAAGGGCTACGATGTAACATGGATTGGACACATGTAGACCCACAGCAGGATGATATATAAGGCTGGAAGCTATGCACGCTAAGAGATGTTAGAGAGGCTGGGTGAGGAAATGCAGACCTTTTAAAGTAATACTGCCTGGTACCCATTCCATGGGTCCCAAATCGGCAGGTTCAAGGGAATCTTCTGACAGCGAAAACATGCCTGCGAAACCGAGCTGAATGTACACCGTGTGCTCAGGAAAGGTGTCTAAAATGCACCTCATTTTTGATCTCCTGGTGCTGGGGTTCGCCATTCCAGCCACATTACTAAAAATCTCCCAACTTTGAGAATCAGCACCTTTAACCTCCTGTTTCACACAGTTTGCAATTTGTGCAGAGGATAAATGGGAAGGGGGGAACCAATGAGAGATTAGCTGTAGGATTTTTGACAGGCACATGTCACTCTAATTTCCCATTAGAAGAAGAATTAACCAAAGGCTCAGCCTGCCTCCTCATAACCAGAATAGGGCCAGAAGAAATCCAAAGGTTTGGCGGCGAGCTCATAATAAAAGCGAGTTGCAAAACGGAGCTCAGGAGCAGACAATTCAAAGACCTGCAAAGATATAAATGATAACCAACGTCCAAAAATATATTCAGGTAAGGCAACGAAGAGGATCTGAATGAGAGGCAGAATTGCAGGAAACAGATTTCAAAAGGTAGATGGTACTCACATTTAAAGCATATGAAAAGCAGCAGAATTTCTAAAATGATGCAGTTGGGCAAAAGGGTGTATGCCTTTTTTTCGTGAATATCTTCAGGAAAAAAACACATACAGAGTTTTTGGCCAACCAACCAAGCGGGAAATGCAAATCCGCACAACAAAGAAGTCTCAATTTCCACTGCTCAGAAAGGCCATCCAAAAAATGTGTACAAACCAGAAATGCTGGAGAGGCCATGGAGAACAGGGAGCCTAGTCACGCTGATGGGTGGGGTATAAATATCCAAGAGCCACTCTGAAGAAGTGTATGTTGTTTCCTAAAACATTTAAATACAAAGCCCCCGAGCAAAGGGAACTTCAACTCATGGACATATAACTTGGGAAGAATAAATATCGACAAGACACAGGCACCCCAAAGTTTAGGGCTGCTCTGCATACAAGAACCTCAACTTTGGTACACCTAAAATATCCCAGGAAAAAGAGAAATGCATAAATAACTTGTGGTAATTTTGTACAACGGAATATCACTCAGACGTGGAATCAATGTCATAAGGCCAGTAGCAGCATAAAGAGTGGATTTAGGTATGATGATTCTAAGTGAAATTAGTCACACAGAAAAATAATCTATTCATAAGATATCACTTATAGAGGGAATGTCAACATCACAACACATGAACTGAATTAAGAAAGAGAACAGAGTCTCACATTTAGAAAACACTCTTATTCCTGTTTAATGCGATAGGAGAGGTGGGGTGATGCATAAAACCAGAGTTTGATATTAGCACAGGTACCATTCCATAAACCAAATAGAGAATAGACGAGACCTACCCCTTACTCAGTGAACGGGACTCAAACGCCCTATTCCACACAGAGGAATATATCTGACTAGTGAGAATCTTAAATCCTATGTATTGATTTGTCTCCATAAGGGAATCAAGTGTGTCTAGACTGGCATAAACACGTCAGTGAAAATCAGCTCACCACACTATAAAAATGAATTTCAAAAACAAACAAAAAAACAGTGAAATTCTTACACAATTCCTTCAAGGGTTCTGATGAAACCGGGAATGACCATATCTGCAAAGACAGCTGGATGAGACATAAGGCTGGACACTTGGGACTGAGAGGACTGGTGAGATTGGGAGAGAAAATGCAGACCCTTTAAAGTAGTAATGCATGCCACCATTCCATGGATCCCAAATCTCCAGGTAGTAGGGAATATCACTACAGTTATAACATGTATGGGAAACCTAGAGAATGGACACCCTGTGATGGTGAAAGGTTTCTAAAAGTCTCATAATTTTTCCTCTCCTTGTGCTCCAGTTTGGCATTCCAACTGCTTTACTATCAATCTCCCAACTTAGGAGAGCCAGCCCCTATAACCTACTGGTTCGCACAGTTTGCTAATTGTGAAGAGGATGAAAGGGAAGAGGGAGAACCAATCAGAGAGTAGATGTAGGCATTTGGATGGGCACATGTCACTCTAAATTCCCGTCAGGAAGAAGAAGTAACCAAAGCCTCAGCCACCCACAGGGAACAGTATATCCACCCCTGGAACAAGTATAGGTCCTGAAGCAAAATTCTGGATTTGCGGTCAGCTCCCAAAAATGGGATTTGAAAAATGTAGCTCACGGTCACAGCAATTCACAAACCTACAGTTATAAAGGACTACTGTCTTCCAAAAATCAGTTGAGGGAAGGCAACGAAGCTGACTTGAAAATGAGGCAGAATTGCACAAAACATATTTCAAGAGGTAAATAGGAATCGCCCTTAAAGCACAGGAAAAGCATCACAACTTCGACAATGATACACTTGGCCAAAAAGGGTGTATGCTTTTTCTCCTGAATATATTCAGGAGAAAACGCATACGACCTTTTTGGACAATCAAGCAAGCGCACAATGCAAATCCACACTACAAAGAATTGTCACTTCCCACGGGTCAAAAGGGACATCTGAAAATCTGTAAAAACCAGAAAGGCAAGAGGGAGATGACAAGGGCATGAAGCAATATGATACAAAGTGTCATGAAGGATTGTGATGACAAGCGCATGGAGCATTGTGATGACAAGATTATGTAGCATATTGCTGACAAAGGCATGGAGCATTGTGATGACAAGTTTCATGGAGCACTCTGATGACAAGTGTCACGGGGCATTGTGATTACAGGGGTCATGGAGCATTGGGATGACAAGGGCATGGAGCATTTTGATGACAAGAGTCCCGGATCATTGTGTTGTCAGGTTTCATGGATCACTGTGCTGACAGGAGTCATGGAGAATTGTGATGACAGGGGTCATGGAGCATTGTGATGAGAAGGTCAAGGAGTATTGGGCTGAAAACGTTCATGGAGTATTGTGATGACAGGGGCCATGGAGGCTTGTGATGACAAGGTACTGGAGCATTGTGATGAGAAGACCATGGAGACATGTGATGACAAGTCTCATGGAATATTCTGATGAAAAGGGGCATGGATCATTGTGATTACAGGGGTCTTAGGGCATAGTGATGACAACGGCATGGGGCATTGGGATGAGATGGCCATGGAGCGTTTGGATGACATGCATCATGGAGCTTTTGAAGACAAGGGCATGGAACATTGTGATGAAAAAGGCATGGAGCCTTGTCATGACAGGGTTAAGGGAGCATACTGACGACAAGTGTCAGGGAGCATTGTGATGACAAGTGTATTGAGCACTGTGATGACAAAGGTCATGGAGCATTGTGATGAGAAGACCATGGATAAATGTGATGACGAGCGTCATGGGGCGTTGTGATGATAAGTGTTATGGAACATTTTGATCACAAGGATTTGGAGCATTGTGATGACAGAGGTCTGGAGCATTTTGATTTCATTGTAATGACAATAGCATGAAGCATTTTGATGATGGGCATGGTGTATTGTGATGACAGGGTTCTTGGAGCATTGAGATGAAAAGGGGCATGGAGCATTTTAATTACAGGGGTCTTGGAGCATTGTGATGACAAGGGCATTGAGCCTTGTGATGACAAGGCCATGGAACATCGTGATGGCAGGGGTCATGGAGCATTGTTATGACAGGGGTTATTTTGAATTGTGATGGCAAGGGCATGGAACATTGTGATGAGAAGGCCATGGAGCATTCTGATGACATGCGTCATGGAGCTTTGTGATGACAAGTCATGGAGCAATGTGATGAGAGCGTTCATGGAGCATTGTGATGACAATGACATTGAGCATTGTGGTGAAAAGTTCATGGAGCATTGTGGTGACACATTTCACAGAGCCTTGTGATGATGAGGACATTGACATTTGTGGTGACACAGGTCATGGAGCCTTGTGATGACGGGACACACGGAGCATTGTGATGACTGGGGTCATGTAGCATTGTGATGACAGGAGCATGAAGCATTGGTCTGACAAGTTTCATGGATAACTGTGTTGACAGTGGGCATGCACAATGTGATGACAAGGGAATGGAGCATTGTGATGAAAAGGTCATGGAGTATTGTGAAGACAGGTGTCAGGGAGCATTGTGATGGCATATTTCATGTTCCATTGTGATGACAATGACATGGAGCATTGTGATGCCAAGTGTTATGGAGGATTGTGATGACAAAGGTAATGGAGCACTGTGACGACAAGGGCTTGGAGCATTGAGATGACAAGGGTCCTGGAGCATTGTGATGACAAGGTCATGGAGCATTGTGATGACAACGGCCTTTGAGAATTTTGATGAAAAAGTCGTGAAGCATTGTGATGACAAAGGAATGGAGCTTGCTATGACAGGGGTCATGGGGCATTGTGATGACAAGTGCATGGAGAATTGTGATGAAAAGAGCATGTAACATTGTGATGAGAACTGTCATGGAGCACTGTGATGACAAGGACGTGGAGAATTGTGATGACAAGGGACATGGAGCATTGTGATGACCAGGGCATGGAGCATTGTTATGGCAAGACCGTGGAGCACTGTGATGAGAAGACCATGGATAATTCTGGTGACGAGCATCATGGAGCACTGTAATGAGAAAGGGCATGGAGCATTGTGATGATACGTCTCATGGAGCATTGTGATGACAGGGGTCATGGATCATTGTGATGACAAGGGTCATGGAGTATTCTGATGACAAGCTTGTGCAGTATTGTGATGACAAAGCATTTAACACTGTGATGGGAAGTGTCATGGAACATAGTGATGCCAAGAACGTGGAGAATTGTGATGACAGGGAACATAGAACATTGTGATGACCAGGGCATGGAGCACTGTGATGAGAAGACCATGGATAATTGTGATGACGAGCGTCATGGAGCGCTATAATGACAAGCGGCATGGAGCATTGTGTTTACAGGGGTCTTGGAGCATTGTGATGACAAGGGCATGGAGCATTGTGAAGAGAAGGCCATGGAGCATTCTGATGAATGCGTCAGGGAGCACTGTGATGACAAGTGCATGGAGCATTGTGATTAGAGGTGTCTTGGAGCATTGTGATGAAAAGGGCATGGATCATTGTGATGAAAAATGCATGGAGCCTTGTCATGACAGTGTTCAAGGAGCATACTGACGACAAGTGTCAGGGAGCACTGTGATGACAAGTGTATTGAGCATTGTGATGACAAAGGTTATGGAGCATAGTGATGAGAAGACCATGGATAATTGTGATTACGAACATCATGGGTTGTTGTGATGAGAAGTGTTATGGAACATTGTGATCCCAACGGTTTGGAGAATTGTGATGACAGAGGTCATGGAGCATTTTGATTTCATTGTGATGAAAATACCCTGAAGCATTATGATAATGGGCATGGTGCATTGTGATGATAGGATTCATGGAGCTTTGAGATGAAAAGGGGGATGGAGCATTGTGATAAAAAGTGTCTTGGAGCATTGTGATGAAAAGGGCATGGAGCATTGTGATGAGAAGTCCATGGAACATTCTAATGACATGCGTCATGGAGCTTTGTGATGAAAAGGGCTTGGAGCATTGTGATTAAAGGGGTCTTATAACATTGTGATGACAAGTGTCATGAAGCCTTGTGAATGACAAGGCCGTGGAACATTGTGATGGCAGGGGTCATGGAACATTGTTATGAAAGGTGTAATGGAGCATTGTGATGAGACGGACAGGAAACATTGGTGTGAAATGTTTCATGGATTATTGTGATGAGAGTGGGCATGGAGCATTGTGATGACAAGAGCACGGAACACTGTGATACAATGATCATAGAGGATTTTAATGACAAGGGCATGGAGCATTGTGATGAGAAGGGCATTGAGCATTGTGAAGACAAGTGTCAAGGAGCTTTGTGATGACAAGGGCATGGAGCAATATGATGAGAGGGTTCATGGAGCATTGTGATGAAAATGACATGGAGCATTGTGATGTCAAGGGTCATGGAGCTTTGTGACGACAAAATCACGGAGCATTTTGAATGCAAGGGCGTTGTGCATTGTGATGAGAAGGGCAGGGAGAATTGTGATGACAGGGTCATGGAGCAATTTGATGAAAAGTGTAATGGAACATTTTGATGACAGGGGTTATAGAACATTGTGATGCCAGGGGTCATGGAGCTTTGGGATGAAAAGGGTCATGGAGCATTTTGATGACAGGGGTTATGGAACTTTGTGATGATAAGGGGATGTAGCATTGTGATGACAGGGGTCATGGAACATTGTGATTACCGGGGTGAGGGAGTATTGTGATGACTAGGGATGGAACATTGTGATATCTCTGGTGAGAGAGCATTTGGATGAAAAGTGCATGGAGCATTGTGATTTCAAGTTTTATGGAGCATAGCAATGACAAACTTGTGGACCGTTGTGATGAAAAGCATGTGGCACAGTGTGATGACAAGGGTCATTGAGTATTGTTCTGACAAATGCATGGAGAATTGTGATGATAAGGGTCACGGAGCATTGTCATGAAATGTTCGTGGAGCATTGTGGTTACAAAGATCTCAGAGCCTTGTGATGACGCAGGCATGGACCATTGTGATGACAAACATTATGAAGCATTGTGATGACTGGAGTCACGGAACATTGTGATGACATGGGTCATGGAGCATTGTGATGACAAGGGCATGGAGTATTGTGATGACAGGGTCATGGAGCATTGGTCTGACAAGTTTCATAGATTATTGTGATGACAGTGGATATGGTGCATTGTGATGGCAAGGGCATGGAGCATTGTGAAGAGAAGGCCATGGAGCATTCTGATGACATGTTTCATGGATCTTTGTGATGAAAAGTGCATGGAGCAATGTGATGAGAGCGTTCATGGAGCATTGTGATGAGAATGACATGGAACATTTTGATGCCAAGGGTCATGGATATTTGTGATCACAAAGGTCATGGAGCATTTTGATGACAAGGGCGTTGTGCATTGTGATGAGAAGGGCAGGGAGCATAGCGATGACAGGGTCATGGAGCAATTTGATGAAAAGGGTCATGGAACATTTTGATGACAGGGGTTATGGAACATTGTGATGTCAGGGGTCATGGAACATTTTGATGAAAAGGGTCACGGAGCAATTTGATGACGGGGTTATGGAACAATGTGATGTCAGGGGTCATCGTACATTGTGATGATAAGTGCATGTAGCATTGTGATGACAGGAGTCATGGAATATTGTGATGACAGGGGTGAGGGAGTATTGTGACGAATAGTGATGTAACATTGTGATATCTGTGGTGAGAGAGCATTTCGATGAGAATGGCATGGAGCATTGTGATGACAAGGTTTATGGAGCATTGTGATGACAAGATTGTGGAGCACCGTGATGATAAGCGCATGGTGCATTGTGATGACATGTGTCATGGAGCATCGTGCTCACAAGCGCATGGAGCACTGTGATGACAAGGGTCATGGAGCATTGTGCTGAGAAAGGCATAGAGCATTGTGATAAAAAGGGTCAAAGAGCATTGTGATGAAAAGTTCATGGAGCATTGTGGTTAAAAAGGTCACAGAGACTGTTGATGACGAGGTCATGGACCATTGTGATGACAAATGTCATGAAGCATTTTGATGACTGGAGTCACTGAGCATTGTGATGACAGGGGTCAGGGAGCATTGTGATAAAAAGTGCATGGAGCATTGTGATGACAAGGGCATGAAGCATTGGTCTAATAAATTTCATGGATTATTGCGGTGACAGTTGGAATGGTGCATTGTGATGACAAGGGCATGGAGCATTGTGATGACCAGGTCATGCAGTATTGTGAAGACAGGTGTCAGGGAGCATTGTGATGACATATGTAACGGCCCATTGTGATGACAATGGCATGGAGCATTGTGATGCCAAGTGTCATGGAGGATTCTGATGACAAAGGTAATTGAGCATTGTGATGGCAATGGCTTGGAGCATTGTGATGACAAGGGTCAGGGAGCATTGTGCTGACAAGTGCATGGATAACTGTGATGACAAGGGTCATGGAGCATTCTGATGACAAGCTTCTGGAGTATTTTGATCACAATGGCATGGGGCATTGTGATGAAAACGGCATGGGGCATTGTGATGAACAAGGCATGGAGGCTTTCCATGACAAGGTTCAAGGAGCATTCTGACGACAAATGTCAGGGAGCATTTTGATGACAAGTGTATTGAGAATTGTGATGACAAAGGTCATGGAGCATTGTGATGAAAAGGGCATGGAGTATTGTGATGACAGGCATCATGGAGCGTTGTGACGACAAGTGTTATGGAACATTGTGATCACAAGGGTTTGGAGCATTTTGATGACAGAGGTCATGGATCATTTTGATTTCTAGGAGCATGGATCATTGTGATGACAAAGGCATGAAACAAGGTGATCCCAAGGTTCATGGACGATTTTGATGACAATGGTAATGGAGTATTGTGAAGACACACGCATAGAGCATTGTAATGACAAGGTCATGTAGCATTTTGCTGACAAAGCCTTGGATCATTGTGATGACAGGTGTCATGGAGCACTGTGATGACAAGCGTCACGGAGCATTGTGAATACAGGGGTCATGGAGCATTGGGATGACAAGGGCATGGATCATTTTGATGAAAAGTGTCATGGAGCATTGGGCTGAAAAGGTTCATGGAGTATTGTGATGACAGGGGCCATGGAGCATTGTGATGACAGAGGTCATGGAGAATTTTGATTTCATTGTGCTGACAATAGCCGGAAGCATTATGATGAAGGGTATGTTGCATTGTGATGACAGGGTTCATGGAGCATTGAGATGAATAGGGACATGGAGCATTTTGATTACAGGGGTCTTGGAGCACTGTAATGAAAAGAGCATGGAGCATTTTGATGAGAAGGCCATGGAACATTCTGATGACATGTGTCATGGAGCTTTGTGATGACAAGTGCATGGAGCATTGTGATGACAATGGCCATTGAGAATTTTGATGAAAATGTCGTGAAGCATTGTGATGACAAATGAATGGAGCTTGCTATGACAGGGGTCATGGGTCATTGCGATGACAAGTGCACGGAGAATAGTGATGACAAGAGCATGTAACATTGTGATGAGAACTGTCATGGAGCATTGTGATGACAAGGACCTGGAGAATTGTGATGACAAGGGACATGGAGCATTGTGATGACCAGGGCATGGAGCATTGTTATGGCAAGACCGTGGAGCACTGTGATGAGAAGTCCATGGATAATTCTGGTGACGAGCAACATGGAGCACTGTAATGACAAGGGGCATGGAGCATTGTGATGATACGTCTCATGGAGCATTGTGATGACAGGGGTCATGGATCATTGTGATGACAAGGGTCATGGAGTATTCTGATGACAAGCTTGTGGAGTATTGTGGTGACAAAGAATTTAACACTGTGATGGGAAGTGTCATGGAACATAGTGATGCCCAGAACGTGGAGAATTGTGATGACAGGGAACATAGAGCATTGTGATGACCAGGGCATGGAGCATTGTGATGGCAAGACCGTGGAGCACTGTGATGAGAAGACCATGGATAATTGTGATGACGAGCGTCATGGAGCGCTATAATGATAAGCGGCATGGAGCATTGTGATTAGAGGTGTCTTGGAGCATTGTGATGACAAGGGCATGGAGCATTGTGAAGAGAAGGCCATGGAGCATTCTGATGAATGCGTCATGGAGCACTGTGATGACAAGTGCATGGAGCATTGTGATTAGAGGTGTCTTGGCGCATTGTGAAGAAAAGGGCATGGAACATTTTGATGAAAAATGCATGGAGCCTTGTCATGACAGTGTTCAAGGAGCATACTGACGACAAGTGTCAGGGAGCATTGTGATGACAAGTGTATTGAGCATTGTGATGACAAAGTTTATGGAGCATAGTGATGAGAAGACCATGGATAATTGTGATTATGAGCATCATGGGTTGTTGTGATGAGAAATGTTATGGAACATTGTGATCCCAACGGTTTGGAGCATTGTGATGAATGAGGTCATGGAGCATTTTGATTTCATTATGATGAAAATACCCTGAAGCATTATGATAATGGGCATGGTGCACTGTGATGATAGGATTCATGGAGCTTTGAGATGAAAAGTGGCATGGAGCATTGTGAAAAAAAGTGTCTTGGAGCATTGTGATGGCAAGGGCATGGAGCATTGTGATGAGAAGTCCATGGAACATTCTAATGACATGCGTCATGGAGCTTTGTGATGACAAGGGCATGGAGCATTGTGATTACAGGGGTCTTGGAACATGGTGATGACAAGTGTCATATATCCTTGTGAATGACAAGGCCATGGAACATTGTGATGGCAGGGGTCATGGAACATTGTTATGACAGTTGTAATGGAGCATTGTGATGAGAAGGACAGGAAGCATTGGTGTGAAATGTTTCATGGATTATTGTGATGAGAGTGGGCATGGAGCATTGTGATGACAAGAGCACGGAACACTGTGATACAATGATCATAGAGGATTGTAATGACAAGGGCATGGAGCATAGTGATGAGAAGGGCATTGAACACTGTGATGACAAGTGTCATGGAGCTTTGTGATGACAAGGGCATGGAGCAATGTGATGAGAGGGTTCATGGAGCATTGTGATGACAATGACATGGAGCATTGTGATGTCAAGGTTCATGGAGCTTTGTGATGACAAAAGTCACGGAGCATTTTGATGACAAGGGCGTGGTGCATTGTGATGAGAAGGGCAGGGAGCATTTTGATGACAGTGTCATGCAGCAATTTGATGAAAATTGTAATGGAATATTTTGATGACAGTGGTTATAGAACATTGTGATGAAAGGTGATGTACCATTGTGATGACAGGTGTCATGGAACATTATGATGATAAGGGGAAGTAGCATTGTGATGACAGGGGTCATGGAACATTGTGATTACAGGGGTCTAGGAGCATTGTGATGAGAATAGTCATGGAGCCTTGTGATGACAAGGCCATGGAACATCGTGATGGCAGGGGTCATGGAGCATTGTTATGACAGCGGTAATGGAACATTGTGATGGCAATGGCATGGAGGATTGTGATGAGAAAGCCATGGAGCATTCTGATGACATGTGTCATGGAGCTTTGTGATGACAATGGCATTGAGCAATGTGATGAATGCGTTCATGGAGCATTGTGATGACAATGACATGGAGCATTGTGATGCCAAGGGTCATGGATCTTTGTGATGACAAAGGTCATGGAGGATTTTGAAGAAAAGGGTGTTGTGCATTGTGAGGACAAGGGCAGGGAGCATTGTGATGACAGGGTCATGGAGCAATTTGATGAAAATGGTCATGGAATATTATGATGACAGGGGTTATGGAACATTGTGATGCCATGGGTCTTGGAGCATTTTGATGAAAAAATTTTGGGATCATTTTGATGACAGGGGTTATGGAACATTGTGATGTCAGGGGCCATCGAACATTGTGATGATATGTGCATGTAGCATTGTGATGACAGGAGTCATGGAACATTGTGATGACAGGGGTGAGTGAGTATTGTGACGAATAGTGATGTAACATTGTGATATCAGTTGTGAGAGAGCATTTTGATGAGAAGTGCATGGAGCATTGTGATGACAAGTTTTATGGAGCATTGTGAGGACAAGATTGTGGAGCACTGTGATGACAAGCGCATGGTGCATTTTGATGACATGTGTCATGGAGCATCGTGCTGACAAGCACATGGAGCCTTGTGATGACAAGGGTCATGGAGCATTGTGCTGAGAAAGGCATATAGGATTGTGATGACAAGGGTCAAAGAGCATTGTGATGAAAATTTCATGGAGCATTGTGGTTAAAATGGTCACAGAGACTGTTGATGACGAGGGCATGGACCATTGAAATGATAAAGGTCAACTTCCGGGTAAGATGGCGGAAGAGTAAGACGCGGAGATCACCTTCCTCCCCACGGATACAACAGAAATACAGCTACACGTGGAACAACTCCTACAGAACACCTACTGAACACTGGCAGAAGACCCCAGACCTCCCAAAAGGCAAGAAACTCCCCACATACCTGGGTAGGGCAAAGCGGAGAGATACGCACACAGAGGATCGGTGCCGAGTGGCACTCACTAGCCCGAGAGGCTTGTCTGCTTGCCCGCCGGGGCACGCAGCGCTGGAAGCTGAGGCTCGGGCTTCGGTCAGAGCGCAGGGAGAGGACTGGGGCTGGCGGCGAGAACTCAGCCTGAAGGGGGCTAATGTGCCACAGTTAGCCGGGAGGGAGTCCGGGAAAACCCTGGAGCTGCCGAAGAGGCAAGAGACTTTTTCTTCCCTCTTGGTTTCCTGGTGCGCGAGGAGAGGGGATTAAGAGCGCTGCTTAAAGGGGCTCCACGGACGGGCGCGAGTCGCGACTGAAAGCGCGGAGCCCAGTGACAGGCGTGGGACGCTGGGTCTGCTGCTGCCGCCGCCAAGAAGCCTGTGTGCGAGTGCAGGTCACTGCCCACACCGCCCTACCGGGAGCCTGTGCAGCCCGCCACTGCCGGGGTCCCGGGATCCAGGGGCGGCTTCCCTGGGAGAACGCACGGCGCGCCTCGGGCTGGTGCAACGTCACGCCGACCTCTGCCGCTGCAGGCTCGCCCCGCACTCCGTGCCCCTCCCTCCCTCCCGGCCTGAGTGAGCCAGAGTCCCCGAAGAGGCTGCTCCTTTAACCCTGTCCTATCTGAGCGAAGAACAGACGCCCTCCGGCGACCTACATGCAGAGGCGGGGCCAAATCCAAAGCTGAGACCCAGGAGCTGTGAGAACAAAGAAGAGAAAGGGAAACCTCTCCCAGCAGCCTCAGAAGCAGCGGATTAAAGCTCCACAATCAACTTGATGTACCCTGCATCTGTGGAATACATGAATAGACAACACATCATCCCAAATTGAGGAGCCCGGAGTCAGTGCTGTGCCTCTGAGGTGGGAGAGCCAACTTCAGGACACTGGTCCACAAGAGACCTCCCAGCTCCACATAATATCAAACGGCGAAAATCTTCCAGAGATCTCCATCTCAACACCAGCACCCAGCTTCACTCAACGACCAGCAGGCTACAGTGCTGGACACCCTGAGCCAAACAACTAGCAAGACAGGAACACAACGCCACCCATTAGCAGAGAGGTGGCCTAAAATCATAAAAAGTCCACAGACACCCCAAAACACACCACCAGACGTGGACCTGCCCACCAGAAAGACAAGATCCAGCCTCATCCACCAGAACACAGGCACTAGTCCCCTCCACCAGGAAGCCTACACAACCCACTAAACCAACCTTAGCCACTGGGGACAGACACCAAAAACAACAAGAACTACGAACCTGCAGCCTGCAAAAAGGAGACCCCAAACACAGTAACATAAGCAAAATGAGAAGACAGAAAAACACACAGCAGGAGAAGGAGCAAGATAAAAACCCACCAGACCTAACAAATGAAGAGGTAATAGGCACTCTACCTGAAAAAGAATTCAGAATAATGATGGTAAAGATGATCCAAGATTCTATTTCCCAGATCCAAAATCTTGGAAATAGAATAGACAAAATGCAAGAAACAGTTAACAAGGACCTAGAAGAACTAAAGATGAATCAAGCATCGATTAAAAACACAATACATGAAATAAAAAATACTCTAGATGGGATCAATAGCAGAATAACTGAGGCAGAAGAACGGATAAGTGAGGTGGAAGATAAAATAGTGGAAATAACTGCTGCAGAGCAAAATAAAGAAAAAAGAATGAAAAGAACAGAGGACAGTCTCAGAGACCTCTGGGACAACATTAAACGCACCAACATTCGAATTATAGGGGTTCCAGAAGAAGAAGAGAAAAAGAAAGGGACTGAGAAAATATTTGAAGAGATTATAGTTGAAAACTTCCCTAATATGGGAAAGGAAATAGTTAATCAAGTCCAGGAGGCACAGAGAGTCCCATACAGAATAAATCCAAGGAGAAATACGCCAAGACACATATTAATCAAACTGTCAAAAATTAAACACAAAGAAATCCTATTAAAAGCAGCAAGGCAAAAACAACAAATAACACACAAGGGAATCCCCATCAGGATAACAGCTGATCTCTCAGCAGAAACTCTACAAGCCAGGAGGGAGTGGCAGGACATACTTAAAGTGATGAAGGAGAAAAACCTGCAACCAAGATTACTCTACCCAGCAAGGATCTCATTCAGATTTGATGGAGAAATTAAAACGTTTACAGACAAGCAAAAGCTGAGAGAGTTCAGCACCACCAAACCAGCTTTACAACAAATGCTAAAGGAACTTCTCTAGGCAAGAAACACAACAGAAGGAATATACCTACAATAATGAACCCAAAACAATTAAGAAAATGGGAATAGGAACATACATATCGATAATTACCTTAAATGTAAATGGACTAAATGCTCCCACCAAAAGACACAGAGTGGCTGAATGGATACAAAAACAAGACCCAGATATATGCTGTCTACAAGAGACCCACTTCAGACCTAGAGACACATACAGACTGAAAGTAAGGGGATGGAAAAAGATATTCCATGCAAATGGAAACCAAAAGAAAGCTGGAGTAGCAATTCTCATATCAGACAAAATAGACTTTAAAATAAGGACTACTAGAAGAGACAAAGAAGGACACTACATAATGATCAAGGGATCGATCCAAGAAGAAGATATAACAATTGTAAATATTTATGCACCCAACATAGGAGCACCTCAATACATAAGGCAAATACTAACAGCCATAAAAGGAGAAATCGACAGTAACACAATCATAGTAGGGGACTTTAACACCCCACTTTCACCAATGGACAGATCATCCAAAATGAAAATAAATAAGGAAACACAAGCTTTAAATGATACATTAAACAAGATGGACTTAATTGATATTTATAGGACATTCCATCCAAAAACAACAGAATACACATTTTTCTCAAGTGCTCATGGAACATTCTCCAGGATAGATCATATCTTGGGTCACAAATCAAGCCTTGGTAAATTTAAGAAAATTGAAATTGTATCAAGTATCTTTTCCGACCACAATGCTATGAGACTAGATATCAATTACAGGAAAAGAGCTGTAAAAAATACAAACACATGGAGGCTAAACAATACACTACTTAATAACGAAGTGATCACTGAAGAAATCAAAGAGGAAATTAAAAAATACCTAGAAACAAATGACAATGGAGACACGACGACCCAAAACCTATGGGATGCAGCAAAAGCAGTTCTAAGAGGGAAGTTTATAGCAATACAATCCCACCTTAAGAAACAGGAAACATCTCGAATAAACAACCTAACCTTGCACCTAAAGCAATTAGAGAAAGAAGAACAAAAACATCCCAAAGTTAGCAGAAGGAAAGAAATCATAAAAATCAGATCAGAAATAAATGAAAAAGAAATGAAGGAAACGATAGCAAAGATCAATAAAACTAAAAGCTGGTTCTTTGAGAAGATAAACAAAATTGATAAACCATTAGCCAGACTCATCAAGAAAAAAAGGGAGAAGACTCAAATCAATAGAATTAGAAATGAAAAAGGAGAAGTAACAACTGACACTACAGAAATACAAAAGATCATGAGAGATTACTATAAGCAACTCTATGCCAATAAAATGGACAACCTGGAGGAAATGGACAAATTCTTAGAAATGCACAACCTGCCAAGACTGAATCAGGAAGAAATAGAAAATATGAACAGACCAATCACAAGCACTGAAATTGAAACTGTGATTAAAGATCTTCCAACAAACAAAAGCCCAGGACCAGATGGCTTCACAGGCGAATTCTATCAAGCATTTAGAGAAGAGCTAACACCTATCCTTCTCAAACTCTTCCAAAATATAGCAGAGGGAGGAACACTCCCAAACTCATTCTACGAGGCCACCATCACCTTGATACCAAAACCAGGCAAGGATGTCACAAAGAAAGAAAACTACAGGCCAATATCACTGATGAACATAGATGCAAAAATCCTCAACAAAATATTAGCAAACAGAATCCAACAGCACATTAAAAGGATCATACACCATGATCAAGTGGGGTTTATTCCAGGAATGCAAGGATTCTTCAATATACGCAAATCAATCAACGTGATACACCATATTACCAAATTGAAGGAGAAAAACCATATGATCATCTCAATAGATGCAGAGAAAGCTTTCGACAAAATTCAACACCCATTTATGATAAAAACCCTGCAGAAAGTAGGCATAGAGGGAACTTTCCTCAACATAATAAAGGCCATATATGACAAACCCACAGCCAGCATCGTCCTCAATGGTGAAAAACTGAAACCATTTCCACTAAGATCAGGAACTAGACAAGGTTGCCCACTTTCACCACTCTTATTCAACATAGTTTTGGAAGTTTTAGCCACAGCAATCAGAGAAGAAAAGGAAATAAAAGGAATCCAAATTGGAAAAGAAGAAGTAAAGCTGTCACTGTTTGCAGATGACATGATACTATACATAGAGAATCCTAAAGATGCTACCAGAAAACTACTAGAGTTAATCAATGAATTTGGTAAAGTTGCAGGATACAAAATTAATGCACAGAAATCTCTGGCATTCCTATATACTGATGATGAAAAATCTGAAAGTGAAATCAAGGAAACACTCCCATTTACCATTGCAACAAAAAGAATAAAATATCTAGGAATAAACCTACCTAAGGAGACAAAAGACCTGTATGCAGAAAATTATAAGACACTGATGAAAGAAATTAAAGATGATACAAATAGATGGAGAGATGTACCATGTTCTTGGATTGGAAGAATCAACATTGTGAAAATGACTCTACTACCCAAAGCAATCTACAGATTCAATGCAATCCCTATCAAACTACCACTGGCATTTTTCACAGAACTAGAACAAAAAATTTCACAATTTGTATGGAAACACAAAAGACCCCGAATAGCCAAAGCAATCTTGAGAACGAAAAATGGAGCTGGAGGAATCAGGCTCCCTGACTTCAGACTATACTACAAAGCTACAGTAATCAAGACAGTATGGTACTGGCACAAAAACAGAAAGATAGATCAATGGAACAGGATAGAAAGCCCAGAGTTAAACCCACGGACATATGGTCACCTTATCTTTGATAAAGGAGGCAGGAATGTACAGTGGAGAAAGGACAGTCTCTTCAATAAGTGGTGCTGGGAAAACTGGATAGGGACATGTAAAAGTATGAGATTAGATCACTCCCTAACACCATACACAAAAATAAGCTCAAAATGGATTAAAGACCTAAATGTAAGGCCAGACACTATCAAACTCTTAGAGGAAAACATAGGCAGAACACTCTATGACATAAATCACAGCAAGATCCTTTTTGACCCACCTCCTAGAGAAATGGAAATAAAGACAAAAATAAACACATGGGACCTAATGAAACTTAAAAGCTTTTGCACAGCAAAGGAAACCATAAACAAGACCAAAAGACAACCCTCAGAATGGGAGAAAATATTTGCAAATGAAGCAACTGACAAAGGATTAATCTCCAAAATTTATAAGCAGCTCATGCAGCTCAATAACAAAAAAACAAACAACCCAATCCAAAAATGGGCAGAAGACCTAAATAGACATTTCTCCACAGAAGATATACAGACTGCCAACAAACACATGAAAGGATGCTCAACATCTTTACTCATTAGAGAAATGCAAATCAAAACTACAATGAGATATCATCTCACACCAGTCAGAATGGCCATCATCAAAAAATCTAGAAACAATAAATGCTGGAGAGGGTGTGGAAAAAAGGGAACACTCTTGCACTGCTGGTGGGAATGTGAATTGGTACAGCCGCTATGGAGAACGGTATGGAGGTTCCTTAAAAAACTACAAATAGAACTACCATATGACCCAGCAATCCCACTACTGGGAATATACCCTGAGAAAACCATAATTCAAAAAGAGTCATGTACCAAAATGTTCATAGCAGCCCTATTTACAATAGCCCGGAGATGGAAACAACCTAAGTGTCCATCATCGGATGAATGGATAAAGAAGATGTGGCACATATATACAATGGAATATTACTCAGCCATAAAAAGAAATGAAATTGAGCTATTTGTAATGAGGTGGATAGACCTAGAGTCTGTCATACAGAGTGAAGTAAGTCAGAAAGAGAAAGACAAATACTGTATGCTAACACATATATATGGAATTTAAGAAAAAAAAACTGTCATGAAGAACCTAGGTGTAAGACGTGAATAAAGACCCAGACCTACTAGAGAATGGACTTGAGGATATGGGGAGGGGGAAGGGTAAGCTGTGACAAAGTGAAAGAGCGGCATGGACATATATACACTACCAAACGTAAGGTAGATAGCTAGTGGGAAGCAGCCGCATAGCACAGGGAGATCAGCTTGGTGCCTTGTGACCGCCTGGAGGGGTGGGATAGGGAGGGTGGGAGGGAGACGCAAATGGGAGGGGATATGGGAACATATGTATATGTATAACTGATTAAATTTGTTATAAAGCAAAAAAATAAAATAAAATAAAATAAAATAAAATAAAATAAAAATTAAAAATAAAAAAAAAAAGAAATGATAAAGGTCATGAATCATTGTGATGAATGAAGTCACGGAGCATTGTGATGACAGGGGTCATGGAACAATGTGATAACAAGGGATTGGAGCATTGTGATGACAAGGGCATGGAGCATTGGAATAATAAGTTTCATGATGTATTGCGATGAGAGTTGGAATGGCGCATTGTGATGACAAGGGCATGGAGCATTGTGATAACCAGGACATACAGTATTGTGAAGACAGGTGTCAGGGAGCATTGTGATGACATATGTAATGGCCCATTGTGATGACAATGGCATGGAGCATTGTGATGCCAAGTGTCATAGAGGATTCTGATGACAAATGTAATGGAGCATTGTGATGAGAAGACCATGGATAATTGTGATGATGAGCGTCATGGTGTATTGTGATGATAAGTGTTAAGGAACATTGTGATCACAAGGGTTTGGAGATTTATGATGACACAGGTCATGGAGAATTTTGATTTCATTGTGATGATAATAGCCTGAAGCATCATGATGATGGGCATGGTTCATTGTGATGACAGGGTTCATGGAGCATTGAGATGAAAAGGCTCATGGAACACTGTGATTACAGAGGTCTTGAAGCATTGTGATGACAAGTGCAAGGAGCATTGTGAGGAGAAGGCCATGGAACATTCTGATGACATGCGTCACGGAGCTTTGTGATGACAAGGGCATGGAGCCTTGTGATTACATGGGTCTTGGTGCATTGTGATGACAAGGGTCATGGAGCTTTCTGATGACAAGGCCGTGGAACATTGTGATGGCACGGGTCATAGAGCATTGTTATGACAGAGGTAATGGAGCATTGTAATGAGAAGGGCATTGAGCATTGGTGTGAAATATTTCATGGATTATTGTCATTAGAGTGGGCATGGAGAATTGTGATGACAAGGGCAGGGAACACTGTGATACATGGGTCATGGAGGATTGTAATGACAAGGGCATGAAGCATTGGGATGAGAAGGGCATCGAGCATTGTGATGACAAGTGTCATGGAGCTTTGTGATGACAAGGGCTTGGAGCAGTGTGATTAGAGTGTTCATGTAGAATTGTGATGACAATGACATGGAGCATTGTGATGCCAAGGGTCATGGAGCTTTGTGATAACAAAGGTCATGGAGCATTTTGATGACAAGTGTGTGGTGCATTGTGATGAGAAGTGCAGGGAGCATTTTGATGACAGGGTCATGCAGAAATTTGATGAAAAGTGTAATGGAACATTTTGATGACAGGGGATATAGAACATTGTGATGCCAGGTGTCATAGAGCATTGGGATGAAAAGGGTCATGGAGCATTTTGATGACAGGGGTTATGGAATATTGTGATGATAAGGGTATGTAGCATTGTGATGACAGGGGTCATGGAGGATTCTGATGAGAAAGCTAATGGAGCATTGTGATGACAATTGCTTGGAGCATTGTGATGACAAGGGTCATGGAGGATTCTGATGAAAAATGTAATGGAGCATTGTGATGACAATGGCTTGGAGCATTGTGATGACAAGGGTCAGGGAGCATTGTGCTGACAGGTGCATGGAGAATTGTGATGAAAAGGGTCATGGAGTATTCTGATGAAAAGCTTGTTCAGTATTTTGATGACAATGGGAAGGAGCATTGTGATGAAAAAGGCATGAGGCATTGTGATGACAAGTGTATTGAGAATTGTGATGACAAAGGTCATGGAGCATTGTGATGAAAAGGGCATGGAGTATTGTGATGACAGGCATCATGGAGCGTTGTGATGACAAGTGTTATGGAACATTGTGATCACAAGTATTTGGAGCATTGAGATGACAGAGGTCATGGAGCATTTTGATTTCAAGGACCATGGAGCATTGTGATGACAAGGGCATGAAGCAATGTGATCCCAATGTTCATGGAGGACTGTGATGACAATGGTAATGGAGTATTGTGATGACAAGCGAATAGAGCATTGCAATGACAAGGTCAGGTAGCATTTTGCTGAAAAAGGCATGGAGCATTGTTATGACAGGTGTCATGGAGCACTGTGATGACAAGCGTCACGAAGCATTGTGAATACAGGGGTCATGGAGCATTGTGATGACAAGGGCATGGATCATTGTGATGACAAATGTCATGGAGCATTGTTATGACAGGTGTCATGGAGCACTGTGATGACAAGCGTCACGAAGCATTGTGAATACAGGGGTCATGGAGCATTGTGATGACAAGGGCATGGATCATTGTGATGACAAATGTCATGGAGCATTGGGCTGAAAATGTTCATGGAGTATTGTGATGACAGGGGTGATGGAGCATTTTGATGAGATGTTCATAGGGCATTGGGCTGAAAATATTCATTGAGTATTGTGATGACAGGGATCATGGAGCATTTTGATGACAAGTTCCTGGAGCACTGTGATGAGCGGACAATGGAGACTTGTGATGACAAGTCTCATGGAGCATTCTGATGAAAAGGGACATGGAGCATTGTGATTACAGGTGTCTAGGAGCATTGTGATGACAAGGGCATGGAACATTGTGAGGAGAAGGCCATGGAGAATTCTGATGACATGCGTCATTGAGCTTTGTGATGACAAGGTCATGCAGCATTGTGATTTCAGGGGTCTTGGAGCATTATGATTAAAAGGGCATGTATCATTGTGATGAAAAAGGCATAGAGACGTGTCATGACAGGGTTAATGGAGCATACTGATGACAAGTGTCAGGGAGCATTGTGATGACAAGTGTATTGAGCATTGTGATGACAAAGGTCATGGAACATTGTGATGAGAAGACCATGGATAATTGTGATGATGAGCGTCATGGGGTGTTGTGATGGTAAGTGTTATGGAATATTGTGATCACAAGGGATTGGAGCATTATGAGGACAGAGGTCATGGAGAATATTGATTTCATTGTGATGACAATAGCCTGAAGCATTATGATGATGGGCATGGTCCATTGTGATGGCAGGGTTCATGGAGCTTTGAGATGAAAACACGCATGGGGCATTTTGATTACAAGGGTCTTGGAGCATTGTGATGACAAGGCATGGAGCATAGTGATGAAAGGGCCATGGAACATTCTGATGACATGCGTCATGGAGCTTTTTGATGACAAGGGCATGGAGCATTTTGATTAGAGGGGTCGTGGAGCATTGTGATGACAAGTGTCTTCGAGCCTTCTGATGACAAGGCCGTGGAACATTGTGATGGCAGCGGTCATGGAGCATTGTTATGACAGAGGTAAAGGAGCATTGTAATGAGAAGGGCATGGAGCATTGGTTTGAAATGTTTCATGGATTATTGTGATGAGAGTGGGCATAGAGCATTGGGATGATAAGGGCATGGAACACTGTGATACATGGGTCATGGAGGATTGTAATGACAAGGGCATGGGGCATTTTGATGAGAAGGGCATCGAGCATTGTGATGACAACTGTCATGGAGCTTTGTGATGACAAGGACATGGAGCAATGTGATGCCAAGGGTCATGGCGCTTTGTGATGACAAAGGTATTGGAGCATTTTGTTGACAAGTGCATGGTGCATTGTGATGAGAAGGGCAGGGAGTATTTTGATGACAGTGTCATGCAGCAATATGATGAAAAGTGTATTGGAACATTTTGATGACAGGGGTTATAGAATATTGTGATGTCAGGGGTCATGGAACATTGTGATGATAAAGGGATGTAGCATTGTGATGACAGGGGTCATGGGATATTGTGATTACAGGGGTGAGGGAGTATTGTGACGACTAGTGATGGAACACTGTGATATCTCTGGTGAGAGAGCATTTTGATGAGAAGTTTATAGAGCATTGTGATTAGAAGGTTTATGCAGCATTGCAATGACAATTTTCTGGACCGTTGTGATGAAAAGCGAATGGCACATTGTGATGACAAGGGCCATGGAACATTTTTCAGACAAAGGAATGGAGCATTTTGATGACAATGGTCACAGAGCATTGTGATTAAAATGGCATGGGGCATTGTGATGAAAAAGGCATGGAGCCTTTTCGTGACAGGTTTCAAGGAGCATTCTGATGACAATGGTCATGGAGCATTGTGATGAAAAGGGCATGCAGTATTGTGATGCCAGGCATCATGGAGCATTGTGATGACAAGTGTTATGGGACACTGTGATCACAAGGGTTTGGAGCATTGTGATGACAGAAGTCATGGATCATTTTGATTTCAAGGAACATGGAGCATTGTGATGACAAGAGCATGAAGCAATGTGATCCCAAGGTTCATGGGGGATTGTGATGACAATGGTAATGGAGTATTGTGATGACAAGCGCATAGAGCATTGTAATGACAAGGTCAGGTAGCATTTTGCTGACAAAGGCATGGAGCATTGTGATGACAGGTGTCATGGAGCACTGTGATGACAAGAGTCATGGAGCATTGTGAATAAACGGGTCATGGAGTATTGGGATGACAAGGGCATGGATCATTGTGATGACAAGTGTCATGGAGCATTGGGCTGAAAATGTTCATGGAGTATTGTGATGACAGGGGCCATGGAGCATTGTGATGACACAGGTCAAGGAGAATTCTGATTTCATTGTGCTGACAATAGCCGGAAGCATTATGATGATGTGCATGATGCATTGTGCTGACAGAGTTCATGGAGCATTGAGATGAAAAGGGGCATGGAGCATTGTGATTACAGACGTCTTGGAGCACTGTAATGACAAGGGCATGGAACATTTTGATGAGAAGGCCATGGAACTTTCTGATGGCATGTGTCATGGAGCTTTGTGATGACAAGGGCATGGAGAATTGTGATTAAAGGGGTCTTGGAGCATTGTGATGACAAGTGTCATGGAGCCTTGTGCTGACAAGGCCGTGGAATATTGTGATGGCAAGGGTCATGTACCATTGTTATGACAGGGGAATGGAGCATTGTGATGAGAAGAGCATGGAGTATTGTAATTACAATGTTTATGGAGCAATATCATGACTAATTTGTGGACCGTTGTGATGAAAAGTGCGTAGAACATTGTGATGACAAGGGTCATGGAGCATTTTTCTGACAAAGGCATGGAGCATTTTGATGACAAGTGTCACGGAGCATTGTCATGAAAAGTTCATGGAGCATTGTGGTTATAAAGGTAACAGAGCCTTGTGATGACGCGGACATGGACCATTGTAATGACAAATGTTATGAAGCATTGTGATGACTGGAGTCACGGAGCACTGTGATGACTGTGGTCATGGAGCATTGTGATGACAAGGGCATGGAGCATTGTGGTGACAGGGGCTTGGAGCATTGGTCTGACAAGTTTCATAGATTATTGTGATAACAGTGGACATGGAGCATTGTGATGAGAAGGACATGGATAATTGTGATGACAAGCGTCATGGGGCACTGTGATGACAAGTGTTATGGAATATTGTGATCACAAGGGTTTGGGGCATTGTTATAACAGAGGTCATGGAGCATTTTTATTTCATTGTGATGGCAATAGCATGAAGCATTATGATGATGGACATGGTGCATTGTGATGACAGGGTTCATGGATCATTGAGATGAAAAGGGGCATGGAGCATTGTGATTACAGGGGTCTTGGAGCATTGTGATGACAATGGTCATGGAGCCTTGTGATGACAAGCCCACGGAACATCGTGATGGCAGGGGTCATGGAGCATTGTTATGACAGTGGTAATGGAGCATTGTTTTGGCAAGCGCATGGAGCATTGTGATGAGAATGCCATGGAGCATTCTGATGACATGTGTCATGCAGCTTTGTGATAACAAGGCATGGAGCAATGTGATGAGAGTGTTCATGGAGCATTGTGATGACAATGACATGGAGCATTGTGATGCCAATGGTCATGGTTCTTTGTGATGACAAAGGTCATGGAGCATTTTGATGACAAGTGCGTTGTGCATTGTGATGAGAAGGGCAGGGAGCATTGTGATGACAGGGTCATGGAACATTTTGATGACAGGGGTTATGGAACATTGTGATGTCAGGGGTCATGGAGCATTTTGATGAAATGGGTCATGGAGCATTTTGATGACAGGTGTTATGGAGCATTGTGATGTGAGGGATCATCGAACATTGTGATGATAAGTGCATGTAGCATTGTGATGACAGGAGTCATGGAACATTGTGATAACAAGGGTGAGGGAGTATTGTGATGAATAGTTATGTAACATTGTAATATCTGTGGTGAGAGAGCATTTTGATGAGAAGTGCATGGAGCATTGTGATGACAAGGTTTATGGAGCATTGTGATGAAAAGATTGTGGAGCCCTGTGATGACAAGTGCATGGTGCATTGTGATGACATATGTCATGGAGCATCGTGCTGACAAGCGCATGGAGCATTGTGATGACAAGGGTCATGGAGCATTGTGCTGAGAAATGCATAGAGAATTGTGATGACAAGGATCAAAGAGCATTGTGATGAAAAGTTCATGTAGCATTGTGATGACAAGGGTCATGGAGCATTTTGATGAAAGGGTCATGGAGCATTGGTCTGATATGTTTCATGGATTATTGCGATGACTGTTGGAATGATGCATTGTGGTGACAAGGGCATGGAGCTTTGTGATGACAGATGTCATGGAGCACGGTGATGACAAGCGTCATGGAGCATTGTGAATACAGGGGTCATGGAGCATTGGGATGACAAGGACATGGATCATTGTGATGACAAGGGTCATGGAGCACTGGGCTGAAAATGTTCATGGAGTATTGTGAAGACAGGGGTCATGGAGCACTGTGATGACAGACGTCATGGATAATTTTGATTTCATTGTGCTGACAATAGCCGGAAGCATTATGATGAAGTGTATGATGCATTGTGATGACAGGGTTCATGGAGCATTGAGATGAAAAGAGGCATGGAGCATTGTGATTACAGTGGTCTTTGAGCACTGTAATGAAAAGGACATGGAGCATTTTGATGAGAAGGCCATGGAACATTCTGATGACATGTGTCATGGAGCTTTGTGATGACAAGGGCATGGATCACTGTGATTAAAAAGTTTATGGAGCATTGCTCTGACAAATTTTTGGACCGTTGTGATTAAAAGCGCGTGGCACATTGTGATGACAAGGGTCATGGAGCATTTTTCTGACAAAGGCATGGAGCATTGTGATGACAAGGATCACGGAGCATTGTGATGAAAAGTTCATTGAGCATTGTGGTTACAAAGTCACAGAGCCTTGTGATGACGCGGGCATGGACAATTGTGATGACAAATGTTATGAAGCACTGTGATGACTGGAGTCACGGAGCATTTTGATGACAGGAGTCATGTAGTACTGTGATGAAAAGGGCATCGAGCATTGTGATGACAAGGGCATGGAGCATTGTAATGATAGTGGCATGGATCATTGGTCTGACAAGTTTCATAGATTATTGTGATGACAGTGGACATGGTGCATTGTGATGACAATGGCATGGATCATTGTGATGAGAAGGTCATGGAGTATTGTGAAGACAGGTGCCAGGGAGCATTGTGATGAAATATGTCATGGTCCATTGCGATGACAATGGCAGGGAGCATTGTGATGCCAAATGTAACGGAGGATTGTGATGACAAATATAATGGAGCATTGTGAGGACTAGGGTTTGGAGCATTATGATGACAAAGGCCATTGAGAATTTTCAGGACAATGTCGTGAAGCACTGTGATGATAATTTCCTGGAGCACTGTGATGAGAAAACCATGGAGCACTGTGATGACAAATCTCTTGGAGCACAGTGATGAAAAGGGGCATGGAGCATTGTGATTACAGGGGTCTTGGAACTTTGTTATGACATGGGTATGGAGCATTGTGAGGAGAAGGCGAAGGAGCATTCTGAAGACATGCGTCATTGAGCTTTGTGATGACAAGGGCATGGAACATTGTGATTACATGGGTCTTGGAGCATTGTGATGAAAAGGGCATGGATCATTGTGATGAAAAAGGCATGTAGCCTTGTCAAGACAGGGTTCAAGGAGCATACAGACATCAAGTTTCAGGGAGCATTTTGGTGACAAATGTATTGAGCATTGTGATGACAAAGGTCATGGAGCATTGTGATGAGAAGACCATGGATAACTGTGATGACGAGTGTCATGGGGCATTGTGATGAGAAGTGTTATGGAATATTGTGATCACAAGGGTTTGGATCATTGTTATGACAGAGGTCATGAAGAATTTTGATTTAATTGTGCTGACAATAGCCTGAATCATTATAATGATGGGCATGATGCATTGTGATGACAGGGTTCATGGAGCATTGAGATGAAAAGGGGCATGGAGCATTGTGATTTAAGGGGTCTTGGAGCATTGTGAAGACAAGTGTCATGGAGCCTTGTGATGACAAGGCCGTGGAACATTGTGATGGCAGGGTTCATGGAGCATTGTTATGACAGGGGTAATGGAGAATTGTGATGGCAAGGGCATGGAGCATTGTGATGAGAAGGCCATGGAGCATTCTGAGGACATGTGTCATAGAGCTTTGTGATGACAAGGGCATGGAGCAATGTGATGAGAGCGTTCATGGAGCACTGTGATGACAATGACATGGAGCATTGTGATGCCAAGGGTTATGGATATTTCTGATGACAAATGTCATGGAGGATTTTGATGACAAGGGCGTTGTGCATTGTGATGAGAAGGGCAGGGAGCATTGTGATGACAGGGTCATGGAGCAATTTGATGAAAAGGATCATGGAATATTTTGATGAGAGGGGTTATGGAACATTGTGATGCCAGGGGTCATCAAAGATTGTGATGATATGTGCATGTAGCACTGTGATTACAGGAGTCAGGGAACATTATGATGACAGGGGTGAGGGAGTATTGTGACGAATAGTGATGTAACATTGTGATATCAGTGGTGTGAGAGCATTTTGATGAGAAGTGCATGGAGCATTGTGATAACAAGTTTATGGAGCATTGTGATGAAAAGATTGTGGAGCACAGTGATGACAAGTTCATGGTTCATTGTGATGACATATGTCATGGAGCATTGCGCTGACAAGAGCATGGAGCATTGTGATGAAAATGGTCATGGATCATTGTGCTGAGAAAGGCATAGAGCATTGTGATGACAAGGGTCAAAGAGCATTGTGATGAAAAGTTCATGGAGCATTGTGGTTAAAAAGGTCACAGAGACTGTTGATGACGAGGGCATGGACCATTGTGGTGACAAAGGTCATGAAGCATTGTGATGACTGGAGTCACGGAGCATTGTGAAGACAGGGGTCATGGAGCATTGTGATAACAATGGCATGGAGCATTGTGATGACAAGGGCATGGAGCATTGGTCTAATAAGTTTCATTGATTATTGCGATGAGAGTTGGAATTGCGATTTGTGATGACAAGGGCATGGAGCTTTGTGATGACCAGGTCATGCAGTATTGTGAAGAGAGGTGTCAGGGCGCATTGTGATGACATACGTAGTGACCCATTGTGATAACAGTGACATGGAGCATTGTGATGCCAAGTGTCATGGAGGATTATGAAGACAAATGTAATGGAGCATTGTGATGACAATGGCTTGGAGCATTGTGATGACAAGTGTCAGGGAGCATTGTGATGACAACTGTATTGGGAATTTTGATGACAAATGTCATGGAGCATTGTGATGAAAAGGGCATGGAGTATTGTGATGACAGGCATCATGGAGCGTTGTGATGACAAGTGTTATGGAACATTGTAATCATAAGGGTTTGGAGCATTGTGATGACAGGGGTCATGGAACATTGTGATTACAGGGGTGAGGGAGTATTGTGATGACTAGTGATGGAACATTGTGATATCTCTGGTGAGAGAGCATTTGGATGAGAAGTGCATGGAGCATTGTGATTACAATGTTTATGGAGCATTGCAATGACAAGTTTGTGGACCGTTGTGATGAAATGTGTGTGGCACATTGTGAAGACAATGGTCATGGAGCATTGTTCTGACAAAGACATGGAGCATTGTGATGAAAAGGGTCACAGAGAATTGTGATGAAAAGTTCATGGAACATTGTGGTTACAAAGGTCACAGAGCCTTGTGATGACGTGGGCATGGACCGTTGTGATGACAAACGTTATGAAGCATTGTGATGACTGCAGTCACGGAGCATTGTTATGACAAGTGCATGGAGCATTGTGATGACAGGGGCATGGAGCTTTGGTCTGACAAGTTTCATAGATTATTGTGATGACATTGGACATGGTGTATTGTGATGACAAGGGCATGGAGCATTTTGATGAGAAGGCCATGGAACATTCTGATGACATGTGTCATGGAGCTTTGTGATGACAAGGGCATGGAGCATTGTGATTACAGGAGGCGTGGAGCATTGTGATGACAAGGGTCATGGAGCCATGTGATGACAAGGCCATGGAACATTGTGATGGCAGGTGTCATGGAGCATTTTTACGACAGGGGTAATGGAGCATTGTGATGAGAAAGGCATGGAACATTGTGATTACAAGTTTTATGGAGCATTGCAAAGACAAATTTGTGGACGATTGGGATGAAAAGCGCGTGGCACATTGTGATGACAAGGGTCATTGAACATTTTT
Source organism: Mesoplodon mirus (assembly GCF_964341445.2). Lineage (NCBI taxonomy): Eukaryota > Metazoa > Chordata > Mammalia > Artiodactyla > Ziphiidae > Mesoplodon > Mesoplodon mirus. The sequence continues at coordinate 200,142 of NW_028295421.1, forward strand.
CTGACAAAGGCATGGAGCATTGTGATGACAAGTGTCACGGAGCATTGTGATGAAAAGTTCATGGAGCATTGTGGTTACAAAGGTAATAGAGCCTTTTGATGACGCGGGCATCGACACTTGTGATGACAAATATTATGAAAAATTGTGATGACAGGAGTCACAGAGCATTGTGATGACAGGGGTCATGGAGCAATGTGATGAGAAGTGCATGGAGCATTGTGCTGAGAAAAGCATAGAGCACTGTGATGACAAGGGTCAAAGGGCATTGTGATGAAATGTTCATGGAGCATTGTGCTTAAAAATATCACAGAGACTGTTGATAATGAGGGCATGGACAATTGTAATGACAAAGGTCATGGAGCATTGTGATGACTGGAGTCACGGAGCATTGTGATGACAGAGGTCATGGAACATTGTGATAACTAGGGCATGGAGCATTGTGATGACAAGGGCATGGGACATTGGTCTAATAATTTTCATGGAGTATTGCGATGACAGTTGGAATGGCGCATTGTGATGACAAGGGCATGGAGCATTGTGATGACTAGGTCTTGCAGTATTGTGAAGAGAGGTGTCAGGGAGCACTGTGATGACATATTTAATGGCCCATTGTGATGACAATGGCATGGAGCATTGTGATGAAAACAGCTTGGAGCATTGGGATGAAAAGGGTCAGGGAGCATTGTGCTAACAAGTGCATGGAGAATTGTGATGACAAGGGTCATGGAGCATTCTGATGACAAGCTTGTGGAGTATTTTGATGACAATGGCATGGAGCATTGCGATGAAAATGGCATGGGGCTTTGTGATGAAAAAGGCATGGAGCCTTTTCCTCACAGGGTTCAAGGAGCATTCTAATGACAAGTGTCAGGGAGGATTGTGATGACAAGTGTATTGAGAATTGTGATGACAAAGGTCATGGAGCATTGTGATGAAAAGGGCATGGAGTATTGTGATGACAGGCATCATGGAGCGTTGTGATGACAAGTGTTATGGATCATTGTGATCACAAGTGTTTGGAGCATTGTGATGACAGAGGTCATGGATCATTTTGATTTCAAGGAGCATGGAGCATTGTGATGACAAGGGCATGAAGCAATGTGATCCCAAGTTTCATGGAGGATTGTGATGACATTGGTAATGGAGTATTGTGATGACAAGCGCATAGAACATTGTAATGACAAGGTCATGTAGCATTTTGCTGACAAAGTCATGGAGCATTGTGATTACATGTGTCATGGAGCACTGTGATGACAAGCGTCACGGAGCTTTGTGAATACATGGGTCATGGAGCATTGGGATGAAAAGGGCATGGATGATTGTGATGACAATGGTCATGGAGCATTGGGCTGAAAATGTTCATGGAGTTTTGTGTTGACAAGGGTCATGGAGCATTGTGATGAGTAGGGAATGTAGCATTGTGATGACAAGAGTCCCGGAACATTGTGTTGTCAGGTGTCATAGAGTGTTGTGATGACAGTGGTCATGGAGCATTTTGATGATATTTTTCATCGAGCATTGTGATGAGAATATCATGGAGCATTGGGCTGAAAATCTTCATGGAATATTGTGATGACAGGGTTCATGGAGCATTGTGATGCCAAGGGTCATGGATCTTTGTGATGACAAAGGACATGGAGCATTTTGATGGCAAGTGCATTGTGCATTGTGATGAGAAGGGCAGGGAACATTCTGATGACATGGTCATGGAGCAATTTGATGAAAAGTGTCATGGAACATTTTGATGACAGGTGTTATGGAACACTGTGATGTCAGGGGTCATCGAATATTGTGATGAGAAGTGCATGTAGCATTGTGATGACAGGAGTCATGGAACATTGTGATGACAGGGGTGAGGGAGAATTGTGATAAATAGTGAGGTAGCATTGTGATATCAGTGGTGAGAGCGTATTGATGAGAAGTGCATGGAGCATTCTGATGACAAATTTTAAGGACCACTGTGATGACAAGAATGTGGAGCACTGTGGTGACAAGCACCTGGTGCATTGTGATGACATGTGTCATGGGGCATTGTGCTGATAAGCACATGGAGCATTGTGATGACATGGGTCAAACAACATTGTGATGAAAAGTTCATGGAGCATTGTGGTTAAAAAGGTCACAGAGACTGTTGATGATGAGGGCATGGACCATTGTGATGACAAAAGTCATGAAGCATTGTCATGACTGGAGTAACGGAGCATTGTGGTCAGGGGTCATGGAGCTTTGTGATAACAAGGGCATGGAACATTGTGATGACAAGGGCATGAAATATTTGTCTAATAAGTTTCATGGATTATTGTGATGACGGTTGGAATGGCGCATTGTGATGACAAAGGCATGGAGCATTGTGATGACCAGGTCATGCATTATTGTGAAGACACGTGTCAGGGAGCATTGTGATGACATATGTAATGGTCCATTGTGATGACAATGGCATGGAGCATTGTGATGCCAAGTGTCATGGAGGATTCTGATGGCAAAGGTAATGGAGCATTGAGATGACAATGGCTTGGAGCATTGAGATGACAAGGGTCAGGGAGCATTGTGCTGACAAGTGCATGGAGAAATCTGATGAAAAGGGTCATGGAGCATTCTGATGACAAGCTTGTGGAGTATTTTGATTTCAATGGCATGGAGCATTGTGATGAAAACGGCATGGGGCATTGTGATGCAAAAGCATGGAGCCTTTTCGTGACAGGGTTCAAGGAGCATTCTGATGACAAGTGTCAGTGAGCATTGTGATGACAAGTGTATTAAGAATTGTGATGACAAAGGTCATGGAGCATTGTGATGAAAAGGGCATGGAGTATTGTGATGACAGGCATCATGGAGCATTGTGATGACAAGTGTTATGGAACACAGTGATCCCATGTGTTCGGAGCATTGTGATGACAGAGCTCATGGATCATTTTGATTTCAAGGAGCATGGAGCATTGTGATGACAAGGGCATGAAGCAATGTGATCCCAAGGTTCATGGAGGATTTTGATGACAATGGAAATGGAGTATTGTGATGACAAGCGCATAGAGCATTGTAAAGACAAGGACATGTAGCATTTTGCTGACAAAGGCATGGAGCATTGTGATGACAAGTGTCATGTAGCACTGTGATGACAAGCGTCACGGAGCATTGTGAATACAGGGGTCATGGAGCATTGGGATGACAAGGGCATGAATCATTGTGATGACAAGGGTCATGGAGCACTGGGCTGAAAATGTTCATGGAGTGTTATGATGATAGGGGTCATGGAGCATTGTGATGACTATAGAATGGAGCACTGTGATGACAAAAGTCCCAGATCATTGTGTTTTCAGGTGTCATGGAGTGTTGTAATGACAGTGGTCATGGAGCATTGTGATGATATTGGCCATGGAGCATTGTGATGAGTAGGTCGTGGAGCATTGGGCTGAAAATGTTCATGGATTATTGTGATGACAGTGGTCATGGAGCATGGTGATGACAAGGGAATGGAGCATGGTGATGACAAGGTCCTGGAGCACTGTGATGAGAAGACCATGGAGACTTGTGATGATAAGTCTCATGGAGCATTCTGATGAAAAAGGTCATGGAGCATTTTGATGACAGGGCTTATGGAACATTGTGATGTCCCGGGTCATGGAACATTGTGTTGATAAGGGGATGTAGCATTGTGATGACAGGGGTCATGGAACACTGTGATTACAGGGGTGAGGGAGGATTGTGATAACTAGTGATGGAACATTGTGATATCTCAGGTGAGAGAGCATTTGGATGAGAAGTGCATGGAGAATTGTGATGACAAATTTTATGGAGCAATGTGATGACAAAATTTTAGAGCACTGTGATGATAAGCACATGGTGCATTGTGATGACATGTGTCATGGAGCACTGTGCTGAAAAAGTCATAGAGCAATGTCATGACAAGGGTCAAAGAGCATTGTGATGAAAAGTTCATGGAGCATTGTGGTTAATAATGTCACAGAGACTGGTGATGACGAGGGCATGGTCCACTGTAATGACAAAGGTCATGAAGCATTGTGATGACTGGAGTCACGCAGCATTGTGATCACAGGGGTCATGGAGCATTGTTATAACAAGGGCATGGAGGATTGTGATGACAAGAGCATGGAACATTGATCTAATAATTTTCATGGATTATTGCAATGACAGTTGGAATGGCGCATTTTGATGACAAGGACATGGAGCATTGTGATGCCAAGTGTCATGGAGTATTCTGATGACAAAGGTAATGGTGCATTGTGATGACAATGGCTTGGAGCATTGTGATGACAAGGGTCAGGGAGCATTCTGATGACAAGCTTGTGGAGTATTTTGATTACAATGCCATGGAGCATTGTGATGAAAACTGCATGGTCATTGTGAAGAAAAATGCATGGAGCCTTTTCGTGACAGGGTTCAAGGAGCATTCTGATGACAAGTGTCAGGGAGCATTGTGATGACAAGTGTATTGAGAATTGTGATGACAAAGGTCATGGAGCATTGTGATGAAAAGGGCATGGAGTATTGTGATGACAGGAATCATGGAGCGTTGTGATGACAAGTGTTATGGAACACTGTGATCACAAGGATTTGGAGCATTGTGATGACAGAGGTAATGGATCATTTGGATTTCAAGAAGCATGGAGCATTTTGATGACAAGGGCATGAAGCAATGTGATCCCGATATTCATGGAGGATTGTGATGACAATGGAAATGGTGTAATTTGATGACAAGCGCATAGAGCATTGTAATGACAAGGTCATGTAGCATTTTGCTGACAAAGGCATGGAGCATTGTGATGACATGTGTCATGGAGCCCTGTGATGACAAGCGTCACGGAGCATTGTGAATACAGGGGTCATGGAGCATTGGGATAACAAGGGCATGGATCATTGTGATGACAAAGGTCATGGAGCACTGGGCTGAAAATGTTCATGGAGTGTTGTGATGACAGGGGTCATGGAGCATTGTGATGACTAGGGAATGGAACACTGTGATGACAAGAGTCCCGGATCATTGTGTTGTCAGGTGTCATGGAGTGTTGTGATGACAGGGGTCATGGAGCATTGCGATGACCAGGGCATGGAGCACTGTGATGGAAAGACCGTGGAGCATTGTGATGAGAAGACCATGGATAATTGTGATGACGAGCGTCATGGAGCACTGTAATGACAAGGGGAATGCAGCATTGTGATGACAGTGGCCATGGAGCATTGTGATGACAAGGGTCATGGAGCATTTTGATGACAAGGGCGAAGAGCATTGTGATGAGAAGACCATGGATAATTGTGATGACGAGCGTCATGAAGCACAGTAATGACAAGGGGTATGGAGCATTGTGATGACAGTGGCCATGGAGCATTGTGATGACAATGGTCATGGAGCATTTTGATGACAAGGGCGTAGAGCATTGTGATGAGAAGACCATGGATAATTGTGATGACGAGCGTCATGGAGCACAGTAATGACAAGGGGTATGGAGCATTGTGATGACAGTGGCCATGGAGCATTGTGATGACAAGTGTCATGGAGCATTCTAATGACAAGCATGTGGAGTATTGTGACGACAATGGCATGGAACATTGTGATGAAAAGGGCAGGGAGCATTGTTATGAAATAGGCATGAAGCCATTTCATGACAGATTTCAAGGAGCATTCTGACGACAAGTGTCAGGGAACATTGTGATGACAAGTGTATTGAGAATGCTGATGAAAAAGATCATGGAGCATTTTGACGAAAAGGGCATGGAGTATTGTGATGACAGGCATCATGGAGCGTTGTGATGACAAGTGTTATGGAACATTGTGATCACAAGGGTTTGGAGCATTGTGATGATAGAAGTCATGGATCATTTTGTTTTCAAGGAGCATGGAGCATTGGGATGACAAGGGCATGAATCAATGTGATCCCAAGGTTCATGGAGGATTTTGATGACAATGGTAAGGGAGTATTGTGATGACAAGCAAATGGAGCATTGTGATGACAAGGTAATGTAGCATTTTGCTGACACAGGCATGGAGCATTGTGATGATAAGGGTCATAGAGCACTGTGATGAGAAGCATCACGGATCATTGTGATTATAGGGGTCATGGAGCATTGGGATGGCAAGGGCATGGATCATTGTGATGACAAGTGTCATGGAGCATTGGGATGAAAATGTTCATGGAGCATTGTGTTGACTAGGGAATGGAGCATTGTGATGACAAGAGTCCCGGATCACTGTGTTGTCAGGGGTCATGGAGCGTTGTGATGACAGTGGTCATGGAGCATTGTGATGATAGGGATCATGAAGCATTGTGATGAGAAGTTCCTGGAGAATTGGACTGAAAATGTTCAGGAAGTATTGTGAGGACTGGGGTCATGGAGCATAGTGATGACAAGGGAATGGAGCACTGTGATGAAAAGTTCCTGGAGAATTGTGATGAGAAGACCATGGAGCCTTGTAATAACAAGTCTCATGGAGCATTCTGATGAAAAGGGGCATGGAGTATTGTGATTACAGGGGTCTTGGGGCATTGTGATGACAAGGACATGGAGCATTTTGATTACTGGTGTCTTGGAGCATTGTGATGAAATTGGCATGGATCATTGTTATGAAAATGGTATGGAGCCTTGTCATGACAGTGTTCCAGGAGCATACTGATGACAAGTGTCAGGGAGCATTGTGATGACAAGTGTATAGAGCACTGTGATGACAAAGGTCATGGAGCACTGTGATGAGAAGTCCATGGATAATTGTGATGATGAGCGTCAAGTGACGTTGTGATGATAAGTGTTATGGAACATTGTGATCACAAGGATTTGGAGCATTGTGATGAGATAGATCATCGAATATATTGATTTCATTGTGATGACAATAACCTGAAGCATTATGATGATGGGCATGGTGCATTTTGATGACAGGGTTCATGGAGCATTGAGATGCAAAGGGGCTTGGAGCATTGTGATTAGAGGGTTCATGGAGCATTGTGATGACAATGGCATGGAGCATTGAGATGCCAAGGGTCATGGATCCTTGTGATGACAAAGGTCATGGAGCATTTTGATGACAAGGGCGTGGTACATTGTGATGAGAAGGGCAGGGAGCATTGTGATGACAGGGTTATAGAGCAATTTGATGAAAAGGGTCATGGAATATTTTGATGACAGGTGTTATGGTACATTGTGATGTCGGGGGTCAATGAGCATTTTGAGGAAAAGTGTTATGGAGCATTTTGATGACAGGGGTTAGGGAACATTGTGATGTCAGGGGTCATCGAAATTTGTGATGATAAGTGCATGTAGCATTGCAAAGAGAGAAGTTATGGAACATTGTGATATCAGTGTTGAGAGAGCATTTTGATGAGAAGTGCATGGAGCATTGTGATGACAAGTTTTATGGAGCATTGTGGTGACAAGATTGTGGAGCACAGTGATGAAAAGTGCAGGGTGCATTGTGATGACATGGGTCATGGAACATTGTGCTGACAAGTGCATGGAGCATGGAGATGACGAGGGTCATGGAGCATTGTGCTGAGAAAGGCATAGAGCATTGTGATGACAAGGTTCAAAGAGCATTGTGATGAAAAGTTCATGGAGCATTGTGGTTAAATATGTCACAGAGACTGTTGATGACTAGGGCATGGACCACTGTGATGACAAAGGTCATGAAGCATTGTGATGAATGGAGGCATGGAGCATTGTGATGACAGGGGTCATGGACCATTGTGATAACAAGGGCATGGAGACTTGTGATGACAAGGGAATGGAGCATTAGTCTAATAAGTTTCATGGATTATTGTGATGACAGTTGGAATGGCGCATTGTGATGACAAGGCCATGGAGCATTGTGATGACCAGGTCATGCAGTACTGTGAAGACAGGTGTCAGGGAGCATTGTGATGACATATGTAATGGCCCATAGTGATGACAATGGCATGGAGCATTGTGATGCCAAGTGTCATGGAGGATTCTGATGACAAAGGTAATGGAGCATTGTGATGACAATGGCTTGGAGCATTGTGATGACAAGGGTCATGGAGCATTGTGCTAACAGGTGAATGGAGAATTGTGATGAAAAGGGTCATGGAGTATTCTGATGACAAGCTTGTGGAGTATTTTGATGACAATGGCATGGAGCATTGTGATGAAAATGGCATGGGGCATTGTGATGACAAGTGTATTGAGAATTGTGATGACAAAGCCTTGGAGCATTGTGATGAAAAGTGCATGGAGTATTGTGATGACAGGCATCATGCAGCGTTGTGATGACAAGTGTTATGGAACACTGTGATCACAAGGGTTTTGAGCATTGTGATGACAGAAGTCATGGATCATTTTGATTTCAAGGAGCATGGAGCATTGAGATGACAAGGGCATGAAGCAATGTCATCCCAAGGTACATGGAGGACTGTGATGACAATGGTAATGGAGTATTGTGATGACAAACGAATAGAGCATCGCAATGACAAGGTCAGGTAGCATTTTGCTGACAAAGTCATGGAGCATTGTGATGACAGGTGTCATGGAGCACTGTGATGACAAGCGTCACGGATCATTGTGAATACAGGGGTCATGGAGCATTGGGATGACAAGGGCATGGATCATTGTGATGACAGGGGTCATGGAGAATTGGGCTGAAAATGTTCATGGAGTATTGTGATGACAGGGGTCATGGAGCATTTTGATGAGAAGGTCATGGAGCATTGGGCTGAAAATGTTCATGGAGTATTGTGATGACAGGGATCATGGAGCATTTTGATGACAAGTTCCTAGAGCACTTTGATGAGAAGACAATGGAGACTTGTGATGACAAGTCTCATGGAGCATTCTGAAGAAAAGGGACATAGAGCATTGTGATTACAGGAGTCTTGGAGCATTGTGATGACAAGGGCATGGAGCATTGTGATGAGAAGGCCATGGAGCATTCTGATGACATGCGTCATTGAGCTTTGTGATGACAAGGGCATGGAGCATTGTGATTACATGGGTCTTGGAGCATTGTGATTAAAAGGGCATGGATCATTGTGTTGAAAAAGGCATGGAGCCTTGTCATGACAGGGTTCAAGGAGCATACAGACAACAAGTGTCAGGGAGCATTTTGATGACAAGTGTATTGAGCATTGTGATGACAAAGGTCATGGAGCATTGTGATGAGAAGAACATGGATAATTGTGATGACGAGTGTTATGGGGCACTGTGATGACAAGTGTTATGGAATATTGTGATCACAAGTTTTGGAGCATTGTTATGACTGAGGTCATGAAGCATTTTGATTTCATTGTGATGACAATAGCATGAAGAATTATGATGATGGGCATGGTGCATTGTGATGACAGGGTTCATTGATCATTGAGATGAAAAATGGGCATGGAGCATTGTGATTACAGGGGTCTTGGAGCATTGTGATGAGAAGGGTCATGGAGCCTTGTGATGACAATGCCACGGAACATCGTGATGGCAGGGGTCATGGAGAATTTTGACGGCAAGGGCATGGAGCATTGTGATGAGAAGGCCATGGAGCATTCTGAAGACATGTGTCATGGAGCTTTATGATGACAAGGGCATGGAACAATGTGATGAGAGTGTTCATGGAGCATTGTGATGACAATGACATGGAGCATTGTGATGCCAAGGGTCATGGATCTTTGTGATGACAAAGGTCATGGAGCATTTTGATGACAAGGGCATTGTGCATTGTGATGAGAAGGGCAGGGAGCATTGTGATGACAGGGTCATGGAGAAATTTGATGAAAACTGTCATGGGACATTTTGATGACAGGGGATATGGAACATTGTGATGACAGGGGTCATGGAGGATTATGATGAAAAGGGTCATGGAGCATTTTGATGACCGGGGTTATGGAGCATTGTGATGTCAGGGGTCATCGAACATTGTGATGATAAATGCATGTAGCATTGTGACGACAGGGGTCATGGAACATTGTGATAACCGGGGTGTCTGAGTACTGTGACGAATAGTGAGGTAACATTGTGATATCTGTGGTGAGAGAGCATTTTGATGCGTAGTGCATGGAGCATTGTGATGACAATGTTTATGGAGCATTGTGATGACAAGCTTGTGGAGCGCTGTGATGACAAGCACATGGTGCATTATGATGACATGCGTCATGGAGCATCGTGCTGACAAGCGCATGGAGCATTGTGATGACAAGGGTCATGGAGCATTGCGCTGAGAAAGACATAGAGCATTGTGATGACAAGGATCAAAGAGCAGTGTGATGAAAAGTTCATGGAGCATTTTGATTACAAGGGTCATGGAGCATTGTGATGACAAGGGCATGGAGCATTGGTCTAATAATTTTCATGGATTAATGTGATGACTGTTGGAATGGTGCATTGTGGTGAAAAGAGCATGGAGAATTGTGATGACCAGGTCATGCAGTATTGTGAAGAGAGGTGTCAGGGAGCACTGTGATGACATATGTAATGGCCCATAGTGATGACAATGGCATGGAGCATTGTGATTCCAGGTGTCATGGAGGATTCTGATGACAAAGGTAATGGTGCATTGTGATGACAGTGGCTTGGAGCATTGAGATGACAAGGGTCAGGGAGCATTGTGCTGACAAGTGCATGGAGAATTGTGATGACAAGGGTCATGGAACATTCTCATGATAAGCTTGAGGAGTGTTTTGCTGACAGTGGCGTGGAGCATTGTGATGAAAACGGCATGGGGCATTGTGTTGAAAAAGGCATGGAACCTTTTCGTGACAGCGTTCAAAGAGCATTCTGACGACAAGTGTCAGGGAGCATTGTGATGACAAGTGTATTGAGAATTGTGATGATAAAAGTCATGGAGCATTGTGATGAAAAGTGCATGGAGTATTGTGATGACAGGCATCATGGAGCATTGGGAGGACAAGTGTTATGGAACATTGTGATCACAAGGTTTTGGAGCATTGTGATGACAGAGGTCATGGATCATTTTGATTTCAAGGAGCATGGAGCATTGTGATGAAAAGGGCATGAAGCAATGTGATCCCAAGGTTCATGGAGGATTGTGATGACAATTGTAATGGAGTATTGTGATGACAAGCGCTTAGAGCATGGTAATGACAAAGTCATGTAGCATTTTGCTGACAAAGGCATGGAACATGGTGATGACAGGGTTCATGGAGCATTGAGATGAAAAGGGGCAGGGAGCATTGTGATTACAGGTGTCTTGGAGCACTGTGATGACAAGGGCATGGAGCATTGTGATGACAGATGTCATGGAGCACTGTGATGACAAGCATCATGGAGCATTGTAATACAGGGTTCTTGGAGCATTGGGATGACAAGGGCATGGATCATTGTGATGACAAGGGTCATGGAGCATTGGGCTGAAAATGTTCATGGAGTATTTTGATGACAGTGGTCATGGAGCATTGTGATGACAGAAATCATGGAGAATTTTTATTTCATTGTGGTGACAATAGCCGGAAGCATTATGATGAAGGGTATGATGCATTGTGATGACAGGGTTCATGGAGCATTGAGATGAAAAGGGGCATGGAGCATTGTGATTACAGGGGTCTTGGAGCACTGTAATGACAAGGGCATGGAGCATTTTGATGAGAAGGCCGTGGAGCATTCTGATGACATGCGTCATTGAGTTTTGTGATGACAAGGGCATGGAGCATTGTGATTACATGTGTCTTGGAGAATTGTGATTAAAAGGACATGGATCATTATGATGAAAATGGCATGCAGACGTGTCATAACAGGGTTAATGGAGCATACTGATGACAAGTGTCAGGGAGCATTGTGATGACAAGTGTATTTAGCATTGTGATGACAAAGTTCATGGAGCATGGTGATGAGAAGACCATGGATAATTGTGATGATGAGCGTCATGGAGTGTTGTGATGTTAAGGGCTATGGAACATTGTGATCACCAGGGATTGGAGCATTGTGATGACAGAGGTCATGGAGCATTTTGATTTAATTGTGATGACAATAGCCTGAAGCATTTTGATGATGGGAAGGCTCCATTGTGATGACAGGGTTCATGGGGCATTGAGACGAAAAGACGCATGGAGCATTTTGATTAAAAGGGTCTTGGAGCATTGTGATGACAAGTGAATGGAGCTTTGTGATGACAGGGCCATGGAACATTCTGATGACATGCGTCATGTAGCTTTTTGATGACAAGGGCATGGAGCATTTTGATTAGAGGGGTCGTGGAGCATTGTGATGACAAGTGTCATGGAGCCTTGTGATGACAAGGCCGTGGAACATTGTGATGGCAGGTGTCATGGAGCATTGTTATGAAAGAGGTAAAGGAGCATTGTGATGAGAAGGGCATGGAGCATTGGTCTGAAATGTTTCATGGATTATTGTGATGAGAGTGGGCATAGAGCATTGTGATGATAAGGGCATGGAACACTGTGATACATGGGTCATGGAGGATTGTAATGACAAGGTCATGGGGCATTGGGATGAGAAAGGCATCGAGCATTGTGATGACAAGTGACATGGAGCTTTGTGATGACAAGGGCATGGAGCAATGTGATGAGAGGGTTCATGGAGCATTTTGATGACAATGACATGGAGCATTGTGATGCCAAGGGTCATGGCACTTTGTGATGACAAAGGTCATGGAGCATTTTGAAGACAATTGCATGGTGCATTGTGATGAGAAGGGCAGGGAGTATTTTGATGACAGGGTCATGCAGCAATATGATGGAAAGTGTATTGGAACATTTTGATGACAGGGGTTATAGAATATTGTGATGTCAGGGGTCATGGAACATTGTGATGATAAAGGGATGTAGCATTGTGATGACAGGGGTCATGGGACATTGTGATTACAGTGGAGAGGGAGTATTGTGACAACTAGTGATGGAACACTGTGATATATCTGGTGAGAGAGCATTTTGATGAGAAGTGTATGGAGCATTGTGATTAAAAGGTTTATGGAGCATTGCAATGACAATTTTCTGGACCGTTGTGATGAAAAGCGAATGGCACATTGTGATGACAAGGGTCATGGAACATTTTTCAGACAAAGTCATGGAGCATTTTGATGACAATGGTCACGGAGCATTGTGATGAAAACGGAATGGGGCATGGTGATGAAAAAGGTATGGAGCCTTTTCGTGACAGGGTTCAAAGAGCATTCTGATGACAAGTGTCAGGGTGCATTGTGATGACAAGTGTACTGAGCATTGTGATGACAAATGTCATGGAGCACTGTGATGAAAAGGGCATGGAATTTTGTGATGACAGGCATCATGGAGCATTGTGATGACAAGTGTTATGGAACATTGGGATCACAAGGATTTGGAGCATTGCGATGACAGAGGTCATGGATCATTTTGATTTCAAGGAGCATGGAGCATTGTGATGACAAGGGTATGAAGCAATGTGCTCTCAAGGTTCATGGAGGATTGTGATGACAATTGAAATGGAGTATTGTGATGAAAAGCGCATAGAGCATTGTAATGACAAGGTCATGTATCATTTTGCTGACAAAGCCATGGAGCACTGTGATGACAGGTGTCATTGAGCACTGTGATGACAAGCGTCATGGAGCATTGTGAATACAGGGGTCATGGAGCATTGGGATGACAAGGCCATGGATCATTGTGATGAGGTCATGGAGTATTGTAAAGACAGGTGTCAGGGAGCATTGTGATGACATATGTCATGGTCCATTGCAATGACAATGGCAGGGAGCATTGTGATGCCAAATGTAATGGAGGATTTTGATGACATATATAATGGAGCATTGTGATGACTAGGGCTTGGAGCATTATGATGGCAAGGGCCATTGAGAATGTTCAGAACAAGGTCGAGAAGCATTGTGATGACAAGTTCCTGGAGCATTGTGATGAGAAATCCACAGAGTCTTCTGATGACAAATCTCATGGAGCATACTGATGAAAAGGGGCATGGACCACTGTGATTACAGGGGTCTTGGAACATTGTGATGACATGGGCATGGAGCATTGTGAGTAGAAGGCCAAGGAGCATTCTGAAGACATGTGTCATTGAGCTTTGTGATGACAAGGGCATGGAGCATTGTGTTTAAAGGGGTCTTGGAGCATTGTGAAGAAAAGGGCATGGATCATTGTGATGAAAAAGGCATGGAGCCTTGTCATGACAGGGTTCAAGGAGCATACAGACAACAAGTGTCAGGGAGCATTTTGATGACAAGTGTATTGAGCATTGTGATGACAATGGTCATGGAGCACTGTGATGAGAAGACCTTGGATAATTTGATGACGAGTGTCATGGGGCACTGTGATGACCAGTGTTATGGAATATTGTGATCACAAGGGTTTGGAGCATTGTTATGACTGAGGTCATGGAGCATTTTGATTTCATTGTGATGACAATAGCATGAAGCATTATGATGATGGGCATGGTGCATTGTGATGACAGGGTTCATGGATCATTGAGATGAAAAATGGGCATCGAGCATTGTGATTACAGGGGTCTTGGAGCATTGTGATGAGAAGGGTCATGGAGCCTTGTGATGAAAAGGCCACGGAACATCGTGATGGCAGGTGTCATGGAGCATTTTTATGACAGGTGTAATGGAGCATTGTGACGGCAAGGGCATGGAGCATTGTGATGAGAAGGCCATGGAGCATTCTGTTGACATGTGTCATGGAGCTTTGTGAGGACAAGGGCATGGAGCATTGTGATGCCAATGGTCATGGATCTTTGTGATGACAAAGGTCATGGAGCATTTTGATGACAAGGGCATGGTGCACTGTGATGAGTAGGGCAGGGAGCATTGTGATGACAGGGACATGGAGCAATTTGATGAAAAGGGTTATGGAACATTTTGATGAGAAGGGTTATGGAACATTGTGATGTCAGGTGTCATGGAGCATTATGATGAAAAGGGTCATGAAGCATTTTGCTGACAGGGGTTATGGAGCATTGTGATGTCAGGGGTCATCGAACATTGTGATAACAGGGGTGAGGGAGTATTGTGACGAATAGTGATGTAACATTGTGATATCTGTGGTGAGAGAACATTTTGATGAGAAGTGCATGGAGCATTGTGATGACAAGGTTTATGGAGCATTCCGATGACAAGCTTGTGGAGCACTGTGATGACAAGCGCATGGTGCATTATGATGACATGTGTCATGGAGCATCGTGCTGACAAGCGCATGGAGCATTGTGATGACAAGGGTCACGGAGCATTGTGCTGAGAAAGGCATGGAGAATTGTGATGACAAGGATCAAAGAGCATTGTGATGAAAAGTTTATGGAGCATTGTGATGACAAGGGTCATGGAGCATTGTGATGACAAGGGCATGGAGCATTGGTCTAAAAAGTTTCATGGATTATTGTGATGACTGTTGGAATGGTGCATTGTGGTGACAAGGGCATGGAACATTGTGAGGACCAGGTCATGCAGTATTGTGAAGAGAGGTGTCAGGGAGCAATGTGATGACATATGTAATGGCCCATTGTGATGACAATGACATGGATCATTGTGATGCCAAGTGTCATGGAGGATTCTGATGACAAAGGTAATGGTGCATTGTGATGACAGTGGCTTGGAGCATTCAGATGACAAGTGTCAGGGAGCACTGTGCTGACAAGTGCATGGAGAATTGTGATGACAATGGTCATGGAATATTCTCATGATAAGCTTGTGGAGTATTTTGCTGACAGTGGCGTGGAGTATTGTGATGAAAATGGCACGAGGCATTGTGTTGAAAAAGGCATGGAGACTTTTCGTGACAGGGTTCAAGGAGCATTTTGACGACAAGTGTCAGGGAGCATTGTGATGACAAGTGTATTGAGAATTGTGATGACAAAGGTCGGGGAGCATTGTGATGAAAAGTGCATGGGGTATTGTGATGACAGGCATCATGGAGCGTTGGGATGACAAGTGTTATGGAACATTTTGATCAAAAGATTTTTGAGCATTGTGATGACAGAGGTCATGGATCATTTTGATTTCAAGGAGCATGGAGCATTGTGATGACAAGGGCATTTAGCAGTGTGATCCCAAGATTCATGGAGGATTGTGATGACAATTGTAATGGAGTATTGTGATGACAAGCGCATAGAGCATGGTAATGACAAAGTCATGTAGCATTTTGCTGACAAAGGCATGGAACATTGTGATGACAGGTGTCATGGAGCACTGTGGTGACAAGCGTCACGGAGCATTGTGAATACAGGGGTCATGGAGCATTGGATGACAAGGGAATGGAGCATTGTGATGACAGGTGTCATGGAGCACTGTGATGACAAGCGTCACGGAGCATTGTGAATACAGGGGTCATGGAGCATTGGGATGCCAAGGGCATGGATCATTGTGATGACAATGGTCATGGAGCATTGGGCTGCAAATGTTCATGTAGTGTTTTGATGACAGGGGTCATGGAGCATTGGGATGACAAGGGCATGGATCATTGTGATGACAGAGGTCATGGAGAATTTTGATTTCATTGTGGTGACAATAGCCAGAAGCAGTATGATGATGGGCATGGTGCATTGTGATGACAGGGTTCATGGAGCATTGAGATGAAAAGGGGCAGGGAGCATTGTGATTACAGGGGTCTTGGAGCACTGTGATGACAAGGGCATGGAGCATTTTGATGAGAAGGACATGGAACATTCTGATGGCATGTGTCATGGAGCTTTGTGATGACAAGAGCATGGAGCTTTGTGATTACAAGGGTCTTGGAGCATTGTGATGACAAGTGTCATGGAGCCTTGTGATGACAAGGCCGTGGAATATTGTGATGGCAGGGGTCATGGAGAATTGTTATGACAGGGGTAATGGAGCATTGTGATGAGAAGGGCATGGAGCATTGTGATTACAAGGTTTATGGAGCATTACCATGACAAATTTGTGGACCGTTGTGATGAAAAGCGTGTAGAACATTGTGATGACAAGGGTCAAGGAGCATTTTTCTGACAAAGGCATGGAGCATGTTGACGACAAAGGTCACGGAGCATTGTGATGAAAAGTTCATGGAGCATTGTGGTTACAAAGGACACAGAGCCTTTTGCTGATGCGGGCTTGGACCACTGTGATGACAAATGTTATGAAGCATTGTGATGACTGGAGTCACGGAGCAATGTGATGACAGGGGTCATGGAGCATTGTGATGACAAGGGCATGGAGCATTGTGATGAGAAGACCATGGATAATTGTGATGACGAGTGTCATGGGGCACTGTGATGACAAGTGTTATGGAATATTATGATCCCAAGGGTTTGGAGCATTGTTATGACAGAGATCATGGAGCATTTTGAATTCATTGTGATGGCAATAGCATAAAGCATTATGATGATGGGCATTGTGCATTGTGATGACAGGGTTCATGGTTCATTAAGATGAAAAGGGGCATAGAGCATTGTGATTACAGGGTTTATGGAGCATTGCTATGACAAATATGTGGACCATTGTGATGAAAAGCGCATGGCACATTGTGATGACAACGGTCATGGAGCATTTTTCTGACAAAGGCATGGAGCATTGTGATGACAAGTCTCACGGAGCATTGTGATGAAATGTTCATGGAGCACTGTGGTTACAAAAGTCACAGAGCCTTGTGATGACGCGGGCATGGACAATTGTGATTACAAATCTTATGAAGCATTGTGTTGACTGGAGTCACGGAGCATTTTGATGACAGGGGTCATGGAGTACTGTGATGACAAGGGCATGGAACATTGTGATGACAAGGGCACGGAGCATTTTGATGACAGGGGCATGGATCATTGTTCTGACAAGTTTCATAGATTATTGTGATGACAGGGGACATGGTGCATTGTGATGACAATGGCATGGATCATTGTGATGAGAAGGTCATGGAGTATTGTGAAGATAGGTGTCAGGGAGCATTGTGATGACATATGTCATGGTCCATTGCGATGACAAAGGCAGGGAGCATTGTGATGCCAAATGTAATGGAGGATTGTGATGACAAATATAATGGAGCATTGTGAGGACTAGGGCTTGGAGCATTATGATGACAAGGGCCATTGAGAATTTTCAGGACAATGTCGTGAAGCATTGTGATGATAAGGTCCTGGAGCATTGTGATGAGAAAACCATGGTGCACTGTGATGACAAATCTCTTGGAGCATACTGATAAAAAGGGCCATGGACCATTGTGATTACAGGGGTCTTGGAACATTGTGATGACATGGGTATGGAGCATTGTGAGGAGAAGGCGAAGGAGCATTCTGAAGATATGCGTCATTGAGCTTTGTGATGACAAGGGCATGGAACATTGTGATTACAGTGTTCTAGGAGCATTGTGATGAAAAGGGCATTGATCATTGTGATGAAAAAGGCATGGAGATTTGTCATGACAGGGTTCAAGGAGCATACTGACGACAAGTGTCAGGGAGCATTGTGATGACAAGTGTATTAAGCATTGTGATGAGAAAGGTCATGGAGCATTGTGATGAGAAGACCATGGATAATTGTGGTGACGAGCGTCATGGGGCATTGTGATGACAAGTGTTATGGAATAATGTGATCACAAGTGTTTGGATCATTGTTATGACAGAGGTCATGAAGAATTTTGATTTAATTGTGCTGACAATAGCATGAAGCATTATGATGATGGGCATGTGGCATTGTGATGACAGGGTTCATGGAGCATTGTGTTGAAAAGGTGCATGGATCATTTTGATTACAGGGGTCTCAGATCATTTTGGAGACAAGTGTCATGGAGCCCTGTGATGACAAGGCCGTGGAACATTGTGATTGCAGGGGTCATGGATCATTGTTATGACAGGGGTAATGGAGCATTGTGATGGCATGGGAAAGGAACACTGTGATGAGAAGGCCATGGAACATTCTGATGACATGTGTCATGGAGCTATGTGATGACATGGGCATGAAGCAATGTGATGAGAGCATTCATGGTGCATTGTGATGACAAAGACTTGGAGCATTGTTATGCCACGGGTCATAGATCGTTGTGATGACAGAGGTCAAGGTGCATTTTGATGACAAGTGCGTTGTGCATTGTGATGAGAAGGGCAAGAAGCATTGTGATGACAGGGTCATGGAGCAATTTGATGAAAAATGTCATGGAATATTTTGATGATAGGGGTTATGGAACATTGTGATGTCACAGGTTATGGAGCATTTTGATGAAAATGGTCATGGAGTATTTTGATGACAGGGGTTATGTAACATTGTGATGACAGTGCTCATCGAACATTGTGATGATAATGCATGTAGCATTGTGATGAAAGGAGTCATGGAACATTGTGATGACAGGGGTGAGGGAGTATTGTGACGAATAATGATGTAACATTGTGATATCAGTTGTGAGAGAGCATTGTGATGAGAAGCGCATGGAGCATTGTGATGACAAGGTTTATGGAGCATTGTGATGACAAGATTGTGGAGCACTGTGATGACAAGCGCATGGAGCATTGTGATGACATGTGTCATGGAGCATTGTGTTGACAAGCGCATGGAGCATTGTGATGACAATGGTCATGGAGCATTGTGCTGAGAAAGGCATAGAGCATTGCGATGACAAGGGCCAAAGAGCATTGTGATGAAAAGTTCATGGAGCATTGTGGTTAAAAATGTCACAGAGACTGTTGATGATGAGGGCATGGACCATTGTGATGACAAAGGTCATGAAGCACTTTGATGACTGTATTCACGGAATATTTTGAAGACAGGGTTCATGGAGCAATGTGATAAGAAGGGCAGGGAGCATTGTGATGACAAGGGCATGGAGCATTGGTCTAATAAGTTTCATGGATTATTCGATGAGAGTTGGAATGGCAATTTTTGATGACAAGGGCATGGAGCATTTTGATGACCAGGTCATGCAGTATTGTGAAGAGATGTGTCAGGGCGCATTGTGATGACATATGTAATGGCCCATTGTGATGACAATGGCATGGAGCATTGTGATGCCAATTGTCATGGAGGATTGTGATGACAAACGTAATGGAGCATTGTGATGACAATGGCTTGGAGCATTGTGATGACAAGGGTCAGGGAGCATTTTGCTGACAAGTGCATGGAGAATTATGATGACAAGTGTCATGGAACATTCTGATGACAAGCTTGTGGAGTATTTTGATGACAATGACATCGATCAGTTTGATGAAAACGGCATGGGGCCTTGTGATGAAAATGTCATGGATCCATTGGTGACAGGGTTCAAGGAGCATTGTGACGACAAGTGTCAGGGAGCATTGTGATGACAAGTGTATTGAGAATTGTGATGACAAAGGTCATGGTGCCTTGTGATGAAAAGGGCATGGAGTATTGTGATGACAGGCATCATGGAGCGTTGTCATGACAAGTGTTATGGAACATTGTGATCACAAGGTTTTGGAGCATTGTGATGAGAGAGGTCATGGATCATTTTGATTTCAAGGAGCATGGAGCATTGTGATGACAAAGGCATGAAGCAATGTGATCAAAAGTTTCATGGAGGATTGTGATGACAATGGTAATGGAGTATTGTGATGACAATCACTTAGAGCATTGTAATGACAAGGTCATGTAGCATTTTGCTGACAAAGGCATAGAGCATTGTGATGACAGGTGTCTTGGAGAACTCTGATGACAAGCGTCACGGAGCATTGTGAATACAGGGGTCATGGAGCATTGGGATGAGAAGGGCATGGATCATTGTGATAACAAGGGTCATGGAGCATTGTGATGAAAATATTCATGGAGTATTGTGATGCTTTGGGTCATGGAGCATTGTGATGACAGAGGTCATAGAGAATTTTGATTTCATTGTGGTGACTATAGCCAGAAGCATTATGATGATTGGTATGATGCACTGTGATGTCAGGGTTCATGGACCATTGATAGGAAAAGGGGCATGGAGCACTGTGATTACAGGGGTCTGGGAGCATTGTGATGACAAGGGCATGGAGCATTTTGATGAGAAGGCCATGGAATATTCTGATGACATGTGTCATGGAGCTTTGTGATGACAAGGGCATGGAGCATTTTGATTACAGGGGTCTTGGAGCATTGTGATTAAAGTGTCATGCAGCCTTGTGATGACAAGGCCGTGGAACATTTTGATGGCAGGGGTTATGGAGCATTGTTATGACAGGTGTAATGGAGCATTGTGATGAGAAGGGCATGGAGCATTGTGATTACAAGTTTTATGGAGCATTGCAATGACAAATTTCTGGACCGTTGGAATGAAATGTGCGTGGCCCATTTTGATGACAAGGGTCATGGCGCATTTTTCTGACAAAGGCATGGAGCATTGTGATGAAAATTTCATGGAGCATTGTGGTTACAATGGTAACAGAGCCTTGTGATGATGCGGGCATTGACCATTGTGATGACAAATGTTATGAAGAATTGTGATGACTGGAGTCACGCAGCATTTTGATGACAGGGGTCATGGAGCATTGTGATGAGAAGGGCATGGAGCATTGTGATAAGAAAGGCATAGAGCATTGTGATGACAAGGGTCAAAGAGCATTTTGATGAAATGTTCATGGAGCATTGTGGTTAAATTGGTCACAGAGACTGTTGATGATGACGGCATGGACCATTGTGATGACAAAGGTCATGGAGCATTGTGATGACTGGAGTCACGGAGTATTGTGATGACAGGGGTCATGGAACATTGTGATAACAAGGGCATGGAGCATTGTGATGACAAGGGCATGGAGCATTGTTCTAATAAGTTCCATGGAGTATTTTGATGACAGTTGGAATGGCGCATTGTGATGACAAGGGCATGGAGCATTGTGATGACCAGGTCTTGCAGTATTGTGAAGAGAGGTCTCAGGGAGCACTGTGAAGACATATGTAATGACCCATTGTGATGACAATGGCTAGGAGCATTGTGATGACAAGGGTCAGGGAGCATTGTGCTGACAAGTGCATGGAGAATTGTGATGACAAGGGTCATGAAGCATTCTGATGACAAGCTTGTGGAGTATTTTGATTACAATGGCATGGAGCATGTTGATGAAAATGGCATGGGGCTTTGTGATGAAAAAGGCATGGAACCTTTTTGTGACAGTGTTCAAGGAGCATTCTGACGACAAGTGTCAGGGAGCATTGTGATGACATGTGTATTGAGAATTGTGATGACAAAGGTCATGGAGCATTGTGATGAAAACGGCATGGAATGTTTGATGTCAGGCATCATGGAGCGTTGTGATGACAAGTGTTATGGAACATTGTGATCACAAGTGTTTGGAGCATTGTGATGACAGAGGTCATGGATCATTTTGATTTCAAGGATCATGGAGCATTGTGATGACAAGGGCATGAAGCAATGTGATCCCAAGGTTCATGGAGGATTGTGATGACAATGGTAATGGATTATTGTGATGACAAGCGCATAGAGCATTGTAATGAAAAAGTCACGTAGCATTTTGCTGACAAAGGCATGGAGCATTGTGATGACAGGTGTCATGGAGCACTGTTATGACAAGCGTCACGGAGCATTGTGAATACAGGGGTCTTGGAGCATTGGGATGACAAGGGCATTCATGATTGTGATGACAAGGGTCATGGATCATTGGGCTGAATGTGTTCATGGAGTATTGTGATGACATGGGTCATGGAGCATTGTGATGAGTAGGGAATGGAGCATTGTGATGACAAGAGTCCCATATCATTGTGTTGTCAGGTGTCATGGAGTGTTGTGATGAGAGTCGTCATGGAGCATTTTGATGATATTTGTCATGGAGCATTGTGATGAGAATTTCATGGAGCATTGGGCTGAAAATATTCATGGAGTATTTTGATGACAGTGGTCATGGAGCATTGTGAGGAAAAGGGAATGGAGCATGTTAATGACAAAATTCTGGAGCATTGTGATGATAAGACCATGGAGACTTGTGATGACAACTCTCATGGAGCATTCTGATGAAAAGGGGCATGGAGCATTGTGATTACAGGGGTCTTGGAGCATTGTGATGACAAAAGCATGGAGCATTGTAAGGAGAAGGCAATGGAGCATTCTGATGACATGTGTCATGGAGCTTTGTCATGACAAGGGCATGGAGCATTGTGATTACAGGGGTCTGGGAGCACTGTGATGAAAAGGGCATGGATCATTGTGATGAAAAGGCATGGAGTCTTGTCATGACAGGGTTCAAAGAGCATACTGACGACAAGTGTCAGGGAGCATTGTGATGACAAGTGTATTGAGAATTGTGATGACAAAGGTCATGGAGCATTGTGATGAGAAGACCATGGATAATTGTGATGATGAGCGTCAGAGGGTGTTGTGATGATTAGTGTTATAAAACATTGTGATCACAAGGGTTTGGAGCATTATGATGACAGTGGTCATGGATAATTTTGATTTCATTGTGATGACAATAGCCTGAAGCATTATGATGATGGGCATGGTGCATTTTGATGACAGGCTTCAAGGTGCATTGAGATGAAAAGTAGCATGGAGCATTGTGATTACAGGGGTCTTGGAGCATTGTCATGACAAGGGCATGGAGCATTGTGATGAGAAGGCCATGGAACATTTTTATGTCATGTGTCAAGGAGCTTTGTGCTGACAAGGGCATGGAGCATTGTGATTACAGGGGTCTTGGAGCATTGTGGTGACAAGTGTCATGGAGCCTTGTGATGACAAGGCCGTGGAATATTGTGATGGCAAGGGTCATGGATCAATGTTATGACAGAGGTAATGGAGTATTGTGATGAGAATGGCATTGACCATTGGTCTGAAATATTTCATGGATTATTGTGATGAGAGTGGGCATGGAGCATTCTGATGACAAGGGAACGGAACACTGTGATACATGGGTCATGCAGGACTGTAATGAAAAGGGCATGGATCACTGTGATGAGAAGGGCATCAAGCATTGCGATGACAAGTGTCATGGAGCTTTGTGAAGACAAGGGCATGGAGCAATATGATGAGAGGGTTCATGGAGCATTGTGATGACAATGACATGGAGCATTGTGATGCCAAGGGTCATGGAGATTTGTGAAGACAAAAGTCATGGAGCATTTTGATGCCAAGTGTGTGGTGCATTGTGATGAGAAAGGCAGGGAGCATTTTGATGACTGGGTCATGCAGAAATTTGATGAAAAATATAATGGGGCCTCCCTGGTGGCGCAGTGGTTGACAGTCCGCCTGCCGATGCAGGGGATGCGGGTTCGTGCCCCGGTCTGGGAGGATACCATATGCCGCAGAGCGGCTGGGCCCGTGAGCCATGGCCGCTGAGCCTGTGCGTCCGGAGCCTGTGCTCCACAACAGGAGAGGCCACAACAGTGAGAGGCCCGCGTAGAGCAAAAAAAAAAAAAAAAAAAAAATGTAATGGAACATTTTGATGTCAGGGGTTATAGAACATTGTGATGCCAAGGGCCATGGAGCTTTGGGATGAAAAGTGTCATGGAGCATTTTGATGACAGTGGTTATGGAACATTGTGATGTCATGGGTCATGGAACATTGTGATGATAAGGGGATGTAGCATTGTGTTGAGAGGGGTCATAGAACATTGTGATAACAGGGGTGAGGGAGGATTCTGATGACTAGTGATGGAACATTGTGATATCTCATGTGAGAGAAGATTTGGATGAGAAGTGCATGGAGCATTGTGATTACATGGTTTATTTAGCATAGCGATGACAATGTTGTGGATCATTGTGATGAAAAGCGCATGGCACATTGTGATGACAAGGGTCATGGAGCATTGTTCTGACAAAGGCATGGAGCATTGTGATGACAAGGGTCACGGAGCATTGGGATGAAAAGTTCATGGAGCATTGTGGTTACAAAGGTCACAGAGCCTTGTGATGACGCGAGCATGGACCGTTCGGATGACAAACGTTATGAAGCATTGTGATGACTGGAGTCATGGAGCATTGTGATGACAGGGGTCATGGAGCATTTTGATGACAAGGGCATTAAGCATTGTGATGACAGGGGCATGGAGCATTGGTCTGACAAGTTTCATAGACTAATGTGATGACATTGGACATGGTGAATGGTGATGACAAGGACATGGAGCTTTTTGATGAGAAGGCCATGGATCATTCTGATGACGTGTGTCATGGAGCTTTGTGATGACAAGGGCATGGAGCATGGTGATTACAGGGGTCTTGGAGCATTGTGATGAAAAGTGTCATGGAGACTTGTGAGGACAAGGCAGTGGAACATTGTGATGGCAGGGGTCATGGAGCATTGTGATGACAAGGGTGTGAAGAATTGTGATGACCAGGTCTTGCTCTATTGTGAAGAGAGTTGTCAGGGAGCACTGTGATGATATATGTAATGGCCCATTGTGATGACAATGGCATGGAGCATTGTGATGCCAAGTTTCATGGAGGATTCTGATGACAAAGTTAATGGAGCATTGTGATGACAATGGCTTGGAGCACTGTGATGACAAGTGTCAGTGAGCATTGAGCTGACAAGTGCATGGTGCATTGTGATGACAAGGGCATGGAGCATTTGATGAAAAGGCCATGGAACATTCTGATGACATGTGTCATTGAGCTTTGTGATGACAAGGGCATGGAGCATTGTGATTACAGGGGTCTTGGAGCATTGTGATGACAAGATTCCCGGATCATTGTGTTGTCAGGTGTCATGGAGTGTGGTGATGACAGTGGTCATGGAGTATTGTGATGATATTGGTCATGGAGCATTGCGATGACAAGGGAATGGAGCATGGTGATGACAAGTCCTAGAGCATTGTGATGAGAAGACCATGGAGACTTCTGATGAGAAATCTCATGGAGCATTCTGTTGAAAAGGGGCATGGTGCATTGTGATTACAGGGGTCTTGTAGCATTGTTATGACAAGGGCATGGATCATGGTGATGACAAGGCCATGGAGCATTCTGATGACATGCGTCATGGAGCTTTGTGATGACAAGGGCATGGATCATTGTGATTACATGGGTCTTGGAGCATTGTTATGAAAAGGGCATGAAACATTGTGATGAAAAAGGCATGCAGCCTTGTCATGACATGGTTCAAGGAGCATACTGACGACAAGTGTCAGGGATCATTGTGATGACAAGTGTATTGAGTATTGTGATGACAAAGATCATGGAACATTGTGATGAGAAGACCATGGATAATTGTGATGACGAGCGTCATGGGGCATTGTGATGACAACTGTAATGGAGCCTTGTGATGACAAGGCCGTGGAATATTGTGATGGCAGGGGTCATGGAGCATTGTTATGACAGGGGTAATGAAGCATTTTGATGAGAAGTGCATGGAACATTGGTCTGAAATATTTCATGGATTATTGTGATGAGAGTGGCATGGTGTATTGTGATGACAAGGGCACGGAACACTGTGATACATGGGTCATGGGTCATGGAGCTTTGTAATGACAAGTCATGGAGCATTGTTATGACAGTGGCATGGAGCATTGGGCTGACAAGTTTCATAGATTATTGTGATGACAGTGGACATAGTGCATTGTGATGACAATGGCATGGAGCATTGTGAAGAGAAGGTCATGGAGTATTGTGAAGACATGTGTCAGGGAGCATTGTGATGACTTATGTCATGATCCATTGCGATGACAATGGCAGGGAGTATTGTGATGCCAAATGTAATGGAGGATTGTGATGACAAATATAATGGAGCATTGTGATGACTAGGGATTGGAGCATTATGATGACAATGGCCATTGAGAATTTTCATGACAAGGTCGTGAAGCACTGTGATGACAAGGTCCTGGAGCATTGTGTTGAGAAAATCATGGAGCCTTGTGATGACAAATCTCATGGAGCATACTGATGAAAAGGGGCATGGAGCATTGTGATTACAGGGGTCTAGGCACATTGTGATGACAAGGGCATGGAGCATTGTGATGACAAGTGCATGGAACATTGTGATGAGAAGGCCATCTAAAATTCTGAAGACATGTGTCATGGAGCTTTGTGATGACAAGGGCATGGATCATAGTGATGACAAGGGTCATGCAACATTGGGCTGAAAATGTTCATGGAGTATTGTGATGACAGGGGTCATGGAGCATTGTGATTACAGGGGTCTTGGAGCATTGTGATGACAAGAGTCCCGGATCATTGTGTTGTCATATGTCATGGAGTGTTGTGATGACAGTGGTCATGGATCATTGTGATGCTATTGGTCATGGAGCATTGTGATGAGAAGGTCATGGAGCACTTGGCTGAAAATATTCATGGAGTATTGTGATGACAGGTGTCATGGAGCATTGTGATGACAAGGGAATGGAGCGTGGTGATGACATGGTCCTGGAGCATTGTGATGAGATGACCATGGAGACTTGTGATGACAAGTCTCATGGAGCATTCTGATGAAAAGGTGCATGGAGTATTGTGATTACAGGGGTCTTGGACCATTGTGATGACAATGGCATGGAGCACTGTGAGGAGAAGTCCATGGAACATTCTGATGACATGCGTCATGGAGCTTTGTGATGACAAGGGCATGGAGCATTGTGATTACAGGGGTCTTGGAGCATTGTGATGACAAGGGTCATGGAGCCTTGTGATGACAAGGCCGTGGAACATTGTGATGGCAGGGGTCATGGAGCATTGTTATGACAGAGGTCATGGAGCATTGTGATGAGAAGGGCATTGAGCATTGGTCTGAAATATTTCATGGTTTATTGTGATGACAAGGGCAGGGTATACTGTGATACATTGGTCAAGGGGGATTGTAATGACAAGGGCATGGAGCATTGTGATGAGAAGGGCATCGAGCATTGTGATGACAACTGTCATGGAGCTTTGTGATGACAAGGGCATGGAGCAATGTGATGAGAGGGTTCATGGAGCATTATGATGACAATGACATGGAACATTGTGATGCCGTGGGTCATGGAGGTTTGTGATGGCAAAAGTCATGGAACATTTTGATGACAAGTGTGTGGTGCATTGTGATGAGAAGGGCAGGGAGCATTTTGATGACAGGGTCATGGAGTAATTTGCTGAAAAGTGTAATGGAACATTTTGATGACAGGGGTTATAGAGCATTGTGATGCCAGGGGTCATGGTGCTTTGGGATGAAATGGGTCATGGAGCATATTGATGACAGGTGTTATGGAACATTGTGATGTCAGGGGTCATGGAACATTGTGCTGATAAGGGGATGAAGCATTGTGATGACAGGGGCCATGGAATATTGTGATAACAGGGGTGAGGGAGGATTGTGATGAAAAGGGCATGGATAATTGTGAAGAAATAGGCAAGGAGCCTTGTCATGACTGGGTTCAAGGAGCATACAGACAAAAAGTGTCAGGGAGCATTTTGATGACAAGTGTATTGAGCATTGTGATGACAAAGGACATGGAGCATTGTGATGAGAAAACCATGGATAATTGTGATGACGAGCGTCATGGGGCATTGTGATGACAACTGTTATGGAATATTGTGATCACAAGGGTTTGGAACATTGTTATGACAGAGGTCATGGAGCATTTTGATTTCATTGTGATGACAATAGCATGAAACATTAGGATGATTGGCATGGTGCATTTTGATGACAGGGTTCATGGATCATTGAGATGAAAAGGGGCAAGAAGCATTGTGATTAAAGGGGTCATGGAGCATTTTGATGACAAGGGCATGGAACATTGTGAAGAGAAGGCCATGGAACCTACTGATGACATGCGTCATGGAGCTTTGTTATGACAAGTTCATGGAGCATTTTGATTACACGTGTCTTGGATCATTGCGATGACATGGGTAATGGAGCCTTGTGATGACAAGGCGCTGGAACATTGTGATGGCAATGGTCATGGAGCATTGTTATGACAGAGGTAATGGAGCATTGTTATGAGAAGGGAATTGAGCACTGGTCTGAAATATTTCATGGATTATTGTGATGAGATTGGGCATGGAGCATTGTGATGACAAGGGCACGGAACACTGTCATACATGGGTCATGGAGGATTGTAATGTCAAGGGCAAGGAGCAATGTGATGAGAGGGTTCATGGAGCATTGTGATGACAATGACATCGAGCGTTGTGAGGAGAAGGCCATGGAGCATTCTGATGACTTGCGTCATGGAGCTTTGTGATGACAAGGGCATAGAGCATTGTGATTACAGGGGTCATGGTGCATTGTGATGATAAGGGCATGGATAACTGTGATGAAAAAGGCATGGAGCCTTGTCATGACAGGGTTCAAGGAGCATACTGACGACAAGTGTCAGGGAGCTTTGTAATGACAAGTGTATTGAGCATTGTGATGACAAAGATCATGGAGCATTGTGATGAGAAGTCCATGGATAATTGTGATGATGATCGTCATGCGGTGTTGTGATGATAAGTGTTATGGAACATTGTTATCAGAAGGGTTTGGAGCATTATGATGACAGAGGTCATGGAGAATTTTGATTTCATTGTGATGACAATAGCCTGAAGCATTATGATGATGGACATGGTGCATTGTGATGACAGGGTTCATGGAGCACTGACATGAAAAAGGGCATGGAGCATTGTGATTACAGGGTTCTTGGAGCATTGAATGACAAGCGCATAGAGCTTTCCAATGACAAGTTCATGTAGAAATTTGCTGACAAATGCATGGAGCATTGTGATGACAGGTGTCATGGAGCTTTGTGATGACAAGTCATGGAGCATTTTGATGACAAGGGCATGGTGCATTGTGATGAGAAGAGCAGGAAGCATTTTGCTGACCAGGTCATGCAGCAATTTGATGAAAAGTGTAATGGAACATTGTGATGGCAGTGGTCATGGAGCATTGTTATGACAGTGGTAATGGATCATTGTGATGAGAAGGGCATTGAGCATTGGTCTGAAATGTTTCATGGATTATTGTGATGGTAGTGGGCATGGAGCATTGTGAGGACAAGGGCACGGAACACTGTGATACATGGGTCATGGAGGATTGTAATGACAAGGGCAAGGAGCATTGTGATGAGAAGGGCATCGAGCATTGTGATGACCAGTGTCATGGAGCTTTGTAATGACAAGGGCATGGAGCAATGTGATGAGAGGGTTTATGGAGCAGTGTGATGACAATGACATGGAGCATTGTGATGCCAAGTGTCATGGATATTTGTGATGACAAACGTCATAGAACATTTTGATGACAAGTGTGTGGTGCATTGTGATGAGAAGGGCAGGGAGCATTTTGATGACAGGGTCATGCAGCAATTTGATGAAAAGTGTAATGGAACATTTTGATGACAGGGGTTATAGAACATTTTGATGCCAGGTGTCATGGAGCTTTGGGATGAAATGGGTCATGGAGCATTTTGATGACAGGCTTATGGAAGATTGTGATGTCAGGGGTTAAGGAACATTGTGCTGATAAGGGGATGTAGCATTCTGATGACAGGGGTCATGGAACATTGTGATTACAGGGGTGAGGGAGGATTGTTATAACTAGTGACAGAACATTGTGATATCTCAGGTGAGAGAGCATTTGGATGAGTAGTGCATGGAGCATCGTGATTACAATGTTTATGGCGGATAGTGATGACAAGGTTGTGGATCATTGTGATGAAAAGCGCGTGGCACATTGTGATGACAAGGGTCATGAGGTATTGTTCTGACAAAGGCATGGAGCATTGTGATGACAAGGGTCATGGAGCATTGTGATGAAAATTTCGTGGAGCATTGAGGTTACAAAAGACAGAGCCTTTTGAGGATGCGAGCATGGACCGTTGTGTTGACAAACGTTATGAAGAATTGTGATGATTGGATTCACTGAGCATTGTAATGACAGGGGTAATGGAGCAGTGTGATGACAAGGGCATGGAGAATTGCGATTACAGGGGCATGGAGCATTGGTCTGAAAAGTTTCATAGATTATTGTGATGACAGTGGACATGGTGCATTGTGATGACAAGGGCATGGAGCATTGTGATGAGAAGGTCATGGAGTATTGTGAAAACAGGTGTCATGGAGCACTGTGATGACAAGAGTCACGGAGCATTGTGAATACAGGGGTCATGGAGCATTGGGATGACAAGGGCATGGATCATTTTGATGAGAAGGTCATGGAGTATTGTAAAGACAGGTGTCAGGGAGCATTGTGATGTCATATGTCATGGTCCATTGCGATGACAATGGCAGGGAGCATTGAGATGCCAAATGTAATGGAGTATTGTGATGACAAATATAATGGAGCATTGTGATGACTAGGGCTAGGAGCATTATGATGACAAGGGCCATTGAGAATTTTCATGACAAGGTGTTGAAGCATTGTGATGAAAAGGTCCTGGAGATATGTGATTAGAAAACCATGGAGCCTTGTGAAGACAAGTCTCATGGAGCATACTGATGAAAAGGGGCATGGAGCATTCTGATTACAGGGGTCTTGGAACATTGTGATAACAAGGGCATGGAGCATTGTGATGACAATGGCATGGAGCATTGGTCTAATACGTTTCATGGATTATTGTGATGAAAGATGGAAGGGCGCATTGTGATGACAAGGGCATGGACCATTGTGATGACCAGGTCATGCAGTATTGTGAAGACAGGTGTGAGGTAGCATTGTGATGACATATGTAATGGTCCATTGTGATGAAAATGGCATGGAGAATTGTGATGCCAGGTGTCATGGAGGATTCTGATGACAAGTGTCAAAGAGCATTGTGATGACAAGTGTCATGGAGGATACTGATGACAAATATAATGGAGCATTGTGATGACAAAGGCTTGGAATATTGTGATGACAATGGTCAAGGAGCATTGTGCTGAGAAAGGCATAGAGCATTGTGATGACAAGGGTCAAAGAGCATTGGGATGAAAAGTTCATGGAGCATTGTGGATAAAAATGTCACAGAGACTGTTGATGACGAAGGCATGGACCATTGTGATGACAAAGGTCATGAAGCATTTTGATGACTGGAGTCACAGAGCATTGTGATGACAGGGGTCATGGAGCATTGTGATAACAAGGGGATGGAGCATTGTGACGAAAAGGGCATGGATCATTGGTCTAATAAGTTTCATGGATTACTGCGATGACAGTTTGAATGGCGCATTGTGATGACAAGGGCATGGAGCATTGTGTTGACCAGATCATGCAGTATTGTGAAGACAGTTGTCAGGGAGCATTGTGATGACATATGTAATGGCCCATTGTGATGACAATTGCATGGAGCATTGTGATGCCAAGTGTCATGGAGGATTATGATGACAAAGGTAATGTAGCATTTTGATGACAATGGCTTGGAGGATTGTGATGACAATTGTCAGGGAGCATTGTGCTGACAAGTGCATGGAGAATTGTGATGACAATGGTCATGGAGCATTCTGATGACAAGCTTGTGGAGTATTTTGATGACAATGGCATGGAGCATTGTGATGAAAACGGTATGGGGCTTTGTGATGAAAAAGGCATGGAGCCTTTTCGTGACAGGGTTCAAGGAACATTCTGATGACAAGTGTCTGGGAGCATTGTGATGACAAGTATATTGAGAATTGTGATGAAAAAGGTCATGGAGCATTGTGTTTTAAAGGGCATGGAGTATTGTGATGACAGGCATCATGGAGCATTGTGATGACAAGTGTTATGGATCACTGTGATCACAAGGTTTTGGAGCATTGTGATGACAGAGGTCATGGATCATTTTGATTTCAAGGAGCATGGAGCATTGTGATGACAAAGGAATGAAGCAATGTGATCCAAAGGTTCATGGAGGATTGTGATGACAATGGAAAAGGAGTATTGTGATGACAAATGCACAAAGCATTGTAATGACATTGTCATGTAGCATTTTGCTGAAAAAGGCATGGAGCATTGTGAGGATATGTGTCGTGGAGCCCTGTGATGACAAGCGTCACGGAGCATTGTGAATACAGGGGTCATGGAGCATTGGGATGATAAGGGCATGGATCATTGTGATGACAATAGTCCCGGATCATTGTGTTGTGAGGTGTCATGGATTGTTGTGATGACAGTGGTCATGGAGCATTGTAATGATATTGGCCAGGGAACATTGTAATGAGTAGGCCGTGGAGCATTGGGCTGAACATTTGTATGGAGTATTGTGATGATAGGGGTCCTGGAGCATTGTGATGACAAGGAAATGGAGCATGGTGATGACAAGGTCCTGGAGCATTCTGATGAGAAGACCATGGAGACTTGTGATGACAAGTCACATGGAGCATTCTGATGAAAAGGGGCATGGAGCACTGTGATTACAGGGGTCTTGGAGCATTGTGATGACTAGGGCATGGAGCATTGTGATGAGAAGGCCATGGAGCATTCTGATGACATGTTTCCTGGAGTTTTGTGATGACAAGGGCATGGAGCACTGTGATTACAGGTATCTTGGAGCATTGTGATGAAAAGGGTGTGGATCATTGTGATGAAAAAGGCATGGAGCCTTGTCATGACAGGGTTCAAAGAGCATACTGACGACAAGTGTCAGGGAGCATTGTGATGACAATTGTATTGAGCATTGTGATGACAAAGATCATGGAGCATTGTGATGAGAAGACCATGGATAATTGTGATGATGAGCGTCATGGGGTGTTGTGATGATAAGTGTTATGCAAAATTGTGATCACAGGGGTTTGGAGCATTATGTTGACAGAGGACATGCAGAATATTGATTTCATTGTGATGACAATAGCCTGAAGCATTATGATGATGGGCATGGTGCATTGTGATGACAGGGTTCCTGGGGCATTGAGATGAAAAGTGGCATGGAACATTGTGATTACAAGGGTCTTGGAGCTTTGTGCTGACAAGGGCATGGAACATTGTGATGAGAAGGCCATGGATCATTCTGATGACATGCGTCATGGAGCTTTGTGATGACAAGGGCATGGAGCATTGTGATTTCAGGGGTCTTGAGCATTGTGATGAGAAGTGTCATGGAACCTTTTGATGACTAGGCCGTGGAACATTGTGATGGCAGGAGTCATGGAGCATTGTTATGACAGGAGTAATGGAGCATTGTGATGAGAAGGGCATGGAACATTGGTCTGAAATGTTCCATGGATTATTGTGATGAGAGTGGGCATGGAGCATTGTGATGACAAGGGCACGGAACACTGTGATACATGGGTCATGCAGGACTGTAATGACAAGGGCATGGAGCATGGTGATGAGAAGGGCATCGAGCATTGTGATGACAAGTGTCATGGAGCTTTTTGATGACAAGTGCATTGAG
The DNA here is from genome assembly GCF_964341445.2 of Mesoplodon mirus. Classification (NCBI taxonomy): domain Eukaryota; kingdom Metazoa; phylum Chordata; class Mammalia; order Artiodactyla; family Ziphiidae; genus Mesoplodon; species Mesoplodon mirus. The sequence continues at coordinate 234,157 of NW_028295421.1, forward strand.
CAAAGTTATGAGAGTGTTCATGGAGCATTGTGATGACAATGACATGGAGCATTGTGATGTCAAGGGTCATGGAGATTTGTGATGACAAGTCATGGAGCATTTTCATGACAAGGGCATGGTGCATTGTAATGAGAAGTGCAGGGAGCATTTTGATGACCGGGTCATGCAGCAATTTGATAAAAAGTGTAATGGAACATTTTGATGGCAGGGTTTATAGAACATTGTGATGTCAGGGGACTTGGAGCTTTGGGATGGAAAGGGTCATGGAGCATTTTGATGACAGGGGTTATGGAACATTGTGATGGCAGGGGTCATGGAACTTTGCGATGATAAGGGGATGTAGCATTGTGATGACAGTGTCATGGAACATTGTGATTACAGGGATGAGGGAGTATTGTGATGACTAGTGATGGAACATTGTGATATCTCTGGTGAGACAGCATTTTGATGAGAAGTGCATGGAACATTGTGATTACAACGTTTAAGGGGCATTGCAATGACAAGTTTGTGGACCGTTGTGATGAAATGCGCGTGGCACATTGTGATGAAAATGGTCATGGAGCATTGTTCTGACAAAGACATGGCACACTGTGATGACAATTGTCACAGAATTGTGATTAAAATTTCATGGAGCATTGTGTTTACAAAGCTCACAGAGCCTTGTGATGACACGGGCATGGACCATTATGATGACAAACGTTATGAAGCATTGTGATGACTGGAGTCACGGAGCATTGTGATGACAGGGGTCATGGAGCATTGTGATGACACGGGCATGGAGCACTGGTCTGAGATGTTTCATAGATTATTGTGATGAGAGTGGTCATGGTGCATTTTGATGACAAGGGCATGGAGGATTGTGATGATAAGGTGATGGAGTATTGTGAAGACAGGTGTCAGGGAGCATTCTGATGACATATGTCATGGGCCATTGCGATGAAAATAGCATGGAGCATTGTGATGCCAAATGTAATGGAGAATTGTGAAGACAAATATAAAAGAGCATTGTGATGATTAGGGCTTGGAGCATTATGATGACAAGGGCCATTTAAAATTTTCATGACTAGGTCGTGAAGCATTGTGATGACAATGTCCTGGAGCATTGTGATGACAAAAGCATTGAGCCTTGTGATGACAATTCTCATGGGGCATACTGAAGAAAAGGGGCATGCAGCATTGTGATAACAAGGGCATGGAGCATTGTGATGACAAGGGTATGGAACATTGGTCTAATATGTTGCATGGATTATTGCGATGACAGTTGGAATGGCATATTCTGATGACAAGGGCATGGAGCATTGTGATGACCAGGTCATGCAGTATTGTGAAGACAGGTGTCAGGGAGCATTGTGATTACATATTTAATGGCCCTTTGTGATGACAATGGCATGGAGCATTGTGATGCCAAGTGTCATGGAGGATTCTGATGACAAAGGTAATGGAGCATTTTGATGACAATGGCTTGGAGCATTGTGATGACAATGGTCAGGGAGTATTGTGCTGACAAGTGCATGGAGAATTGTGATGACAAGGGTCATGGAGCATACTGATGACAAGCTTGTGGAGTATTTTGATGACAATGACATGGAGCATTGTGAGGAAAACGGCATGGGGCATTGTGATGAAAAAAGCATGGAGCCATTTCCTGACAGGGTTCAAGGAGCATTCTGATGACAAGTGTCAGGGAGCATTGTGATGACAAGTGTATTGAGCATTGTGATGACAAACGTCATGGAGCATTGTGATGAAAAGGGCATGGAGTATTGTGATGACTGGCATCATGGAGCATTGTGATGACAAGTGTTATGGAACAATGTGATCACAAGGGTTTGGAGCATTGTGATGACAGAGGTCATGGAACATTTTGATTTCAAGGAGCATGGAGCATTGTGATGACAAGGGCATAAAGCAATGTGATCCGAAGGTTCATGGAGGATTGTGATGACAATGGAAATGGAGTATTGAGATGACAAGCGCATAGAGCATTATAATGACAAGGTCATGTAGCATTTTGCTGACAAAGGCATGGAGCATTGTGATGACATGTGTCATGGAGCACTGTGATGACAAGCGTCACGGAGCATTGTGAATACACGGGTCATGGAGCATTGGGATGACAAGGGCATGGATCATTGGGATGACAAGGGTCATGGATCACTTGGCTGTAAATGTTCATGGATTATTGTGTTGACACGGGTCATGGAGCATTGTGATGACGAGGGAATGGAGCATTGTGATGACAAGAGTCCCGGATCATTGTGTTGTCAGGTGTCATGGAGTGTTGTGATGACAGTGGTCATGGAGCACTGTTATTACCAGGGAATGGAGCATGGGGATGACAAGGTCCTGGAGCATTGTGATGAGAAGTCCATGAAGACTTGTGATGACAAGTCTCATGGAACATTCTGATGAAAAGGGGCATGGAGCTTTGTGATTACTGTGGTCTTGGAGCATTGTGATGACTAGGGCATGGAGCATTGTGATGAGAAAGCCATGGAGCATTCTGATGACATGCGTCATGGAGTTTTATGATGACAAGGCCATGGAATATTGTGATTACAGGGGTCTTGGTACATTGTTATGACAAGGGCATGGAGCATTTTGAGGAGAAGACCACGGAGGATTCTGATGACATGCGTCATTGAGCTTTGTGATGACAATGGCATGGAGCATTGAGATTACATGGGTCTTGGAGCATTGTGATGAAAAGGGCATGGATCATTGTGATGAAAAAGGCATGGAGCCTTGTCATGACAGGGTTCAAGGAGCATACAGACAACAAGTGTCAGGGAGCATTTTGATGACAAGTGTACTGAGCATTGTGATGACAAATGTCATGGAGCATTATGATGAAAAGTTCATGGAGTACTGTGATGACAGGCATCATAGAGCGTTGTGATGACAAGTGTTATGGAACACTGTGATCACAAGGGTTTGGAGCATTGTGATGAGAGAGGTCATGGATCATTTTGATTTCAAGGAGCATGGAGCATTGTGATGAAAAGGGCATGAAGCAATGTGATCCCAAGGTTCATGGAGGATTGTGATGACAATGGAAATGGAGTATTGTGATGACAAGCGCAGAGAGCATTGTAATGACAAGGTCATGTAGCATTTTGCTGACAAAGGCATGGAGCATTTTGATGACAGGTGTCATGGAGCACTGTGATGACAACCGTCACGGAACATTGTGAAAACACGGGTCATGGAGCATTGGGATGACAAGGGCATGGATCATTGTGATGACAAGGGTCATGGAGCAATGGGCTGAAAATGTTCATGGAGTGTTCGGATGACAGGGGTCATGGAGCATTGTGATGACTAGGGAATGGAGCATTGTGATGACAAGAGTCCCAGATCATTGTGTTGTCAGGTGTCATGGAGTGTTGTGATGACAGTGGTCATGGAGCATTGTGATGATATTTGCCATGGAGCATTGTGATGAGTATGTCGTGGAGCATTGGGATGGAAATAATCATGGATTACTGTGATGACAGGGGTCATGGTGCATTGTGATTACAAGGGAATGGAGCATGGTAATGACAAGGTCCTGGAGCATTGTGATGAGAAGACCATGGAGACTTGTGATGACAAGTCTCAGGGAGCATTCTAATGAAAAGGGCAATGGAACATTGTGATTACAGGGGTCTTGGAGCATTGTGATGACTAGGGCATGGAACATTGTGATGAGAAGGCCATGGAGCATTCTGATGACATGCGTCATGGAGTTTTTTGATGACAAGGGAAAGGAGCATTGTGATTACAGGGGTCTTGGAACATTGTGATGACAAGGGCATGGAGCATTGTGAGGCGAAGAACAAGGAGCATTCTGTTGGCATGCGTCATTGAGATTTGTGATGACAAGTGTTACGGAATATTGTGATCACAAGGGTTTGGAGCATTGTTATGACAGAGGTCATGGAGCATTTTCATTTCATTGTGATGACAATAGCATGAAGCATTATGATGATGGGCATGGTGAATTGTGATGACAGGGTTCATGGATCATTGAGATGAAAAAGGGCATAGAGCATTGTGATTACAGGGTTCTTGGAGCATTGTGATGAGAAGGGTCATGGAGCTTTGTGAGGACAAGGCCATGGAACATCATGATGGCAGGGGCCATGGAGCATTTTTATGTCTTGGGTAATGGAGCATTGTGATGGCATGGGCATGGAGCATTGTGATGAGAAGGCCATGGAGCATTCTGATGACATGTGTCATGGAGCTTTGTGAAGACAAGGGCCTGGAGCAATGTGATGAGAGCGTTCATGGAGCATTGCGATGACAATGACATGGAGCATTGTGATCCCAAGGATCATGGATCTGTGTGATGACAAATGTCATGGAGCATTTTGATGGCAAGGGCATTGTGCATTGTGATGAGAAGCGCAGGGAGCATTCTGATGACAGGGTCATGGAGCAATTTGATGAAAAGTGTCATGGAATATTTTGATGACAGGTGTTATGGAACATTGTGATGTCAGGGGTCATCGAACATTGTGATGATAAGTGCATGTAGCATTATGATGACAGGAGTCATGGAATATTGTGAAGACAGAGGTGAGGGAGTATTGTGACAAATAGTGATGTAGCATTGTGATATCAGTTGTGAGAGAGCATTTTGATGAGAAGTGCATGGAGCATTGTGATGACAAATTTTAAGGAGCATTGTGATGAAAAGATTGTGGAGCACTGTGATGACAAGCGTATGGTGCATTGTGATGACATGTGTCATGGAGCATTGTGCTGACAAGCACATGGAGCATTGTGATGACAAATGTCAAAGAGCATTGTGAAGAAAAGTTCATGGAGCATTGTGGTTAAATAGGTCACAGAGACTGTTGATGATGAGGGCATGGACCATTGTGATGACAAAGGTCATGAAGCATTGTGATGACTGGAGTCACGGAGCATGGTGATGACAGGGGTCATGGAGCATTGTGATAACAAGGGCATGGAGCATTGTGATGACAAGGGCATGGAACATTGGTCTAATAAGTTGCATGGATTATTGCGATGACAGTTGGAATGGCATATTGTGATGACAAGGGCATGGAGCATTGTGATGACCAGGTCATGCAGTATTGTGAAGACAGGTGTCAGGGAGCATTGTGATGACATATGTAATGGCCCTTTGTGATGACAATGGCATGGAGCATTGTGATGCCAAGTGTCATGGAGGATTCTGATGACAAAGGTAATGGAGCATTTTGATGACAATGGCTTAGAGCATTGTGATGACAATGGTCAGGGAGTATTGTGCTGACAAGTGCATGGAGAATTGTGATGACAAGGGTCATGGAGCATACTGATGACAAGCTTGTGGAGTATTTTGATGACAATGACATGGAGCATTGTGATGAAAACGGCATGGGGCATTGTGATGAAAAAGGCATGGAGCCATTTCCTGACAGGGTTCAAGGAGCATTCTGATGACAAGTTTCAGGGAGCATTGTGATGACAAGTGTATTGAGCATTGTGATGACAAAGGTCATGGAGCATTGTGATGAAAAGGGCATGGAGTATTGTGATGACTGGCATCATGGAGCGTTGTGATGACAAGTGTTATGGAACAATGTGATCACAAGGGTTTGGAGCATTGTGATGACAGAGGTCATGGATCATTTTGATTTCAAGGAGCATGGAGCATTGTGATGACAATGGCATGAAGCAATGTGATCCCAAGGTTCATGGAGGATTGTGATGACAATGGAAATGGAGTATTGAGATGACAAGCGCATAGAGCATTATAATGACAAGGTCATGTAGCATTTTGCTGACAAAGGCATGGAGCATTGTGATGACATGTGTCATGGAGCACTGTGATGACAAGCGTCACGGAGCATTGTGAATACACGGGTCATGGAGCATTGGGATGACAAGGGCATGGATCATTGTGATGACAAGGGTCATGGATCACTTGGCTGTAAATGTTCATGGATTATTGTGTTGACACGGGTCATGGAGCATTGTGATGACGAGGGAATGGAGCATTGTGATGACAAGAGTCCCGGATCATTGTGTTGTCAGGTGTCATGGAGTGTTGTGATGACAGTGGTCATGGAGCACTGTTATTACCAGGGAATGGAGCATGGGGATGACAAGGTCCTGGAGCATTGTGATGAGAAGTCCATGAAGACTTGTGATGACAAGTCTCATGGAACATTCTGATGAAAAGGGGCATGGAGCTTTGTGATTACTGTGGTCTTGGAGCATTGTGATGACTAGGGCATGGAGCATTGTGATGAGAAAGCCATGGAGCATTCTGATGACATGCGTCATGGAGTTTTTTGATGACAAGGCCATGGAATATTGTGATTACAGGGGTCTTGGTACATTGTTATGACAAGGGCATGGAGCATTTTGAGGAGAAGACCACGGAGGATTCTGATGACATGCGTCATTGAGCTTTGTGATGACAATGGCATGGAGCATTGAGATTACATGGGTCTTGGAGCATTGTGATGAAAAGGGCATGGATCATTGTGATGAAAAAGGCATGGAGCCTTGTCATGACAGGGTTCAAGGAGCATACAGACAACAAGTGTCAGGGAGCATTTTGATGACAAGTGTACTGAGCATTGTGATGACAAATGTCATGGAGCATTATGATGAAAAGTTCATGGAGTACTGTGATGACAGGCATCATAGAGCGTTGTGATGACAAGTGTTATGGAACACTGTGATCACAAGGGTTTGGAGCATTGTGATGAGAGAGGTCATGGATCATTTTGATTTCAAGGAGCATGGAGCATTGTGATGAAAAGGGCATGAAGCAATGTGATCTCAAGGTTCATGGAGGATTGTGATGACAATGGAAATGGAGTATTGTGATGACAAGCGCAGAGAGCATTGTAATGACAAGGTCATGTAGCATTTTGCTGACAAAGGCATGGAGCATTTTGATGACAGGTGTCATGGAGCACTGTGATGACAACCGTCACGGAACATTGTGAAAACAGGGGTCATGGAGCATTGGGATGACAAGGGCATGGATCATTGTGATGACAAGGGACATGGAGCAATGGGCTTAAAATGTTCATGGAGTGTTCGGATGACAGGGGTCATGGAGCATTGTGATGACTAGGGAATGGAGCATTGTGATGACAAGAGTCCCGGATCATTGTGTTGTCAGGTGTCATGGAGTGTTGTGATGACAGTGGTCATGGAGCAATGTGATGATATTTGCCATGGAGCATTGTGATGAGTATGTCGTGGAGCATTGGGATGAAAATAATCATGGATTACTGTGATGACAGGGGTCATGGTGCATTGTGATTACAAGGGAATGGAGCATGGTAATGACAAGGTCCTGGAGCATTGTGATGAGAAGACCATGGAGACTTGTGATGACAAGTCTCAGGGAGCATTCTAATGAAAAGGGCAATGGAACATTGTGATTACAGGGGTCTTGGAGCACTGTGATGACTAGGGCATGGAACATTGTGATCAGAAGGCCATGGAGCATTCGGATGACATGCGTCATGGAGTTTTTTGATGACAAGGGAAAGGAGCATTGTGATTACAGGGGTCTTGGAACATTGTGATGACAAGGGCATGGAGCATTGTGAGGCGAAGAACAAGGAGCATTCTGTTGGCATGCGTCATTGAGATTTGTGATGACAAGTGTTACGGAATATTGTGATCACAAGGGTTTGGAGCATTGTTATGACAGAGGTCATGGAGCATTTTCATTTCATTGTGATGACAATAGCATGAAGCATTATGATGATGGGCATGGTGAATTGTGATGACAGGGTTCATGGATCATTGAGATGAAAAAGGGCATAGAGCATTGTGATTACAGGGTTCTTGGAGCATTGTGATGAGAAGGGTCATGGAGCTTTGTGAGGACAAGGCCATGGAACATCATGATGGCAGGGGCCATGGAGCATTTTTATGTCTTGGGTAATGGAGCATTGTGATGGCATGGGCATGGAGCATTGTGATGAGAAGGCCATGGAGCATTCTGATGACATGTGTCATGGAGCTTTGTGAAGACAAGGGCCTGGAGCAATGTGATGAGAGCGTTCATGGAGCATTGCGATGACAATGACATGGAGCATTGTGATCCCAAGGATCATGGATCTGTGTGATGACAAATGTCATGGAGCATTTTGATGGCAAGGGCATTGTGCATTGTGATGAGAAGCGCAGGGAGCATTCTGATGACAGGGTCATGGAGCAATTTGATGAAAAGTGTCATGGAATATTTTGATGACAGGTGTTATGGAACATTGTGATGTCAGGGGTCATCGAACATTGTGATGATAAGTGCATGTAGCATTATGATGACAGGAGTCATGGAATATTGTGAAGACAGAGGTGAGGGAGTATTGTGACAAATAGTGATGTAGCATTGTGATATCAGTTGTGAGAGAGCATTTTGATGAGAAGTGCATGGAGCATTGTGATGACAAATTTTAAGGAGCATTGTGATGAAAAGATTGTGGAGCACTGTGATGACAAGCGTATGGTGCATTGTGATGACATGTGTCATGGAGCATTGTGCTGACAAGCACATGGAGCATTGTGATGACAAATGTCAAAGAGCATTGTGAAGAAAAGTTCATGGAGCATTGTGGTTAAATAGGTCACAGAGACTGTTGATGATGAGGGCATGGACCATTGTGATGACAAAGGTCATGAAGCATTGTGATGACTGGAGTCACGGAGCATGGTGATGACAGGGGTCATGGAGCATTGTGATAACAAGGGCATGGAGCATTGTGATGACAAGGGCATGGAACATTGGTCTAATAAGTTGCATGGATTATTGCGATGACAGTTGGAATGGCATATTGTGATGACAAGGGCATGGAGCATTGTGATGACCAGGTCATGCAGTATTGTGAAGACAGGTGTCAGGGAGCATTGTGATGACATATGTAATGGCCCTTTGTGATGACAATGGCATGGAGCATTGTGATGCCAAGTGTCATGGAGGATTCTGATGACAAAGGTAATGGAGCATTTTGATGACAATGGCTTGGAGCATTGTGATGACAATGGTCAGGGAGTATTGTGCTGACAAGTGCATGGAGAATTGTGATGACAAGGGTCATGGAGCATACTGATGACAAGCTTGTGGAGTATTTTGATGACAATGACATGGAGCATTGTGATGAAAACGGCATGGAGCCATTTCCTGACAGGGTTCAAGGAGCATTCTGATGACAAGTGTCAGGGAGCATTGTGATGACAAGTGTATTGAGCATTGTGATGACAAAGGTCATGGAGCATTGTGATGAAAAGGGCATGGAGTATTGTGATGACTGGCATCATGGAGCGTTGTGATGACAAGTGTTATGGAACAATGTGATCACAAGGGTTTGGAGCATTGTGATGACAGAGGTCATGGATCATTTTGATTTCAAGGAGCATGGAGCATTGTGATGACAATGGCATGAAGCAATGTGATCCCAAGGTTCATGGAGGATTGTGATGACAATGGAAATGGAGTATTGAGATGACAAGCGCATAGAGCATTATAATGACAAGGTCATGTAGCATTTTGCTGACAAAGGCATGGAGCATTGTGATGACATGTGTCATGGAGCACTGTGATGACAAGCGTCACGGAGCATTGTGAATACACGGGTCATGGAGCATTGGGATGACAAGGGCATGGATCATTGGGATGACAAGGGTCATGGATCACTTGGCTGTAAATGTTCATGGATTATTGTGTTGACACGGGTCATGGAGCATTGTGATGACGAGGGAATGGAGCATTGTGATGACAAGAGTCCCGGATCATTGTGTTGTCAGGTGTCATGGAGTGTTGTGATGACAGTGGTCATGGAGCACTGTTATTACCAGGGAATGGAGCATGGGGATGACAAGGTCCTGGAGCATTGTGATGAGAAGTCCATGAAGACTTGTGATGACAAGTCTCATGGAACATTCTGATGAAAAGGGGCATGGAGCTTTGTGATTACTGTGGTCTTGGAGCATTGTGATGACTAGGGCATGGAGCATTGTGATGAGAAAGCCATGGAGCATTCTGATGACATGCGTCATGGAGTTTTTTGATGACAAGGACATGGAATATTGTGATTACAGGGGTCTTGGTACATTGTTATGACAAGGGCATGGAGCATTTTGAGGAGAAGACCACGGAGGATTCTGATGACATGTGTCATTGAGCTTTGTGATGACAATGGCATGGAGCATTGAGATTACATGGGTCTTGGAGCATTGTGATGAAAAGGGCATGGATCATTGTGATGAAAAAGGCATGGAGCCTTGTCATGACAGGGTTCAAGGAGCATACAGACAACAAGTGTCAGGGAGCATTTTGATGACAAGTGTACTGAGCATTGTGATGACAAATGTCATGGAGCATTATGATGAAAAGTTCATGGAGTACTGTGATGACAGGCATCATAGAGCGTTGTGATGACAAGTGTTATGGAACACTGTGATCACAAGGGTTTGGAGCATTGTGATGAGAGAGGTCATGGATCATTTTGATTTCAAGGAGCATGGAGCATTGTGATGAAAAAGGCATGAAGCAATGTGATCCCAAGGTTCATGGAGGATTGTGATGACAATGGAAATGGAGTATTGTGATGACAAGCGCAGAGAGCATTGTAATGACAAGGTCATGTAGGATTTTGCTGACAAAGGCATGGAGCATTTTGATGACAGGTGTCATGGAGCACTGTGATGACAACCGTCACGGAACATTGTGAAAACAGGGGTCATGGAGCATTGGGATGACAAGGGCATGGATCATTGTGATGACAAGTGTCATGGAGCAATGGGCTGAAAATGTTCATGGAGTGTTCGGATGACAGGGGTCATGGAGCATTGTGATGACTAGGGAATGGAGCATTGTGATGACAAGAGTCCCGGATCATTGTGTTGTCAGGTGTCATGGAGTGTTGTGATGACAGTGGTCATGGAGCATTGTGATGATATTTGCCATGGAGCATTGTGATGAGTATGTCGTGGAGCATTGGGATGAAAATAATCATGGATTACTGTGATGACAGGGGTCATGGTGCATTGTGATGACAAGGGAATGGAGCATGGTAATGACAAGGTCCTGGAGCATTGTGATGAGAAGACCATGGAGACTTGTGATGACAAGTCTCAGGGAGCATTCTAATGAAAAGGGCAATGGAACATTGTGATTACAGGGGTCTTGGAGCACTGTGATGACTAGGGAATGGAACATTGTGATGAGAAGGCCATGGAGCATTCTGATGACATGCGTCATGGAGTTTTTTGATGACAAGGGAAAGGAGCATTGTGATTACAGGGGTCTTGGAACATTGTGATGACAAGGGCATGGAGCATTGTGAGGCGAAGAACAAGGAGCATTCTGTTGGCATGCGTCATTGAGATTTGTGATGACAAGTGTTACGGAATATTGTGATCACAAGGGTTTGGAGCATTGTTATGACAGAGGTCATGGAGCATTTTCATTTCATTGTGATGACAATAGCATGAAGCATTATGATGATGGGCATGGTGAATTGTGATGACAGGGTTCATGGATCATTGAGATGAAAAAGGGCATAGAGCATTGTGATTACAGGGTTCTTGGAGCATTGTGATGAGAAGGGTCATGGAGCTTTGTGAGGACAAGGCCATGGAACATCATGATGGCAGGGGCCATGGAGCATTTTTATGTCTTGGGTAATGGAGCATTGTGATGGCATGGGCATGGAGCATTGTGATGAGAAGGCCATGGAGCATTCTGATGACATGTGTCATGGAGCTTTGTGAAGACAAGGGCCTGGAGCAATGTGATGAGAGCGTTCATGGAGCATTGCGATGACAATGACATGGAGCATTGTGATCCCAAGGATCATGGATCTGTGTGATGACAAATGTCATGGAGCATTTTGATGGCAAGGGCATTGTGCATTGTGATGAGAAGCGCAGGGAGCATTCTGATGACAGGGTCATGGAGCAATTTGATGAAAAGTGTCATGGAATATTTTGATGACAGGTGTTATGGAACATTGTGATGTCAGGGGTCATCGAACATTGTGATGATAAGTGCATGTAGCATTATGATGACAGGAGTCATGGAATATTGTGATGACAGAGGTGAGGGAGTATTGTGACAAATAGTGATGTAGCATTGTGATATCAGTTGTGAGAGAGCATTTTGATGAGAAGTGCATGGAGCATTGTGATGACAAATTTTAAGGAGCATTGTGATGAAAAGATTGTGGAGCACTGTGATGACAAGTGTATGGTGCATTGTGATGACATGTGTCATGGAGCATTGTGCTGACAAGCACATGGAGCATTGTGATGACAAATGTCAAAGAGCATTGTGAAGAAAAGTTCATGGAGCATTGTGGTTAAATAGGTCACAGAGACTGTTGATGATGAGGGCATGGACCATTGTGATGACAAAGGTCATGAAGCATTGTGATGACTGGAGTCACGGAGCATGGTGATGACAGGGGTCATGGAGCATTGTGATAACAAGGGCATGGAGCATTGTGATGACAAGGGCATGGAACATTGGTCTAATAAGTTGCATGGATTATTGCGATGACAGTTGGAATGGCATATTGTGATGACAAGGGCATGGAGCATTGTGATGACCAGGTCATGCAGTATTGTGAAGACAGGTGTCAGGGAGCATTGTGATGACATATGTAATGGCCCTTTGTGATGACAATGGCATGGAGCATTGTGATGCCAAGTGTCATGGAGGATTCTGATGACAAAGGTAATGGAGCATTTTGATGACAATGGCTTGGAGCATTGTGATGACAATGGTCAGGGAGTATTGTGCTGACAAGTGCATGGAGAATTGTGATGACAAGGGTCATGGAGCATACTGATGACAAGCTTGTGGAGTATTTTGATGACAATGACATGGAGCATTGTGATGAAAACGGCATGGGGCATTGTGATGAAAAAGGCATGGAGCCATTTCCTGACAGGGTTCAAGGAGCATTCTGATGACAAGTGTCAGGGAGCATTGTGATGACAAGTGTATTGAGCATTGTGATGACAAAGGTCATGGAGCATTGTGATGAAAAGGGCATGGAGTATTGTGATGACTGGCATCATGGAGCGTTGTGATGACAAGTGTTATGGAACAATGTGATCACAAGGGTTTGGAGCATTGTGATGACAGAGGTCATGGATCATTTTGATTTCAAGGAGCATGGAGCATTGTGATGACAATGGCATGAAGCAATGTGATCCCAAGGTTCATGGAGGATTGTGATGACAATGGAAATGGAGTATTGAGATGACAAGCGCATAGAGCATTATAATGACAAGGTCATGTAGCATTTTGCTGACAAAGGCATGGAGCATTGTGATGACATGTGTCATGGAGCACTGTGATGACAAGCGTCATGGAGCATTGTGAATACACGGGTCATGGAGCATTGGGATGACAAGGGCATGGATCATTGGGATGACAAGGGTCATGGATCACTTGGCTGTAAATGTTCATGGATTATTGTGTTGACACGGGTCATGGAGCATTGTGATGACGAGGGAATGGAGCATTGTGATGACAAGAGTCCCGGATCATTGTGTTGTCAGGTGTCATGGAGTGTTGTGATGACAGTGGTCATGGAGCACTGTTATTACCAGGGAATGGAGCATGGGGATGACAAGGTCCTGGAGCATTGTGATGAGAAGTCCATGAAGACTTGTGATGACAAGTCTCATGGAACATTCTGATGAAAAGGGGCATGGAGCATTGTGATTACTGTGGTCTTGGAGCATTGTGATGACTAGGGCATGGAGCATTGTGATGAGAAGGCCATGGAGCATTCTGATGACATGCGTCATGGAGTTTTTTGATGACAAGGCCATGGAATATTGTGATTACAGGGGTCTTGGTACATTGTGATGACAAGGGCATGGAGCATTTTCAGGAGAAGACCACGGAGGATTCTGATGACATGTGTCATTGAGCTTTGTCTTGACAATGGCATGGAGCATTGAGATTACATGGGTCTTGGAGCATTGTGATGAAAAGGACATGGATCATTGTGATGAAAAAGGCATGGAGCCTTGTCATGACAGGGTTCAAGGAGCATACAGACAACAAGTGTCAGGGAGCATTGTGATGACAAGTGTATTGAGCATTGTGATGACAAAGGTCATGGAGCATTGTGATGAAAAGGGCATGGAGTATTGTGATGACTGGCATCATGGAGCGTTGTGATGACAAGTGTTATGGAACAATGTGATCACAAGGGTTTGGAGCATTGTGATGACAGAGGTCATGGATCATTTTGATTTCAAGGAGCATGGAGCATTGTGATGACAATGGCATGAAGCAATGTGATCCCAAGGTTCATGGAGGATTGTGATGACAATGGAAATGGAGTATTGAGATGACAAGCGCATAGAGCATTATAATGACAAGGTCATGTAGCATTTTGCTGACAAAGGCATGGAGCATTGTGATGACATGTGTCATGGAGCACTGTGATGACAAGCGTCACGGAGCATTGTGAATACACGGGTCATGGAGCATTGGGATGACAAGGGCATGGATCATTGGGATGACAAGTGTCATGGAGCACTTGGCTGAAAATGTTCATGGAGTATTGTGATGACACGGGTCATGGAGCATTGTGATGACTACGGAATGGAGCAATGTGATGACAAGAGTCCCGGATCATTGTGTTGTCAGTTGTCATGGAGTGTTGTGATGACAGTGGTCATGGAGTGTTGTGATGACAGTGTTCATGGAGCATTGTGATGGCAAGGGAATGGAGCATGGGGATGACAATGTCCTGGAGCACTGTTATGAGAAGACCATGAAGAGCTGTGATGACAAGTCTCATGGAGCATTCTGATGAAAAGGGGCCAGGAGCATTGTGATTTCAGGGGTCTTGGAGCATTGTGATGTCTAGGGCCTGGAGCATTGTGATGAGAATGCCATGGAACATTCTGATGACATGCATCATGGAGATTTTTGATGACAAGGGCATGGAGCATTGTGATTACAGGGGTCTTGGAACATTGTGATGACAAGGGCATGGAGCATTGTGAGGAGAAGACCAAGGAGCATTATGATGGCATGCGTCATTGAGCTTTTTGATGATAATGGCATGGAGCATTGAGATTGCATGGGTCTTGGAGCATTGTGATGAAAAGGGCATGGATCATTGTGATGAAAAAGGCATGGAGCCTTGTCATGACAGGGTTCAAGGAGCATACAGAAAACAAGTGTCAGGGAGCATTTTGATGACAAGTGTATTGAGCATTGTGATGACAAAGGTCATGGAGCATTATGATGAAAAGTTCATGGAGTACTGTGATGACAGGCATCATGGAGCGTTGTGATGACAAGTGTTATGGAACACTGTGATCACAAGTGTTTGGAGCATTGTGATGAGAGAGGTCATGATTCATTTTGATTTCAAGGAGCATGGAGCATTGTGATGAAAAGGGCATGAAGCAATGTGATCCCAATGTTCATGGAGGATTGTGATGACAATGGAAATGGAGTATTGTGATGACAAGCGCATAGAGCATTGTAATGACAAGGTCATGTAGCATTTTGCTGACAAAGGCATGGAGCATTTTGATGACAGGTGTCATGGAGCACTGTGATGACAACCGTCACGGAACATTGTGAATACAGGGGTCATGGAGCATTGGGATGACAAGGGCATGGATCATTGTGATGACAAGGGACATGGATCAATGGGCTGAAAATGTTCATGGAGTGTTGTGATGACAGGGGTCATGGAGCATTGTGATGACTAGGGAATGGAGCATTGTGATGACAATAGTCCCGGATCACTGTCTTGTCAGGTGTCATGGAGTGTTGTGATGACAGTGGTCATGGAGCACTGTGAAGATATTGGCCATGGAGCATTGTGATGAGTAGGCCATGGAGCATTGGGATGAAAATAATCATGGATTATTGTGATGAAAGGTGTCATGGAGCATTGTGATGACAAGGGAATGGAGCATGGTAATGACAAGTTCCTGGAGCATTGTGATGAGAAGACCATGGAGACTTGTGATGACAAGTCTCAGGGAGCATTCTGATGAAAATGGAAATGGAACATTGTGATTTCAGGGGTCTTTGAGCATTGTGATGACTAGGGCATGGAGCATTGTGATGAGAAGGCCATGGAGCATTCTGATGACATGCGTCATGGAGTTTTTTGATGACAAGGGAAAGGATCATTGTGATTACAGGGGTCTTGGAACATTGTGATGACAAGGGCATGGAGCATTGTGAAGCGAATAACAAGGAGCATTCTGATGGCATGCGTCATTGAGCTTTGTGATGACAAGTGTTACGGAATATTGTGATCACAAGGGTTTGGAGCATTGTTATCACAGAGGTCATGGAGCATTTTGATTTCATTGTGATGACAATAGCATGAAACATTATGATGATGGGCATGGTGCATTTTGATGACAGGGTTCATGGATCATTGAGATGGAAAAGGGCATAGAGCATTGTGATTACAGGGTTCCTGGAGCATTGCGATGAGAAGGGTCATGGAGCTTTGTGATGACAAGGCCATGGAACATCGTGATGGCAGGGGTCATGGAGCATTGGTATGTCTTGTGTAATGGAGCATTGTGATGGCAAGGGCATGGATCATTGTGATGGGAAGGCCATGGAGCATTCTGATGACATGTGTCATGGAGCTTTGTGAAGACAAGTGCATGGAGCAATGTGATGAGAGCGTTCATGGAGCATTGTGATGACAATGACATGGAGCACTGTGATGCCAAGGGTCATGGATATTTGTGATGACAAAGGTCATGGAGCATTTTGATGGCAAGGGCATTGTGCATTGTGATGAGAAGGGCAGGGAGCATTCTGATGACAGGGTCATGGAGCAATTTGATGAAAAGTGTCATGGAATATTTTGATGACAAGTGTTTTGGAACATTGTGATTTCAGGGGTCATCGAACATTGTGGTGATAAGTGCATGTAGCATTGTGATGACAGGAGTCATGGAACATTGTGATGACAGGGGTGAGGGAGTATTGTGACAAATAATGATGTAGCATTGTGATATCAGTGGTGAGAGAGCATTTTGATGAGAAGTGCATGGAGCATTGTGATGACAAATTTTAAGGAGCATTGTGATGACAAGATTGTGGAGCACTGTGATGACAAGCGTATGGTGCATTGTGATGACATGTGTCATGGAGCATTGTGCTGAAAAGCACATGGAGCATTGTGATGACAATGGTCTAAGAGCACTGTGAAGAAAAGTTCATGGAGCATTGTGGTTAAAAAGGTCATAGAGACTGTTGATGACGAGGGCATGGACCATTGTGATGACAAAGGACATGAAGCATTGTGATGACTGGAGTCACGGAGCATTGTGATGACAGGGGTCATGGAGCATTGTGATAACAAGGGCATGGAGCATTGAGATGACAAGGGCATGGAACATTGGTCTAATAAGTTGCATGGATTATTGCGATGACAGTTGGAATGGCACATTGTAATGACAAGGGCATGGAGCATTGTGATGACCATGTCATGCAGTATTGGGAAGACAGGTGTCAGGGAGCATTGTGATGACATATGTAATGGCCCATTGTGATGACAATGGCATGGAGCATTGTGATGACAAGGGTCATGGAGCATTGTGCTGAGAAGTGCATGGAGAATTGTGATGACAAAGGTCATGGAGCATTCTGATGACAAGCTTGTGGAGTATTTTGATGACAGTGACATGGAGCATTGTGATGAAAACGGCATGGGGCATTGTGATTAAAAAGGCATGGAGCCTTTTCCTGACAGGGTTCAAGGAGCATCTGACGACAAGTGTCAAGGAGCATTGTGATGACAAGTGTATTGAGCATTGTGATGACAAAGGTCATGGAGCATTGTGATGAAAAGTGCATGGAGTATTGTGATGACAGGCATCATGGAGCGTTGTGATGGCAAGTGTTATGGAACAATGTGATCACAAGGGTTTGGAGCATTGTGAAGACAGAGGTCATGGATCATTTTGATTTCAACAGCATGGAGCATTGTGATGACAAGGGCATGAAGCAATGTGATCCCAAGGTTCATGGAGGATTGTGATGACAATGGAAATGGAGTATTGTGATGACAATCGCATAGAGCATTATAATGACAAGGTCATGTAGCATTTTGCTGACAAAGGCATGGAGCATTGTGATTACATGTGTCATGGAGCACTGTGATGACAAGCGTCACGGAGCATTGTGAATACACGGGTCATGGAGCATTGGGATGACAAGGGCATGGATCATTGGGATGACAAGGGTCACGGATCACTTGGCTGTAAATGTTCATGGATTATTGTGTTGACACGGGTCATGGAGCATTGTGATGACGAGGGAATGGAGCATTGTGATGACAAGAGTCCCGGATCATTGTGTTGTCAGGTGTCATGGAGTGTTGTGATGACAGTGGTCATGGAGCACTGTTATTACCAGGGAATGGAGCATGGGGATGACAAGGTCCTGGAGCATTGTGATGAGAAGTCCATGAAGACTTGTGATGACAAGTCTCATGGAACATTCTGATGAAAAGGGGCATGGAGCATTGTGATTACTGTGGTCTTGGAGCATTGTGATGACTAGGGCATGGAGCATTGTGATGAGAAGGCCATGGAGCATTCTGATGACATGCGTCATGGAGTTTTTTGATGACAAGGCCATGGAATATTGTGATTACAGGGGTCTTGGTACATTGTGATGACAAGGGCATGGAGCATTTTGAGGAGAAGACCACGGAGGATTCTGATGACATGTGTCATTGAGCTTTGTCTTGACAATGGCATGGAGCATTGAGATTACATGGGTCTTGGAGCATAGTGATGAAAAGGACATGGATCATTGTGATGAAAAAGGCATGGAGCCTTGTCATGACAGGGTTCAAGGAGCATACAGACAACAAGTGTCAGGGAGCATTTTGATGACAAGTGTATTGAGCATTGTGATGACAAAGGTCATGGAGCATTGTGATGAAAAGTGCATGGAGTATTGTGATGTACAGGCATCATCGAGCGTTGTGATGACAAGTGTTATGGAACAATGTGATCACAAGGGTTTGGAGCATTGTGATGAGAGAGGTCATGGATCATTTTGATTTCAAGGAGCATGGAGCATTGTGATGAAAAGGGCATGAAGCAATGTGATCCCAAGGTTCATGGAGGATTGTGATGACAATGGAAATGGAGTATTGTGATGACAAGCGCAGAGAGCATTGTAATGACAAGGTCATGTAGCATTTTGCTGACAAAGGCATGGAACATTGTGATGACAGGTGTCATGGAGCACTGTTATGACAACCGTCACGGATCTTTGTGAATACAGGGGTCATGGAGCATTGTGATGACAAGGGCATGGATCATTGTGATGACAAGGGTCATGGAACACTGGACTGAAAATGTTCATGGTGTGATGTGATGACAGGGTTCATGGAGCATTGTGATGACTAGGGAATGGAGCATTTTGATGACAAGAGTCCCGAATCATTGTGTTGTCAGTTGTCGTGGAGTGTTGTGATGACAGTGGTCATGGAGCATTGTGATGATATTGGCCATGGAGCATTGTGATGTGTAGGTCGTGGAGCATTGGGCTGCAAATGTTCATGGATTATTGTGATGAGAGGCGTCATGGAGCATTGTGATGACAAGGGAATGGAGCATGGCAATGACAAGGTCCTGGATCATTGTGAGGAGAAGTCCAGGGAGACTTGTGATGACAAGTCTCATGGAGCTTTCTGATGAAAATGGAAATGGAACATTGTGATTACAGGGGTCTTGGAGCATTGTGATGACTAGGGCATGGAGCATTGTGATGAGAAGGCCATGGAGCATTCTGATGACATACGTCATGGAGTTTTTTGATGACAAGGGCAAGGAGCATTGTGATTACAGGGGTCTTGGAACATTGTGATGAAAAGGGCATGGAGAATTGAGATTACATGTGTATTGGAGCATTGTGTTTAAAAGGACATGGATCATTGTGATGAAAAAGGCATGGAGCCTTGTCATGACAGGATTCAAGGAGCATACAGACAACAAGTGTGAGGGAGAATTTTGATGACAAGTGTATTGAGCATTGTTATGACAAAGGTTATGGAGCATTGTGATGAGAAGACCATTGATAATTGTGATGACGAGCCTCATGGGGCATTGTGATGACAAGTGTTATGGAATATTGTGATCACAAGGGTTTGGAGCATTGTTATGACAGAGGTCATGGAGCATTTTGATTTCATTGTGATGACAATAGCATGAAGCAATATGATGATGGGCATGGTGCATTGGGATGACAGGGTTCATGGATCATTGAGATGAAAAAGGGCATAGAGCATTGTAATTACAGGGTTCCCGGAGCATTGTGATGAGAAGGGTCATAGAGCTTTGTGATGACAAGGCCATGGAACATCGTGATGGCAGGGGTCATGGAGCATTGTTATGTCTTGGGTAATGGAGCATTGTGATGGCAAGGGCATGGAGCATTGTGATGAGAATGCCATGGAGCATTCTGATGACATGTGTCATGGAGCTTTGTGAAGACAAGAGCCTGGAGCAATGTGATGAGAGCGTTCATGGAGCATTGTGATGACAATGACATGGAGCATTGTGATGCCAAGCGTCATGGATCTTTGTGATGACAAAGGTCATGGAGCATTTTGATGGCAAGGGCGTTGTACATTGTGATGAGAAGGGCAGGCAGAATTATGATGACAGGGTCATGGAGCAATTTGATGAAAAGTGCCATGGAATATTTTGATGACAGGTGTTATGGAACATTGTGATGTCAGGGGTCATCGAACACTGTGATGATAAGTGCATGTAGCATTGTGATGACAGGAGTCATGGAACATTGTGATGACAGAGTGAGGGAGTATTGTGAAAAATTGTGATGTAGCATTGTGATATCAGTGGTGAGAGAGCATTTTGATGAGAAGTGCATGGAGCATTGTGATGACAAATTTTAAGGAGCAATGTGATGACAAGATTGTGGAGCACTCTGAAGACAAGGTCATGGTGCATTGTGATGACATGAGTCATGGAGCATTGTGCTGACAAGTGCATGGAGAATTGTGATGACAAGGGTCAAAGAGCATTTTGATGAAAAGTTCATGGAGCATTGTGGTTAAAAACGTTAGAGAGACTGTTGATGACGAGGGCAGGGACCATTGTGATGACAAAGGTCATGAATCATTGTGATGACTGGAGTCACGGAGCATTGTGATGACAGGGGTCATGGAGCATTTTGAAAACAAGGGCATGGAGTATTGTGATGACAAGTGCATGGAACATTGGTCTAATAAGTTGCATGGATTATTGTGATGACAGTTGGAATGGCGCATTGTGATGACAAGGGCATGGAGCATTGTGATGTCGAGGTCATGCAGTATTGTGAAGAAAGGTGTCAGGGAGCATTGTGATGACATATGTAATGGCCCATTGTGATGACAATGGCATGGAGCATTGTGATGCCAAGTATCATGGAGGATTCTGATGCCAAATGTAATGGAGCATTGTGATGACAATGGCTTGGAGCATTGTGATGAGAAGGGTCAGGGAGCATTGTGCTGACAAATGCATGGAGAATTGTGATGACAAGGGTCATGGAACATTCTGATGACAAGCTTGTGGAGTATTTTGATGACAATGGCATGGAGCATTGTGATGAAAACAGCATGGGGCTTTGTGATGAAAATTGCATGGAGCCTTTTCGTGACAGGATTCAAGGAGCATTGTGATGACAAGTGTCAGGGAGCATTGAGATGACAAGTGTATTGAGCATTGTGATGACAAAGGTCATGGAGCATTGTGATGAAAAGGGCATGGAGTATTGTGATGACAGGCATCATGGAGCATTGTGATGACAAGTGTTATGGAACACAGTGATCCTATGTGTTCGGAGCATTGTGATGACAGAGCTCATGGATCATTTTGATTTCAAGGAGCATGGAGCATTGTGATGACAATGGCATGAAGCAATGTGATCCCAATGTTCATGGAGGATTGTGATGACAATGGAAATGGAGTATTGTGATGACAAGCGCATAGAGCATTGTAATGATAAGGTAAAGTAGCATTTTGCTGACAAAGGCATGGAGTATTGTGATGACAGGTGTCATGGAGCACGGTGATGACAAGCGTCACGGAGCATTGTGAATACAGTGGTCATGGAGCATTGGGATGACAAGGGCATGGATCATTATGATGACAAGTGTCATGGAGCACTGGGCTGAAAATGTTCATGGAGTGTTGTGATGACAGGGGTCATGGAGCATTGTGATGACTAGGGAATGGAGCATTGTGATGAAAAGAGTCCCGGATCATTGTGTTGTCTGGTGTCATGGACTGTAGTGATGACAGTGGTCATGGAGCATTGTGATGATATTGGCCATGGAGCATTGTGATGAGTAGGTCATGGAATATTGGGCTGAAAATATTCATGGATTATTGTGACGACAGGGGTCATGGAGCATTGTGATGACAAGGGAATTGAGCATGGTGATGACAAGGTCCTGGAGCATTCTGATGAGAAGACCATGGAGACTTGTGATGACAAGTCTCATGGAGCATTCTGATGAAAAGGGACATGGAACATTGTGATTACAGAGGTCTTGGAGCATTGTGATGACTAGGGCATGGAACATTGTGATGAGAGGGCCATGGAGCATTCTGATGTCATGCATCATGGAGTTTTGTGATGACAAGGGCATGGAGCATTGTGATTATAGGGATCTTGGAGCATTGTGATGAAAATGCGTGGGTCACTGTTATGAAAATTGCATAGAACCTTGTCATGACAGGGTTCAAGGAGCATACTGACGACAAGTGTCTGGGAGAATTGTGATGACAAGTGTATTCAGCATTGTGATGACAAATATCATGGAGCACTGTGATGAGAAGATCATGGATAATTGTGATGATGAGCGTCATGGGGTGTTGTGATGATAAGTGTTATGGAACATTGTGATCACAAGGGTTTGGAGCATTATGATGACAGAGGTCATGGAGAAAATTGATTTCATTGTGATGACAATAGCCTGAAGCATTATGATGATGGGCATGGTGCATTGTGATGACAGGGTTCATGGAGCATTGAGATGAAAAGGGGCATGGAGCATTGTGATTACAAGGGTCGTGGAGCCTTGTGATGACAAGGGCATGGAGCATTGTGATGAGAAGGCCATGGAACATTCTGATGACATGCGTCATGGAGCTTTGTGATGACAAGGGCAAGGAGCATTGTGATTTCAGAGATATTGAGCATTGTGATGACAAGTGTCATGGAACCTTGTGATGACTAGGCCGTGGAAAATTGTGATGGCAAGGGTCATGGTGCATTTTTATGACAGGGGTAATGGAGCATTTTGATGAGAAGTGCATGGAACATAGGTCTGAAATGTTTCATGAATTATTGTGATGAGAGTTGGTATGGAGCATTGTGATGACAAGGGCACAGAACACTGTGATACATGGGACATGCAGGATTGTAATGACAAGGGCATGGAGCACTCTGTTGAGAAGGGAATCGAGCATTGTGATGAAAAGTGTCATGGAGCTTTGTGATGACAAGGGCATGGAGCAATGTGATGAGAGTGTTCATGGAGCATTGTGATGAAAATGACATGGAGCATTTTGATGCCAATGGTCATGGAGCATTGTGATGACAAGTCATGGAGCATAGTGATGACAAATGTCAAAGAGCATTGTGAAGAAAAGTTCATGGAGCATTGTGGTTAAATAGGTCACAGAGACTGTTGATGACGAGGGCATGGACCATTGTGATGACAAAGGTCTTGGAGCATTGTCATGACAATGGCTTGGAGCATTGTGATGACAAGGGTCAGGGAGCTTTGTGCTGACAAGTGCATTGAGAATTGTGATGACAAGGGTCATGGAGCATTCTGATGACAAGCTTGTGGAGTATTTTGATGACAATGACATGGAGCATTGTGATGAAAAGGGCATGGAGTATTGTGATGACTTGCATCATGGAGCATGGTGATGACAAGTGTTATGGAACAATGTGATCACAAGGGTTTGGTGCATTGTGATGACAGAGGTCATGGATCATTTTGATTTCAAGAAGCATGGAGCATTGTGATGACAAGGGCATGAAGCAATGTGATCCCAAGGTTCATGGAGGATTGTGATGACAATGGAAATGGAGTATTTAGATGACAAGCGCATAGAGCATTATAATGACAATGTCATGTAGCATTTTGCTGACAAAGGCATGGAGCATTGTGATTACATGTGTCATGGAGCACTGTGATGACAAGCGTCACGGAGCATTGTGAATACAGGTGTCATGGATCATTGGGATGACAAGGTCAAGGGTCATTGAGATCACAAGTGTCATGGAGCACTTGGCTGAAAATGTTCATGGAGTATTGTGATGACACGGGTCATGGAGCATTGTGATGACTAGGCAATGGAGCATTGTGATGACAAGAGTCCCGGATCATTGTGTTGTCAGGTGTCATGGAGTGTTGTGATGACAGTGGTCATGGAGCATTGTGATGACAAGGGAATGGAGCATGGGGATGGCAAGGTCCTGGAGCACTGTTATGAGAAGACCATGAAGAGTTGTGATGACAAGTCTCATGGAGCATTCTGATGATAAGGGGCCTGGAGCATTGTGATTTCAGGGGTCTTGGAGCATTGTGATGACTAGGGCATGGAGCATTTTGATGAGAATGCCATGGAGCATACTGATGACATATGTCATGGAGTTTTTTGATGACAAGGGCATGGAGCATTGTGATTACATTGGTCTTGGAGCATTGTCATGAAAAGGGCATGGATCATTGTGATGAAAAAGGCATGGAGCCTTTTCATGACAGGGTTCAAGGAGCATACAGACAACAAGCGTCAGGGAGCATTTTGATGACAAGTGTATTGAGCATTGTAATGACAAATGTCATGGAGCATTGTGATGAAAAGGGCATGGAGTACTGTGATGACAGGCATCATGTAGCGTTGTGATGACAAGGGTTATGGAACTCTGTGATCACAAGGTTTTGGAGCATTGTGATGACAGAGGTCATGGACCATTTTGATTTCAATGAGCATGGATCATTGTGATGAAAAGGGCATGAAGCAATGTGATCCCAAGGTTCATGGAGGATTGTGATGACAATGGAAATGGAGAATTGTGATGACAAGCGCATAGAGCATTGTAATGACAATGTCATGTAGCATTTTGCTGACAAAGGCATGGAGCATTGTGATGACATGTGTCATGGAGCACTGTGATGACAACCGTCACGGAGCATTGTGAATACAGGGGTCATGGAGCATTGGGATGACAAGGGCATGGATCATTGTGATGATAAATGTCATGGAACAATGGGATGAAAATGTTCATGGAGTGTTGTGATGACAGGGGTCATGGAGCTCTGTGATGACTAGGGAATGGAGCATTGTGATGACAAGAGTCCCGGATCACTGTTTTTTCAGGTGTCATGGAGTGTTGTGAAGACAGTGGTCATTGAGCATTGTGATGATATTGGCCATGGATCTTTGGATGAGTACGTCGTGGAGCATTGGGATGAAAATAATCATGGATTATTGTGATGACACGGGTCATGTATCATTGTGATGACAAGGGAATGGAGCATGGTAATGACAAGGTCCTGGAGCACTGTGATGAGAAGACCATGGAGACTTGTGATGACAAGTCACAGGGAGCATTCTGTTGAAAAGGGAAATGGAACATTGTGATTACAGGGGTCTTGGAGCATTGTGATGACTAGGGCATGGAGCATTGTGATGAGAAGGACATGGAGCATTCTGATGACATGCATCATGGAGTTATTTGATGACAAGGGCATGGAGCATTGTGATTACAGGGATCTTGGAACATTGTGATGACATGGGCATGGAGCATTGTGAGGCGAAGAACAAGGAGCATTCTGATGGCATGCGTCATTGAGCTTTGTGATGACAAGTGTTATGGAATATTGTGATCACAAGGGTTTGGAACATTGTTAAGACAGAGGTCATGGAGCATTTTGATTTCATTGTGATGACAATAGCATGAAGCATTATGATGATGGGCATGGTGCATTGTGATGACAGGGTTCATGGATCATTGAGATGAAAAAAGGCATAGAGCATTGTGAATACAGGGTTCTTGGAGCATTGTGATGAGAAGGGTCATGGAGCTTTGTGATGACAAGGCCATGGAACATCGTGATGGCAGGGGTCATGGAGCATTGTTATGTCTTGGGTAATGGAGCATTTTGATGGCAAGGGCATGGAACATTGTGATGAGGAGGCCATGGAGCATTCGGAAGACATGTGTCATGGAGCTTTGTGAAGACAAGGGCCTGGAGCAATGTGATGAGAGCGTTCATGGAGCATTGTGATGACAATGACATGGAGCACTGTGATGCCAAGGGTCATGGATCTTTGTGATGACAAAGGTCATGGAGCATTTTGATGGCAAGGGCATTGTGCATTGTAATGAGAAAGGCAGGGAGCATTCTGATGACAGGGTCATGGAGAAATTTGATGAAAAGTGTCATGGAATATTTTGATGACAGGTGTTATGGAACATTGTGATGTCAGGGGTCATCGAACATTGTGATGACAAGGGCATGGAGCATTGTGATGACCATGTCATGCAGTATTGTGAAGACAGGTGTCAGGGAGCATGGTGATGACATAAGTAATGGCCCATTGTGATGGCAATGGCATGGAGCATTGTGATGCCAAGTGTCATGGAGCAATCTGATGACAAAGGTAATGGAGCATTGTGATGACAATGGCTTGGAGCATTGTGATGACAAGGGTCAGGGAGCATTGTGCTGAAAAGTGCATGGAGAATTGTGATGACAAGGGTCATGGAGCATTCTGATGACAAGCTTGTGGTGTATTTTGATGACAATGACATGGAGCATTGTGATGAAAACGGCAAGGGGCATTGTGATAAAAAAGGCATGGAGCCTTTTCCTGACAGGCTTCCAGTAGCATTCTGATCACAAGTGTCAGGGAGCATTGTGATGACAAGTGTATTGAGCATTGTGATGACAATGGTCATGGAGCATTGTGATGAAAAGGGCATGGAGTATTGTAATGACAGTCATCATGGAGCGCTGTGATGACAAGTGTTATGGAACAATGTGATCACAAGGGTTTGGAGCATTGTGATGACAGAGGTCATGGATCATTTTGACTTCAAGGAGCATGGAGCATTGTGATGACAAGGGCATGAAACAATGTGATCTCAAGGTTCATGGAGGATTGTGATGATAATGGAAATGGAGTATTGAGATGACAAGCGCATAGAGCATTATAATGACAAGGTCATGTAGAATTTTGCTGACTAAAGCATGGAGCATTGTGATGATATGTGTCATGGAGCACTGTGATGACAAGCGTCACGGAGCATTGTGAATACACGGGTCATGGAGCATTGGGATGACAAGGGTCATGGAGCACTTGGCTGAAAATATTCATGGATTATTGTGATGACACGGGTCATGGAGCATTGTGATGACTAGGGAATGGAGCATTGTGATGACAAGAGTCCCGGATCATTGTGTTGTCAGGTGTCATGGAGTGTTGTGATGACAGTGGTCATGGAGCATTTTGATGACCAGGAAATGGAGCATGGGGATGACAATGTCCTGGAGCATTGTGATGAGAAGGCCATGAATATTTGTGATGACAAGTCTCATGGAACATTCTGATGAAAAGGGGCATGAATCATTGTGATTACAGGGGTCTTGGACCATTGTGATGACTATGGCATGGAGCTTTGTGATGAGAAGGCCATGGAGCATACTGATGACATGCATCATGGAGTTTTTTGATGACAAGGCCATGGAATATTGTGATTACAGGGGTCTTGGTACGTTGTGATGACAAGGGCATGGAGCATTGTGAGGAGAAGACCACGGAGCATTCTGATGGCATGTGTCATTGAGCTTTGTGATGACAATGGCATGGAGATTGAGATTACATGGGTCTTGGAGCATTGTGATGAAAAGGGCATGGATCATTGTGATGAAAAAGGCATGGAGCCTTGTCATGACAGGGTTCAAGGAGCATACAGACAACAAGTGTCAGGGAGCATTTTGATGATAAGTGTATTGAGCATTGTGATGACAAAGGTCATGGAGCATTGTGATGAAAAGTGCATGGAGTATTGTGATGTACAGGCATCATCGAGCATTGTGATGACAAGTGTTATGGAACACTGTGATCACAAGTCTTTGGAGCATTGTGATGAGAGAGGTCATGGATCATTTTGATTTCAAGGACATGGAGCATTGTGATGAAAAGGGCATGGAGTATTGTGATGACAGGCATCATGGAGCATTGTGATGACAAGTGTTATGGAACAATGTGATCACAAGTGTTTGGAGCATTGTGATGACAGTGGTCATGGATCATTTTGATTTCAAGGAGCATGGAGCATTGTGAGGACGAGGGCATGAAGCAATGTGATCCCAAGGTTCATGGAGGATTGTGATGACAATGGAAATGGAGTATTGTGGTGACAAGCACATAGAGCATTTTAATGACAAGGTCATGTAGCATTTTGCTGACAAAGGCATGGAGCATTGTGATGACATGTGTCAAGGAGCACTGTGATGAAAAGCGTTACGGAGCATTGTGAATACAGGGGTCATGGAGCATTGGGATGACAAGGGCATGGATCATTGTGATGAAAATGATCATGGAACACTGGGCTGAAAATGTTCATGGAGTGTTGTGATGACAGGGTTCATGGAGCATTGTGATGACTAGGGAATGGAGCATTGTGACGACAGGAGTCCCGGATCATTGTGTTGTCAGGTGTCATGGAGTGTTGTGATGACAGTGGTCATGGAGCATTGTGATGATATTGGCCATGGATCATTGTGATGAGTAGGTCCTGGAGCACTGGGCTGAAAATGTTCATGGATTATTGTGATGACAGGGGTCATGGAGAATTGTGATAACTAGGGCATGGAGCATTGTGATGACAAGGGAATTGAGCAGGGCAATGACAAGGACCTGGAGCATCGTGATGAGAAGACCATGGAGACTTGTGATGACAAGTCTCATGGAGCTTTCTGATGAAAATGAAAATGGAACATTGTGATTACAGGGGTCTTGGAGCATTGTGATAACTAGGGCATGGAGCATTGTGATGAGAAAGCCATGGAGCATTCTAATGACATGCATCATGGAGTTTTGTGATGACAAGGGCCTGGAGCATTGTGATTACAGGGATCTTGGAGCATTGTGATGAAAAGGGCATGGATCATTGTTATGAAAAAGGCATGGAGCCTAGTCATGACAGTGTTCAAGGAGCATACTGACGACAAATGTCAAGGAGCATTGTGATGACAAGTGTATTGAGCATTGTGATGACAAAGATCATGGAGCATTTTGATGAGAAGACCATGGATAATTGTGATGATGAGCATCATGGGGTGTTGTGATGATAAGTGTTATGGAACATTTTGATCACAAGGGTTTGGAGCATTATGATGACAGAGGTCATGGAAAATATTGATTTCATTGCGATGACAATAGCCTGAAGCATTATGATGATGGGCATGGTGCATTGTGATGACAGTGTTCATGGAGCATTGACATGAAAAGGGGCAGGGAGCATTGTGATTACAAGGGTCTTGTAACATTGTGATGACAAGGGCATGGAGCATTGTGATGAAAAGGCCCCGGAACATTCTGATGACATGCGTCATGGAGATTTGTGATGACAAGGGCATGGAGCATTGTGATTTCAGGGGTCTTCAGCATTGTGAAGACAAGTGTCATGGAACCTTGTGATGACTAGGCCGTGGAACATTTTCATGGCAAAGGTCATGGTGCACTGTTATGACAGGTGTAATGCAGGATTTTGATGAGAAGGGCATGGAACATTGGTCTGAAATATTTCATGGATTATTGTGATGAGAGTGGGCATGGAGCATTGTGATGACAAGGGCACGGAACACTGTGATACATGGGTCATGCAGGATTGTAATGACAAGGGCATGGAGCATTGTGATGAGAAGGGCATCGAGCATTGTGATGACAAGTATCAGGGAGCTTTGTGATGACAAAGGCATGGAGCAATGTGATAAGAGGGTTCACGGAGCATTGTGATGACAATGACATTGAGCACTGTGATGCCACGTGTCATGGAGCTTTGTGATGATATGTCATGGAGCATTTTGATGACAAGGGCATGTTGCATTGTGATGAGAAAGGCAGGGAGCATTTTGATGGCCGGGTCATGCAGCAATTTGATGAAAAATGTAATGGAACATTTTGATGGCAGGGGTTATAGAACAATGTGATGCCAGGGGTCTTGGAGCTTTGGGATGAAAAGGGTCATGGAGCATTTTGATGACAGGGGTTATGGAACATTGTGATGTCAGGGGTCATGGAACATTGTGCTGATAAGGGGATGTAGCATTGTGATGACAGGTTAATGGAACATTGCGATTACAGGGGTGAGGGAGTATTGTGATGACTAGTGATGGAACATTGTGATATCTCTGGTGAGAGAGCATTTTGATGAGAAGTGCATGGAGCATTGTGATTACAAGTTTTAGGGAGCATTGCAGTGACAAAGTTTTGGACCGTTGTGATGAAATGCACGTGGCACACTGTCATGTCTATGGTCATGGAGAATGGTTCTGAAAAATACATGGAGCATTATGATGACAAGGGTCACAGTGAATTGTGATGAAAATTTCAGGGAGCATTGTGGTTACAAAGGTCACAGAGCCTTGTGATGACGCGGGCCTGGACCATTGTGATGTTAAACGTTATGAAACATTGTGATGACTGGAGTCAGGGAGCATTGTGAAGACAGGGGTCATGTAGCTTTGTGATGACAAGGGCATGGAGCATTGTGATGACAGGGGCATGGAGCATTGTTCTGACACGTTTCATAGATTATTGTGATGACAGTGGGCATGGTGCATTGTGATGACCAGGGCCTGGAGCATTATGATGAGAACGTCATGGAGTATTGTGAAGACAGTTGTCAGGGAGCATTGTTATGACATATGTCATGGTCCATTGCCATTACAATGGCATGGAGCATTGTGATGCAAAATATATGGGAGAATTGTGATGACAACTATAATGGAGCATTTCTATGATTAGGGCTTGGAGCATTATGATGACAAGGGCCATTGAAAATTTTCATGACAAGGTCGAGAAGCATTGTGATGACAAGGTCCTGGAGCATTGTGATGGCAAAACCATGGAGCCTTGTGATGACAAGTCTCATGGAGCATACTGATGAAAAGGGGCATGGAGCATTGTGATTAGAGGGGTCTTGGCGCATTGTGATGACAAGGGCATGGAGCATTGTGAGGAGAAGACCAAGGAGCATTCTGATGGCATGCGTCATTGAGCTTTGTGATGACAAGGGCATGGAGCATTGTGATAACATGGGTCTTGGAGCATTGTGATGAAAAGGGCATGGATCATTGTGATGAAAAAGGCATGGAGCCTTGTCATGACAGGGTTCAAGGAGCATACAGACAACAAGTGTCAGGGAGCATATTGATGACAAGTGTATTGAGCATTGTGATGAGAAGACCATTGATAATTGTGATGACGAGTGTCATGGGGCATTGTGATGACAAGTGATAGGGAATATTGTGATCACAAGGGTTTGGAGCATTGTTATGACAAAGTTCATGGAGCATTTTGATTTCACTGTGATGACAATAGCATGAAGCATTATGATGATGGGCATGGTCCACTGTGATGACAGGTTCATGGATCACTGAGATGAAAAATGGCATAGAGCATTGTGATTACAGGGTTCTTGGAGCATTGTGATGAGAAGGGTCATGGAGCTTTGTGATGACAAGGCCATGGAACATCATGATGGCAGGGGTCATGGAGCATTGTTATGACTGGTGTAATGGAGCATTGTGATGGCAAGGGCATGGAGCATTGTGATGAGAAGGCCATGGAGCATTCTGATGACATGTGTCATGGAGCTTTGTGAAGACATTGGCATGGAGCAATGTGATGAGAGCGTTCATGGAGCATTGTGATGAAAATGACATGGAGAAATGTGATGCCAAGGGTCATGGATCTTTGTGATGACAAATGTCATGGAGCATTTAGATGGCAAGGGCGTTGTGCATTGTGATGAGAAGGGCAGGGAGCATTCTGATGACAGGGTCATGGAGCAATTTGATGAAAAGTGTCATGGAACATTTTGATGACAGGTGTTATGGAACACTGTGATGTCAGGGGTCATCGAACATTGTGATGATAAGTGCATGAAGCACTGTGATGACAGGAGTCATGGAACATTGTGATGACAGGGGTGAGGGAGTATTGTGACAAATAGTGTTGTAGCATTGTGATATCAGTTGTGAGAGAGCATTTTGATGAGAAATGCATGGAGCATTGTGATGACAAATTTTAAGGAGCATTGTGATGAAAGATTGTCGAGCACTGTGATGACAAGCGCATGGTGCATTGTGATGACATGTGTCATGGAGCATTGTGCTGACAAGCGCATGGAGCACTGTGTTGACAAGGGTCAAAGAGCATTGTGATGAAATGTTCATGGAACATTGTGGTTAAAAATGTCACAGAGACTGTTGATGACGTGGGCATGGACCATTTTGATGAGAAAATTCATGAAGCACTGTGATGACTGGAGTCACGGAGCATTGTGATGACCGGGGCCATGGAGCATTGTGATAACAAGGGCATGGAGCGTTGTGATGACAAGGGCATGGAACATTGGTCTAATAAGTTTCATGGATTATTGTGATGACAGTCGGAACGGCGCATTGTGATGAAAATGGCATGGAGCATTGTGATGACCAGGTCATGCAGTATTGTAAAGACACGTGTCAGGTAGCATTGTGATGACATATGTAATGGCCCATTGTGATGACAATGGCTTGGAGCATTGTGATGATAAGGGTCAGGGAGCATTGTTCTGACAAGTGCATGGAGAATTGTGATGACAAGGGTCATGGAGCATTCTGATGACAAGCTTGTGGAGTATTTTGATGACAATGGCATGATGTATTGTGATGAAAACGCCATGGTGCATTGTGATGAATAAGCCATGGAGCCTTGTCATGAAAGTGTGCACGGTGCATACTGAGGTCAGTAGTCAGAGAGTATTGTGTTGACAAGGGTATTGAGCATTGTGCTGACAAAAGTCATGGTGCATTTTGATGAGAAGACCATGGATAACTGTGTTGACCAGTGTCATGGGGCATTGTGATGACAAGTGTTATGGGACATTGTGATCACAAGGGTTTGCAACAATTTGATGACAGATGTCATGGATCATTTAGATTTCATTGTGATGACAATAGCATGAAGCATTATGATGATGGGCATGGTGCATTTGGATGACACCGTTCATGGAGCATTGTGATGAAAAGTGGCATGGAGCATTGGTCTGACAAGTTTCTTGGATTATTGTGATAAGTATGGGCATGACACATTTTGATGAGAAGGTCATGGAGCACTGTGATGACAATGTCATGGATTATTGTGAAGAAAGCTGTCAGGGAGCATTGTGATGAAATATGTCATGTTCCAGTTTGATGACAATAACATGGAGCATTGTGATGCCAATTTTTATGGAGGATTGTTGTGACAAAGTAAAGGAGCATTGTGATGACAAGGGCATGGAGCATTGTGATATCAAGGGCCATTGAGAATTTAATGTCCTGGTCGTGAAACATTTTGATGAAAAGCGCATGGAGCTTCCTATGACAGGGGTCATGGAGCATTGTGATGAAAAGTGCATGGAGTATTGTGATGACAAGAGCATATAACATTGTGATGTGAAGTGCCATGGAGCATTTTAATGACAAGGACGTGGAGAATTGTGAGGACAAGGGACAATGAGCTTAGAGATGGCAAGGCATGGAGCATGGTGATGGCAAAACCGTGGAGCATTGTGATGAGAAGACCTTGGGTAATTGTGATGTCGAGCATCATGGAGCACTGTAATGACAAGGGGATAGAAGCATTGTGATGACAGGTGTCACGGAGCAATGTGATGACAGGGTTCATGGAGCAATGTGATGACAAAGGCATGGAGCATTGTGATGACAAGGGCATGGAGCATTGTGATGACAAGTGCATGGAGCATTGCAATGTCAAGAGAATGGAGAATTGTGATGAAAAGAGCATGTAACATTTTGATGAGAAGTGTCATGTAGCATTGTGATGACAAGGACGTGGAGAATTTTGATGACAAGGGACATGGAGCATTTTGATAACCAGGGCATGGATCACTCTGATGACAGGGGTCATGGAGCATTATTATGACAAGGGCCATGGTGCATTCAGACATAAGATATCACTTATGAAGGGAATGTAAACATGGCTACATATGAACTGATTTAGGGAAGAGAACAGAGTCTCAGATTTAGAAAACACTCTAACGCTTGCTTAAGGGGAAAGACAGGTGGGGAGATGCACAAAACAAAAGTTTGATATTAGCACAGGTACCGTTTCATAATCCAAAAACAAAAGAGACAAGCCCTACTCCTTCCTCAGAGAACGGAACTCAACATCCCTATTCCCCACAGAGAAATATATCTGACTAGTAAGAATTTTAAAACCTATGTATTGATATGTCTCCGTAAGGTAACTAAGTGTGTCTAGAACGACATAAACATGGCAGGGAGAATCAGCTCAAACCCAATATAAAAATGAATTTCAAAACGAAACATAAATACAGAAAAATTCTTACACTATACCTTCAGGGTCGCTGATGAAACCTGGAATAACCCTATCTACAACGACAGCTGGATGTGGCATAAGGCTGGACACTTGGGACTGAGAGGATTGGTGAGATTGGGTGAGCAAATGTAGACCCTTTAAAGCAATAATGCATGGCACCCATTCCATGGGTCCCAATTCTCCAGGTTGAAGGCAATATTACTACAGCTATAACATGTACGGGAAACCTAGAGAATGGACACACAGTGAATACGAAAGATTTCTAAAACTCAATTAATAGTCCCTCTCCTGGTGCTCCGGTTTGACTTAACAACTGCTTTACTAACAATCTCCCCACTTGGAGAGACAGCACCTTTAACCTCCTGGTACACAGGTTGCCAATTTGGCAGAGGATGAATGGGAAGAAGGTGAACCAATGAGAGAGTAGTTGTTAGGCATTTGGACGGGCACATGTCACTCTAATTTCCCGGCAGGAAGAAGAAGTAACCAAAGTCTCAGCCACCCACCGTGAACCAGTATAGGTCCTGAACCAAAATTTTGGACTTGCCTTCAGCTCACAAAAAACGAGTTGAAAAACGGAGCTCAGTGGCACAACAATTCACAAACTGGCAGAATAGTAAAGGACAGCTATCGTCCAAAAATCTGTTGAGGGAAGGCAACAAGACAGACTTGAAAGCGAGGCAGAATTGCAGGAAACAGCTTTCAAGAGATACGTTGGAATAGCCTTTAAAGCACAGGAAGAGGGGCACAACTTCGACAATGATGCACTTGGCCAAAAAGGGCATATGCGTTACCTCCTGAATATATTCAGGAGACAACGCATATGCCCTTTTTGGCAAAGCAAGCAAGCGGGCAATGCAAATATTCACTACTAAGGAGTATCACTTCCGATCGGTCAAAAGGGACATCCACAAAATGTGAAAAAACCAGAAAGTCAAGACAGGCACTGGACAACAGGGAGCCTTGTTATGCTGATGGGCGTAATGTAAATTGCCAAATGCCTCTCTGGAGGAGTGCATTGTGTTCCCGAAAACAAGTAAACAACAGAGCTACAGAGCCAAGGGCAATTACCAGTCTGGGGAATATACAGTGGGAATGCTGAAAATCAATAAGACAGAGCCACCCCAAAATTTAGGGCTGCACTGCTTACAAGAACCTCAACTTGGGTACACCTTAAATATCCCAGGAAAGATAAAAATGGTTCAAAAAATTATTGTACTTACGTACGATGGAATATCCCTCAGCCATGAAATCAATGTCATAAGACCAGTAGCAGCAAAATGAGTGGATTCAGGTACGATGATTCTAAGTGAAATAAGTCACACAGAAAAAGAAACTTATCACAAGATATCACTTAGGAAGATCCTGTAAACATGGCTACACATGAACTGAGTTAGGAAAGAGAACAGAGTCTCACATTTAGAAAACACTCTTATGCCTGCTTAAGGGGGAAGGAGAGGTGGGGTGATGCATAAAACCAGAGTTTGATATAAGCCCACGTACCGTTCCAAAAACCAACTATGGAATAGACAAGACTTACACCTTCCTCAGTGAAAGGGACTCAAAACCCCATATTTCCCGTAGAGGAATATATTTGACTAGTAAGAATCTTAATACTTATGTATTGATATGTCTCCGTAAGGGAATCAAGTGTTTCTAGCCTGGCATAAATATGGCAGCGAGAATAAGCTCATAACCAGTATAAAAAGGAATTTCAAAAACAAAACAAAAAAACAGGGAAATTCTTTACAATTCCTTCAGGGTCTTTCATGAAACCTGGAATGACCCTATCTACAACGACAGCTGGAGGTGGCATAAGTCTGGACACATAGGACTGAGAGGATTGGTGAGACTGGGGGAGCAAATACAGCCCCTTTAAAGCAATAATGCATGGCACCCATTCCATGGGTCCCATGTCTCCAGGTTGAAGGGAATATTACTACAGCAATAACATGTACGGGAAACATAGAATATGGACACACTCTGAATACGAAACGTCTCCAAAACTCAACAAATTGTCACTCTCTTGGTGCTCCCGTTTGACTTTCCAACTTCTTTACTATCAATCTCCCAACTTGGAGAGACAGCCCCTTTAGCCTCTGGGTTCACACAGGTTGCCAATTTGGAAGAGGATGAAAGGGAAGAGGGAGAACCAATGAGAGAGAAGCTGTTAGGCATTTGGATGGGCACATGTCACTCTTATATGCTGGGAGGAAGAAGAATTAACCAAAGTCTCAGCCACCCACCGGGAACCAGTATAGGTCCTGAACCAAAATTCTGCACTTGTGTTCAGCTCACAAAAAACGAGTTAAAAAATGGAGCTCAGGGGCACAGCACTTCACAAACTGGCAGAGTAATAAAGGACAACTATCGTCCAAAAATCTGTTGAGGGAAGGCAACGAGGCGGACTTGAATGGGAGACAGAATAGCAGGAAACAGATTTCAATAGGTACGTTGGAATCGCCTTTAAAGCACAGTAAGAGGGGCACAACTTCGACAATGATGCACTTGGCCAAAATGGGCGTATGCGTTTTTTCCTGAATATATTCAGGAGGAAACGCATACGCCCTTTTTGGCCCAGCAAGCAAGCCGGCAATGCAAATCTGCACTAGAGAGAAGTATCACTTCCCACCAGTCAAAAGGTGCATCCACAAAATGGATAAAAACCAGAAAGGCAAGACAGGCCCAGGAGAAAAGGGAGCCTTGTTATGCTGATGGGCGGGATGTAAATTGCCAACTGCCTCTCTGGAGGAGTGCATTGTGTTCCCTAAAACAAGTAAACAACAGAGCTACAGAGCCAAGGGCCCTTCCAGTCTGGGGAATAAACCTTGGGAAACTGAAAATCAATAAGACAGAGCCACCCCAAAATTTAGGGCTGCAGTGCTTACAAGAACCTCAACTTGGGTACACCTTAAATATCCCAGGAAAGATAAAAATGGTTCAAAAAATTGTGGTACTTTGGTACGATGGAATATCCCTCAGCCATGAAATCAATGTCATAAGACCAGTAGCAGCAAAATGAGTGGATTCAGGTTTGATGATTCTAAGTGAAATAAGTCACACAGAAAAAGAAACGTATGATAAGATATCACTTATGAAGATCCTGTAAACATGGCTACACATGAACTGAGTTAGGAAAGAGAACAGAGTCTCACATTTAGAAAACACTCTTATGCCTCCTTAAGGGGGAAGGAGAGGTGGGGTGTTGCATAAAATCAGAGTTTAATATTAGAACAGGCACCGTTCCAAGAACGAAATACAGAATAGACAAGATCTACACCTTCCTCAGTGAAAGGGATTCAACAACCCAAACTTCCTGCAGAGGAATATATCTGACTAGGAAGAATCTTAAAACCTATGTATTGGTATGTTTCCTTAAGGGAATCAAGAGTGTCTAGACTGGCATAAACATGGCAGTGAGAATCATCTCAAACCCACTATTAAAAGGAATTTCAAAAAAAACGGAAATTCTTTACAATTCCTTCAGGGTCTCTGATGAAACCTGGAATGAACCTATCTACATGACAGCTGGATGTGGTATAAGTCTGGACACATGGGACTGAGAGGATTGGTGAGATTGGGTGAGCAAATGCAGACCCTTTAAAGCAATAATGCATGGCACCCATTCCATGGGTCCCATGTCTCCAGGTTGAAGGGAATATTACTACAGCTATAACATGTACGTGAAACGTAGAAAATGGACACACTGTGAATACGAAAGGTCTCGAAAACTCAACGAATAATCCCCATCCTGGTGCTCCGGTTTGACATTCCAACTGCTTTACTATCAATCTCCTAACTTGAAGAGACAGCACCTTTTACCTCCTGGTTCTCACAGGTTGCCAATTTGGCAGAGGATGAAAGGGAATAGGTAGAACCAATGAGAGAGTAGCTGTTAGGCATTTGGTCGGGCACATGTCACTCTTATTTCCCGGGAGGAAGAAGAATTAACCAAAGTCTCCACCACCCACCGGGAACCAGTAGAGTTCCTAAACCAATATTTTGGACTTGCGTTCAGCTCACACAAAACGAGTTAAAAATTGGAGCTCAGGGGCACAGCACTTCACAAACTGGCAGAGTAATAAAGGACAACTATCATCCAAAAATCTGTTGAGGGAAGGCGACGAGGCGGACTTGAAAGCGAGGCAGAATAGCAGGAAACAGATTTCAATAGGTACGTTGGAATCGGCTTTAAAGCACAGGAAGAGGGGCACTACTTCGACAATGATGCACTTGGCCAAAAAGGGCGTATGCGTTTTCTCCTGGATATATCCAGGAGAAAACGCATACGCCCTTTTTGGCCAAGCAAGCAAGCGGGCATTGCAAATCTGCACTCCAAAGTAGTATCACTTCTCACCAGTCAAAATGCATGTCCACAAAATGGATAAAAACCAGAAAGGCAAGACAGGCCCTGGAGAACAGGGAGCATTGTTATGCTGATGGGCGGGATGTAAATTGCCAACTGCCTCACTGGAGGAGTGCATTGTGTTCCATAAACAAGTAAACAACCGAGCTACAGAGGCAAGGGCACTTCCAGTTTAGGGAATATACCTTGGAAAACTGAAAATCAATAAGACAGAGCCACCCCAAAATTTAGGGCTGCACTGCTTACAAGAACCTCAACTTGGGTACACCTAAAATATCCCAAGAAAGATTAAAATGGTTCAAAAAATTGTGTTACTTACATACGATGGAATATCCCTCAGCCATGAAATCAATGTCATAAGACCAGTAGCAGCAAAATGAGTGGATTCAGGTACGATGATTCTAAGTGAAATAAGTCACACAGAAAAAGAAACTTATCATAAGATATCACTTATGAAGATCCTGTAAACATGGCTACATATGAACTGAGTTAGGAAAGATAACAGAGTAGTGAATCTTATCATAAGATATCACTTATAGTGGGAATGTACACTTGGCTATGAATTATCTGAATTACAAACACAACAGAGTCACACACTTAGAAAACAATATTCTCCCTGTTTAAGGTGAAAGGCGAGGTGGGTTGATGCATAAAACCACAGTTTTAAATTAGCACAGATACCGTTACATAAATCAAGTATGTAATAGACATCACCTACTCCCCGCACAATGAACTCGACTCAACACCCCCTATTCATTGCAGAGGAATATATCTGACTCCAAGAATTTTAAAACATATGTATTATCATGTCTCCATAAAGGAGTCATGTGTGTGTATAATGGCATGAACACAGCACTGAAATTCAGCTAAACACCCTTATAAAAATAAATTTCAAAAGCAAAATGCAAAAACAGCGAAACAGATGGAAAGCCTTAAGAATTACGTTCAGGGCCTGTGATGCAACCTGGATTGTCCACCTTTACACCCACAGCTGGATGAGACATAAAACTGGACCCTTGGGGCTGACAAGATTGTTGAGGTTGTGTGAGCAAAAGAACACAACTTTGAGCAATACTGTGTACTACCCATTCTAGTGCTCCCAACTCTCCAAGTTTAAGGGAATCTTCCTACAGTTAAAACATGCATGGGAAACCCAGTGGATGGTACACTGTGTAATTGGGAAAGTTTTCTAAAAGGTACCTCATTTTTCCGTTTGTCGTGCTTGGCTTCGCCATTCCATCTGCATTACTAAAAATCTCCCCACTTGGAGTGTCAGCGCCTTTACCCTCCT
The DNA here is from genome assembly GCF_964341445.2 of Mesoplodon mirus. Lineage (NCBI taxonomy): Eukaryota > Metazoa > Chordata > Mammalia > Artiodactyla > Ziphiidae > Mesoplodon > Mesoplodon mirus. The sequence goes on from NW_028295421.1 coordinate 274,479, forward strand.
GTTATGCACAGTTTGCAAATTGTGCAGAGGATGAACAGGAAGAGGGGAAACAAATGAGAGATTAGCTGTAGGTGTTTGGATGGGCACATGTCACTCTAGTTTCCCATCAGGAAGAAAAATTAATCAAAGGCTCAGCCTGACACCCTGGAACCAGACTAGGGCCTACAGCCATGCTGCGGTATTGCAGCCAGCTCACAAAGAGGCGAGTTGAAAAATGGAAATCAGGGGCACAGCAATTCACAAACTTGCAGAGTTATAAAGGACAACTATCATCCAGAATTATGTTGAGGTAAGGCAGTGAAGAGGATTTGAATGCAAGGCACAATTGAAGGAAACAGATTTCAAGAGGTAGATTGGAGTTGTCTTTAAAGCACATGAAAAGCGACAGAACTTCGACAATGTTGCCCTTGGCCGAAAAGGGAGTATGTGTATTTTCTTGAATATATTCGGGAAAAAATGCATATGCCCTTTTTGGCCAAGCAAGCCATTAGGCATTGCAAATCCACACTACATAGAAGTGTCCCTTACCTCCAGTCAAAAGGGCCATCCACAAATAGTGTAAAAACCACAAATGCAGGACAGGCCATGGAGAAAAGGGAGCCTGGTTACGCTGATGGTCAGGATGTAAATTGCCAACAGCCTCTCTGGAGAACTGTATGTTGTTTTCTAAAACAGAGCTACAGAGCATAGCACACTTCCACTCATGGGCGTGTATTTTGGGAAAACTAAAATTCCACAACACACAGACAGCCCAAAGTTTAGGGCTGCTCTGTTTACAAGAACCTCGACTTCGGTACACTTTATATATCCCAGGAAAGGGAAAAAATGGATATAGATGTTGTGGTACTTATATACAATGGAATGTCACTCAGACATAAAATCAATGTCATAAGGCCAATAGCAGCATAATGAGTGGCTTTAGGTACGATGATGCTAAGTGAAATGAGCCACAAAGAAAAAAAAATATTGTAATATATCACTTATAGAGGGAATGTAAACATGGCTACACATGAACTGAATTTCAAATGTGAACAGAGTTACACATTTATAAAACACACTTATTCCTCCTTAAGGGGAAAGGTGACGTGGGGTGATGTGTAAAAGCAGAGTTTGAAATTAACACAGATCCCATTCCATATACCAAATATGTAATAGACAAGACCTACTCCTTTCTCAATGAACTGGACACAAAACACCCTATTCACTGAAGAGGAATATATCTGACTGGTAATAACCTTGAAACCTATGTATTTATATGTCTGCATAATGGAATCAAGTGTATGTAGATTGGCATAAACAGAGATCAATGGAACAGGACAGAAAGCCCAGAGATAAACCTACATACCTATGGCTATCTCATCTATGACAAAGGAGCTAAGGATATACAATGGAGAAAAGACAGTCTCTTCAGTAATTGGTGCTGGGAAAACTGGACCCCTACACATAAAAGAATGAAATTAGAACACTCCATAACACTATACACAAAAATAAACTCTAAATTGATTAGAGATCTAAATATAAGACCAGACACTATAAAACACTTAGAGGAAACCATAGGCAGAACACTCTATGACATAAATCACAGCAAGATCCTTTTTGACCCACCTCCTAGAGAAATGGAAATAAAAACAGAAATCAACAAATGGGACCTAATGAAACTTAAAAGCTTTTACACAGTACAGGAAAACATAAACAAGATGCAAAAACAACCCTCAGAATGGGAGTAAATATTTCCAATTGAAGCAATTGACAAAGGATTAATCTCCTAACTTTACAAGCACCTCATGTAGCTCAATATCACAAAAACAAACAACCCAATCCAAAAACGGGCAGAAGACCTAAATAGACATTTATCCAAAGAAGATATACAGATTACCAAGAAACACATGAAAGGATGTTGAACATTACTAATCATTAGAGAAATCTAAATCAAAACTACCCTGAGGTATCACCTCACAGCAGTCAGAGTGGCAATCATCAAAAAAATCTACAAAACAATAAATGCTGGGGAGGTCTTTATTGGAGAAAAGGGAACACACTTGCACTGTGGGTGGGAATGTAAATTGATATGGGCACTAGGGAGAACAGTACGGAGGTTCCTTTAAATAACTAACAATAGAAGTACCATATGACACAACAATCCAACTACTGGGCATTTGCCTTGTGAAAACCATAATTCAAAAAGAGTTATGTAGAAAAATGTTCATTGCAGCTCTATTTACAATAGTCAGGACATGGAAGCAACCTAAGTGTCCATCGACAGATGAATGTTTAAAGAAGATCTGGCACATATATACAATGGAGTATTACTCAGCCATAAAAATAAGCAAAACTGAATTATTTGTTCTGAGGTGGATGGACTTAGAATCTGTCCTACACAGTGAAGTAAGTCAGAAAGGGAAAAACAAATACTGTATGTTAACAGAGATATATGGAATCTAATGAAGAAAAAAAAAGATTTTGAAGAACCTAGTTGCAGGACAGGATTAAGGACACAGACATAGACAAAGGACTTGAGGACACCGGAAGGGGGATGGGTAAGCTGGGACGAAGTGAGAGAGTGGCATGGACATAAATACATTACCAAATGTAACACCGATAGGTACTGGGAAGCAGCCACATAGAACAGGGAGATCAGCTCGGTGCTTTGTGACCACATAAAGGGGTGGGATATGGGGTGTGAGAGGGAGATGCAAGAGGGAGGGTATCTGGTGATATTTGTATACGTATAGCTCATACATTATTTTATACAGCAGAAACGAACACTCCATTGTAAAGCAATTACACTCCAATAAACGTGTAAAAGGAAAAAAATAAAGAAAGCACAGGGATAAACCTACACATCTATGGTCACCTAATCTATGACAAAGGAGGCAAGACTATACAATGGAGATAAGACAGTCTCTTCAATCATTGCTGCTGGGAAATATGGAGAGCTACATGTAAAAGAATGAAATTAGAACACTCCCCAACACCATACATAAAAATATATTCAAAATGGATTAGAGACCTTAATGTAAGACCGGATAGTATAAAACTCTGAGAGGAAAACTTACGAAGGATACTCTGACGTAAATCACAGCAAGATCTTTTTTGATCCACCTCCTATAGTAATGAAATAAAAAAGAAAACTAAACAGATGGGACCTAATGGAACGTAAAAGCTTTTGCAAAGCAAAGGAAACTACAAACAAGACGAAAAGACAACCCTCAGAATGGCAGAAAATATTTGCAGACGAATCAATGGACAAATGATTAATCTCCAATATATATATAAACAGCTCATGCAGCTCAATATTAATAAAACAAACAACCCAATACAAAAATGGAAGAAGATATAAATAGACATTTCTTCCAAGAAGACATAGAAGTGGCCAGTACGCACATGAAAATCTGCTCAATATCACTAATTATTAGAGAAATGGAAATGGAAACTACAATAAGGTGTCATGTCACACCTGTTAGAATGGGCATCAACAGAGAATCTACAAACAACAAATGCTGGAGAGGGTATGGAGGAAAGGAACCTTCTTCCACTATTGTTGGGAATGTAAATTGATACAGTCTCTATGGGGAACAGTATGGATGTTCCTTAAAAGAGTAAAAATAGAATTACCATATAATCCAGCAATCCCACTACTGGGCATATACCCAGAGAAAACCATAAATCAAAAAGACACATTCACCACAATGTTCACTGCAGCACTATTTACAATAGCCAGGTAATGAAAGCAACCTAAGTGCCCACAGACAGACGAATGGATAAAGACGTGGTACATATATACAACGGAATATTACTCAGTCATATATAGGAATGAAATTGGGTCATTTGTAGAGACCTTAATGGATCTAGAGACTGTCATACGGAGTGAAGTAAGTCAGAAAGAGAAAAACAAATATTGTATATTAATGCATATATGTGGAACCTAGAAAAATGGTACAGATGAACCGGTTTGCAGGGCAGAGATAGAGACACAGATGTAGAGAACAAACATATGGACACCAAGGGGGAAACGCCATGCGAGGGTGGTGGTGGGATGAATTGGGAGACTGGGATTCACATGTGCACACTTATATGTATAAAATAGATATCCAATAGAAACCTGCTGTATAAAAGAAATAAATTTTAAAAAATAAAAATAAATAGCATTTAATAAAAGAAAACAGAAAAAAAGTATTTCCCTTCACACAGACGTCTTTATATTAATGCATTATTTCCATGTTTATATCTGCAAATTAAAAAAAAAGAGGAATAAATAAAATCTAACGTGAACTAAAAAGAAAAAAAAGAAAAAAAAATGAAAACAGAACCCACCAGTTATACAGAGGAAAATCGTATCAGGGCACTTGCTCCAGTGGTAAAAAATTCTTAAGTTGGTCAGAGGTGGGAAATCGTCTCCCAAGCAGTCAGCAGTGCTCCCCCCAACAAGGAGCATCCTCATTGAAAAGCTGGGGGACTGTGTCGAGGCGTCTGTGAGTAAATTTGAGCTGAGCCCCAGTCCTGCTGCAGCTGAACTCTTCCCACCCTTTCCAGGTAAAACACCTGAATATGTACAAGCACTTGCAAGCCTAGAGGAAGGGCTGTGGAGCCACACCAGCGACAGCATGCAGGCCGAATTGGTGCCTGCAGGCCAGTCAGGATGGTCCTGGCCCCAGATGCTCTTCTGGAAGCTTTCCATTTCCCTGCCTGAGATACCCCTCCTGCCACAGCCCCCACTGCTTTTTTACTTCCTCACCTCTGCCTGGGGAGAAATTCAAGAGGAAGGTATGGATGACACATTCTCTTCTTTAGCAGGTGGCAGCCTAGCAACTCCTGCGGAGAGTCCAGCAGAGCTCCACTCACACTGGGCCACCCACAAAGCCACGGCCCCTCACTCCCTACCACCACCCCAGCCCCGACACTGCTGACGGGGCAGAGAATATGGCGTCAGGCACAGCTACAGGGGCTCTTGCTGACTGGAGAGGTGTTTATATTGACCTCAACCCAGGCACACCTGGGGAGGGCAGGCAGGCAGTGTCAGGCTGCCCAAATCAGCCAATCCTCACCCCTCAGGGGCTCACAGTAGCAGAAAATGAACCTTGCTAAACGGGCCAGGCCGAAGGAAGAGGTGAGGGCCCTTGAGAATCAGGCTAGACAAGGGGCTGCAGCTGCGGCTTGTTTTCTTATCATTTTATCCTGTCCATGAGTGGAAAACAACTTCAAGAAGACCCTATCCTAATGAGAGGAACCCAGGAGTCAGGGAGAGGAGTGATGGTGGGGGGAGACAGAGGCCTGGTGCCCTGGCTGCAGTGGAAGTGTCTGGAAGACCAGGCAGAGAGAGACTGCACAGAGTGATAGCCAGGGTCACAGACCTGTCAGAGCTGCTGTTTGTTAGTTCAAGTCCTGCTCTGAGGTGTTCTGTGTCAGCTGTGAGCGACAGGTGAGCTGGGGGTTCTCTGCAAGGTGGGCTATGTGCACAGTTCCTGTGTGTCCAGCCCTGCTGGGGTACCAACCCAGGGTAGCTCTGTATCCTGGGAAGGGCCTGACTATGAGAGCCCCATGGGCTGCTGGGTAGCTGCACAGGGGAGCTCCATACCCAGGGAGGAACTTGAACACGAGAGTCCCGTGGGCTGTGGGGATGGGTGGTGCAGCCAAGGTGAGCTCCATATCCTGGGATTGGCCTGACCACGAGAGCCCCATGGGCTGCTGGAGACCTGGTAAAGGATATCAGGACAGTCAGTGAAGCCACCGAGGATCTACATCCAGTAGCTCCTATTTCCTACACCCTGCTGGAAATTCTACCATCCACCAGGCCATGGCATTCTGTATTAGACTTCAATGATGCCTTCTTCTGTATTCCATTCATCTCAGAGTCACAAGAATTTTTGGCTTGTGAGTGGCAGGACACAACATGCAACAAAAGCAATAATGCTGGGCCGTCCTGCCCCAACGGTACAAAAATCCCCACACCATCATTGGGAAAATGACCTCTAAAGACCTAAACGTTCTACCTCTGTAAAAGGGAACCCTCCTTCAATATGCAGATGACATTCTGATCGCCAGGCCTACTAAGGACGCCTCAGAAATACCTAGCCAAGAAAGGATAGAAGGTGTCCAAGAAAAAGGCTCAAATATCACAGGCTCAGGTGACATGCCTGGGCTTCATTCTCACAGATATTCAGAGAAACGCATCCCAGGATAGGGAAGAAGCCATTTGCAGCCTTACCTCTTCTAAAACTAGAAGACAGCTTAGGGGTCCCTGGGGAGGCCAAGGTTTTCTGCATCTGGATCCCTAACTACAGTCTAATAGCTGGGCCTCTACATGAAACACTGACACGAAAAGATGATGATCCTTTTGAATAGAATCCAGAAGCAGCCTTTCAAGAATGAAAGAGCAGTCAATTCAGACCCTTGCCCAGGAACTCCCTAATTTAGCTAAACCCTTTGACCTTTACATACCGGGTCAATGGTTAATTGCCCTTGGAGCCTTAGTGCAAAAACTGGGACCACTTGAAATGGAGCAACACAAGAATGCCCTTCAGGTATGATAAACTATGGTCACCAAGGGCTTTGCCCACTGATTCATCAGGCCAGGATACTGGGGTATCTAAAAAGCAAGAAATCAGCAGCTCACAAGGCCAGCTACCTCCTAAGGGAAAAGGACCCCACGTCGTGATCCTAACCACCCATCATGCCCTGAAGTTGCAGGGGTCGCTCTGTGGACACACTGACCTCGAGTGAGGAGGCCCTTCAACTCCAACCTCCAGAGAGACAACTGGGGGCAACGGGCCCCCAAGATGACTCGTGTGACCATCACTTGACCTGGAGTTTCTCTCAGAAAACAACAAGACTGTGTCCCGAAAGAGCAGACTACTGCTTGCAGGACTTACTGCACCCAGAGGGGAGCTAATAAGCTTGGCGGGGGAAACGTATATCACGCTTTCACCATAGAAAACCCTACAGACACCGCGGTGATGGTGGCCAATATGACCGGCAGCACTGCTGGCTACTTCTAAAGGCCGTTGACTCAGTGGACGTCATGGTCCTGGATCACCACTGACCCTGGACTGTCTGGGAGTTGCGTGGGCAGGGTTCTGACACATGGTGCTGTTTGTACATTAATTCAGGGACCTAATTAAAGAAAGCACAGACTACTGGTCAGAGCATCTAGGCTGGCAAAAACCGTCAGCCTAAGGTCGCCAAACAAATGTGGGGTGGGGTGAAACCTGCCACCTCAGCATCTCTGCACATCTCTTTCCTGGACCCATAAAGGTCATTAGAATCTATAACACTTCCAATGCTGGTGCTCATGCGGACGAGAAGTGAGGCAGGAGGCCTTGGGACAATCAACCTCACCTGGAGACTGGTGGGGAGACGTTTTGCCCCTCCCCTCAGGTATCAGGGCTCCCACCACAGCATGAAGCAGTTACAAAAGAGGGGTCTGCACCCTCAACACCCCAAGAATGAGGAATGGAACAAAAAGCAGAGGAGGTGTTCATCTCCGGCAACGTTCATTAAAAATTCCTGGGAGATAAAAAGAGAATCTGGGCAATAAAATAAAGTCTAACCTGCTTTTCCTTTGTGCTTTGTCTAATTTCACGTGCTCCTAGGGTTCCGCATGCAGAGGTCCCACACCCGGCACTTCAGACCCGATTTCCTAGTGCAGAATGGCTGGGTCGACACCTCAGCTAGTGGGGTCCCATGCAGACTCCATGGCATAGAGCCTGAGCTGCAGCCAACCCAGCCCTCGAGAGTTCCATCCTCTCCCTCCCACTGACGCTGCTGGGATCCCTACACAGCAGCCTAGCCCACAGCCCGTGGGGGACTGCACACTCTCACCTCTCCATTCTGTTTTCAAAATAATGTTTCCTTTGCTTCTGAAGCAAACTCAGTCTTGATCTCTTGGCTCCAATGACACTGGGCACGGGGACTCCTGTTGGGGTCCACTCTGGAGGATCAGTAACAGAAATTGAGAACATTGTAACTTCAATGAACAGATGTGTGAGCCAAACTGTAGTTAACATAGAGCAGTGTATAATGCTCGGGTAAAATAAGATGTTTCTAAGACTTACCTTTGATATTTCCTCACTTTACTATAAGCAAGTTCAGTGAAGACGTCTGTCTTATTTGTCAGGTCAACATTAGAGAAATGAAGTGATTTATTTCCATGGATGTACATCGAATACTCTTGGCTGAAGCTTCAAACTTGTTTTGAGTGCTTTTCCATTGAAAAGGATACCTCTCTTTCAGCTCCCCCATTTCTGAGAAGTATAAAATCTTATAATTTATTATTACCAAAGGGGAAAGGTAGGAGAAGGGATAAATTAACAGTTTGGGATTAACACATACACACTGCTATGTATAAAATAGATCATCAACAAGGAACTACTGTATAGCACAGGGAACTACACTGAATATTTTGCAATAACCTATAAGGGGAAATAATCTAAAAAAGAATAGATATTTTTATTGACATCATCTATCAATGACAGATAAAATGTAACCTAAGCAAGGCCCATGGTGAACGCTTCTGACCCTGAAGATTTCAATCATCTAAAGATTGGGCTCTGCCTATTTCCCAAGGCCTTTAATGGACATACGTGTAGCTGTAGCTTAAAAATTCCCCAGTTTGGGGTACGGGGAGGCACTGATTTGGAAAAATCCCTGGTGTTCTCCTTCCATGCACGGGACCCTTCCTACAGCTAAAACATGCCTGTCACACCTAGAGGATGGTACACCGTTTGATCGGAAAGAGTTTGGAAAAGGCACCTCATCTCCTCATCACCTGGTGCTCGGGTTCACGCCTCCAGCATATTTCCTAACAATCTCCTCACTTGGGGATATCAGCACCGTTAACATCCTGTTGCACACAGTTTGGAATTTGTCCAGAGGATGAAGCGGAAGGATGAGAAAAATTTAGAGACAAGTCTTAGTTGTTTGGACAGGCACATGCCACTCTAATTTCCAATCTGGAAGACAAATTCATCAAAGGCTAGAATTGCCCATGGAAACAGAATAGGTCTAGAGGAAATCCCACTGTTTTGTGTCCAGTTTCCAAAAACACAAGTTGAAAAATGGAACTCAGGGGCACTAAAATTCATGAAACTGCAGAGTTGAAAATATCTATCGTCGAAAAATGTCTTCAGGTAAGTCACAGAAAAGGAGTTGTAAGCAAGGGAGAGTGGCAGGAAACAGATTTGAAGAGGTAGAAAGGACTCCCCATTAAAGCACAAGAAAAGGGGCTGAACATCGCCAATGATGCAGTTGGCCCAAAAGGGCGTATGCATTTTTTCTGAATATATTCAAGTAAAGGCCATACACACGTTTTATCCAACCAAACAGGTGGGCACTGGAAATCAATACTACAAAATGTATCACTTCACATCAGTCAGAAGGGCCATCCACATAAAGTGTAAACACCAGAAATGCAGGACAGGGCGAGGAGAAAAGGGAGCCCTGTGAGGCTGATAGTGGAAATGTAATTTGCCAATGGCCACACTGGAGAAGTGTATTGTGTTTGCTAAGACATCTAAAAGATGAGCTACAGAGCATAGTGCACTTGCACTCATGGGCGTATACCTTGGGAAAAACAAAAATGGACAGAAAACAGGCACCCCAACGTTTACCACCTCTCTGTTAAAAAGGGCCTCCACTTGGATATAACCTAAATGTCCCTGGAAGGATAAAATGGATAAAAGAGATGGGGTACTTATGTAGAGTGGAATATTACTCATCCCGAAATCAATGGAATAAGGCCAGTTGGAACAACTCTGGAGGAGTTACATACGATCATTCTAAGTGACATATGTCAGAAAGAAAAAGACACATATCATAAGATGTCACTTAAAGGTGGAATCAAACATGGCTACACAATGAATAAACTACAAAACAGAAACATAGTAAAATATGTAGAAAATAGACATAAGGCTGCTAAATGGGAAAGGTGGGGAATGGTGAGGTATTATCCAGGAGGTTGAAATTAGCAAATATACCATTCCAAGTACCGAATTGAATAACTGGCAAGGCCTACACGGTACCTCAAAGAACTGCACTCAGCGCACTCAAGTCACTGGACAATAATACATATGACTCGTAAGCATCTGAAAAATAATTTATTGTTGTCTCACAGTACATGAATCAAGTGGATGTACAGCAGCAAAAAACAGAGCTTTGAAAGTCAGCTGTAACCAATATAAAAATAAATTTAAAAATATTTATAAAAACGGTGAGACAGACAAAAATTCTTACAACTTTTGTTGAAGGGCTACGATGTAACATGGATTGAACACATGTAGACCCACAGCAGGATGATATATAAGGCTGGAAGCTATGCATGCTAAGAGATGTTAGAGAGGCTGGGTGAGGAAATGCAGACCTTTTAAAGTAATACTGCCTGGTACCCATTCCATGGGTCCCAAATCGGCAGTTTCAAGGGAATCTTCTGACAGCGAAAACATGCCTGCGCACCCGAGCTGAATGTACACCGTGTGCTCAGGAAAGGTGTCTAAAATGCACCTCATTTTTGATCTCCTGGTGCTGGGGTTCGCCATTCCAGCCACATTATTAACAATCTCCCCTCTTGGAGAATCAGCACCTTTAACCTCCTGTTTCACACAGTTTGCAATTTGTGCAGAGGATAAATGAGAAAAGGGGGAACCAATGAGAGATTAGCTGTAGGAGTTTTGACAGGCACATGTCACTCTAATTTCCCATTAGGAACAAGAATTAACCAAAGGCTCAGCCTGCCTCCTCAGAACCAGAATAGGGCCAGAAGCAATCCAATGGTTTGGCGGCGAGCTCACAATAAAAGCGAGTTGCAAAATGGAGCTCAGGAGCAGACAATTCAAAGACCTGCAAAGATATAAATGATAACCAACGTCAAAAAATATATTCAGGTAAGGCAACGAAGGGGATCTGAATGAGAGGCAGAATTGCAGGATACATTTTTCAAAAGGTAGATTGTACTCACATTTAAAGCATATGAAAAGCAGCAGAACTTCTAAAATGATGCAGTTGGGCAACAGGGTGTATGCCTTTTTTTCGTGAATATCTTCAGGAAAAAAACACATACAGAGTTTTTGGCCAACCAAGCAAGCGGGAAATGCAAATCCGCACGACAAAGAAGTCTCAATTTCCACTGCTCAGAAAGGCCATCCAAAACATGTGTACAAACCAGAAATGCTGGAGAGGCCATGGAGAACAGGGAGCCTAGTCACGCTGATGGGTGGGGTATAAATATCCAAGAGCCACTCTGAAGAAGTGTATGCTGTTTCCTAAAACATTTAAATACAAAGCCCCCGAGCAAAGGGGACTTCAACTCATAGACATATAACTTGGGAAGACTAAATATCGACAACACACAGGCACCCCATAGTTTAGGGCTGCTCTGCATACAAGAACCTCAACTTCGGTACACCTAAAATATCCCAGGAAAAAGAGAAATGCATAAATTACTTGTGGTAATTTTGTACAACGGAATATCACTCAGACGTGAAATCAATGTCATAAGGCCAGTAGCAGCATAAAGAGTGGATTTAGGTATGATGATTCTAAGTGAAATTAGTCACACAGAAAAAGAATCTTATCATAAGATATCACTTACAGAGGGAATGTCAACTTCACAACACATGTACTGAATTAAGAAAGAGAACAGAGTCTCACATTTAGAAAACACTCTTATGCCTGTTTAATGGGAAAGGAGAGGTGGGGTGATGCATAAAACCAGAGTTTGATATTAGCACAGGTACCATTCCATAAACCAAATAGAGAACAGACAAGACCTACCCCTTCCTCAGTGAACGGGACTCAAACCCCCTATTCCACACAGAGGAATATATCTGAATAGTGAGAATCTTAAAACCTATGTATTGATTTGTCTCCATAAGGGAATCAAGTGTGTCTAGACCAGCATAAACACGTCAGGGAAAATCAGCTCAACCCCATTATAAAAATGAATTTCAAAAACAAACAAAAAAACAGCGAAATTCTTACACAATTCCTTCAGGGGTTCTGATGAAACCGGGAATGACCCTATCTGCAAAGACAGCTGGATGAGACATAAGGCTGGACACTTGGGACTGAGAGGACTGGTGAGATTGGGAGAGAAAATGCAGACCCTTTAAAGTAGTAATGCATGCCACGATTCCATGGATCCCAAATCTCCAGGTAGTAGGGAATATCACTACAGTTATAACATGTATGGGAAACCTAGAGAATGGACACCCTGTGATGGTGAAAGGTTTCTAAAAGTCTCCTAATTTTTCCTCTCCTTGTGCTCCAGTTTGGCATTCCAACTGCTTTACTATCAATCTCCCAACTTAGCCCAGCCAGCCCCTATAACCTCCTGGTTCGCACAGTTTGCTAATTGTGCAGAGGATGAAAGGGAAGAGGGAGAACCAATCAGAGAGTAGATGTAGGCATTTGGACGGGCACAGGTCACTGTAAATTCCCGTCAGGAAGAAGAATTAACCAAAGCCTCAGACACATGCAGGGAAGAGTATAGCCACCCCTGGAACAAGTATAGGTCCTGAGGCAAAATTGTGTATTTGCGGTCAGCTCCCAAAAATGGGATTTGAAAATTGGAGCTCACGGGCACAGCAATTCACAAACCTACAGTTATAAAGGACTACTGTCTTCCAAAAATCTGTTGAGGGAAGACAACGGAGCTGACTCGAAAATGAGGCAGAATTGCACAAAACATATTTCAAGAGGTAAATTGGAATCACCTTTAAAGCACAGGAAAAGCATCACAACTTCGACAATGATGCACTTGGCCAAAAAGGGCGTATGCGTTTTCTCCTGAATATATTCAGGAGAAAACGCATACGACCTTTTTGGACAATCAAGCAAGCACGCAATGCAAATCCACACTACAAAGAACTGTCACTTCCCACGGGTCAAAAGGGATATCCGAAAATCTGTAAAAACCAGAAAGGCAAGAGGGAGATGACAAGCGCATGAAGCAATATGATCCAAAGTGTCATGAAGGACTGTGATGACAAGCGCATGGAGCATTGTGATGACAAGATTATGTAGCATATTGCTGACAAAGGCATGGAGCATTGTGAGGAGAAGGTTCATGGAGCAGTGTGATGACAAGCGTCACGGAGCACTGTGATTACAGGGGTCATGAAGCATTGGGATGACATGGGCATGGAGCATTTTCATGACAAGAGTCCCGGATCATTGTGTTGTCAGGGTTCATGGATCGTTGTGATGACAGGAGTCATGGAGCATTGTGATGACAGGGGTCATGGAGCATTGTGATGAGAAGGTCAAGGAGCATTGGGCTGAAAACGTTCATCGAGTATTGTGATGACAGGGGCCATGGAGGCTTCTGATGACAAGGTACTGGAGCACTGTGATGAGAAGACCATGGAGACTTGTGATGACTAGTCTCATGGAATATACTTGATGAAAAGGGGCATGGAGCATTGTGATTACAGGGGTCTTGGGGCATTGTGATGACAAGGGCTTGGAGCATTGGGATGAGATGGCCATGGAACGTTCTGATGATATGCATCATGGAGCTTTGTGATGACAAGGGCATGGAGCATTGTGATGAAAAAGGCATGGAGCCTTGTCATGACATGGTTCAAGGAGCATACTGAGGACAAGTGTCAGGGAGCATTGTGATGACAAGTGTATTGAGCATTGTGATGAAAAAGGTCATGGAGCATTGTGATGAGAAGCCCATGTATAATTGTGATGACGAGCGTCATGGGACGTTGTGATGATAAGTGTTATGGAACATTTTGATCACAAGGATTTGGAGCATTGTGATGACAGAGATCATGGAGAATTTTGATTTCATTGTGATGACAATAGCATGAAGCATTTTGATGATGGGCATGGTGCATTGTGATGACCGGGTTCATGGATCATTGAGATGAAAAGGGGCATGGAGCATAGTGATTAGAGGGGACTTGGAGCATTGTGATTAGAAGGGTCATGGAGCCTTGTGATGACAAGGCCATGGAACATCGTGATGGCAGGGGTCATGGAGCATTGTTATGACAGGGTTAATGGAGAATTGTGATGGCAAGTGCATGGAACATTGTGATGAGAAGGCCATGGAGCATTCTGATGACGTGCGTCATGGAGCTTTGTGATGACAAGTTCATGGAGCAATGTGATGAGAGCATTCATGGAGCATTGTGATGACAATGACATTGAGCATTTTGATGAAAAGTTCATGGAGCATTGTGGTGACAAATTTCACAGAGCCTTGTGATGATGAGGGCATTGACTTTTGTGGTGACACAGGTCATGGAATCTTGTGATGACAGGACACACGGAGCATTGTGATGACTGTGTTCATGTAGCATTATGATGACAGCAGCATGGAGCATTGGTCTGACAAGTTTCATGGATAATTGTGTTGACAGAGGGCATGGCACATTGTGATGACAAGGGCATGGAGCATTGTGATGACAAGGTCATGGATTATTGTGAAGATAGGTGTCAGGGAGCATTGTGATGGCATATTTCATGTTCCATTGTGATGACAATGGCATGGAGCATTGTGATGCCGAGTGTTATGGAGGATTGTGATGACAAAGGTAATGGAGCATTGTGATGACAAGGGCTTGGAGCATTGTGATGACAAGGGCCATGGAGCATTGTGATGACAAGGGCATGGAGCATTGTGATGACAACGGCCTTTGAGAATTTTGATTAAAATGTCGTGAAGCATTGTGATGACAAAGGCATGGAGCTTGCTATGACAGGGGTCATGGGACATTGCGATGATAAGTGCATGGAGAATTGTGATGACAAGAGCATGTAACATGGGGATGAGAACTGTCATGGAGCATTGTGATGACAAGGACCTGGAGAATTGTGATGACAAGGGACATGGAGCATTGTGATGACAAGGACCTGGAGAATTGTGATGACAAGGGACATGGAGCATTGTGATGACCAGGGCATGGAGCATTGTTATGGCAAGACCGTGGAGCACTGTGATGAGAAGACCATGGATAATTCTGGTGACGAGCATCATGGAGCACTGTAATGACAAGGGCATGGAGCATTGTGATGATAGGTCTCATGGAGCATTGTGATGACAGGGCTCATGGATCATTGTGATGACAAGGGTCATGGAGTATTCTGATGACAAGCTTGTGCAGTATTGTGATGACAAAGCATTTAACACTGTGATGGGAAGTGTCATGGAACATAGTGATGCCAAGAACGTGGAGAATTGTGATGAAAGGGAACATAGAGCATTGTGATGACCAGGGCATGGAGCATTGTGATGTCAAGACCGTGGAGCACTGTGATGAGAAGACCATGGATAATTGTGATGACGAGCGTCATGGAGCGCTATAATGACAAGCGGCATGGAGCATTGTGTTAACAGGGGTCTTGGAGCATTTTGATGACAAGGGCATGGAGCATTGTGAAGAGAAGGCCATGAAGCATTCTGATGAATGTGTCATGGAGCACTGTGATGACAAGTGCATGGAGCATTGTGACTACAGGTGTCTTTGAGCATTGTGATGAAAAGGGCATGGATCATTGTGATGAAAAAGGCATGGAGCCCTGTCATGACAGTGTTCAAGGAGCATACTGACGACAAGTGTCAGGGAGCATTGTGATGACAAAGGTTATGGAGCATAGTGATGAGAAGACCATGGATAATTTTGATTATGAGCATCATGGGGTGTTGTGATGAGAAGTGTTATGGAACATTGTGATCCCAACGGTTTGGAGCATTGTGATGACAGAGGTCATGGAGCATTTTGATTTCATTGTGAGGAAAATAGCCTGAAGCATTATGATAATGGGCATGGTGCATTGTGATGATAGGATTCATGGAGCTTTGAGATGAAAAGGGGCATGGAGCACTGTGATAAAAAGTGTCTTGGAGCATTGTGATGAGAAGTCCATGGAACATTGTAATGACAGGCGTCATGGAGCTTTGTGATGACAAGGGCATGGAGCATTGTGATTACAGGGGTCTTGGAACATTGTGATGACAAGTGTCATGGAGCCTTGTGAATGACAAGGCCGTGGAACTTTGTGATGGCAGGGGTCATGGAACATTGTTATGACAGGTGTAATGGAGCATTGTGATGAGAAGGACAGGAAGCATTGGTGTGAAATGTTTCATGGATTATTGTGATGAGAGTGGACATGGAGCATTGTGATGACAAGAGCACGGAACACTGTGATACAATGGTCATAGAGGATTGTAATGACAAGGGCATGGAGCATAGTAATGAGAAGGGCATCGAGCATTGTGATGACATGTGTCATGGAGCTTTGTGATGACAAGGGCATGGAGAAATGTGATGAGAAGATTCATGGAGCATTGTGATGACAATGACATGGAGCATTGTGATGTCAAGGGTCAAGGAGATTTGTGATGACAAAAGTCACGGAGCATTTTGATGACAAGGGCGTGGTGCATTGTGATGAGAAGGCCAGGGAGCATTTTGATGACAGTGTCATGCAGCAATTTGATGAAAATTGTAATGGAACATTTTGATGACAGGGGTTATAAAACATTGTGATGCCATGGGTCATGGAGCTTTGGGATGAAAAGGGTCATGGAGTATTTTGATGACAGGGGTTATTGAACATTGTGATGTCAGGCATCATGGAACATTGTGCTGATAAGGGGATGTAGCATTGTGATGACGGGGTCATGGAAACTTGTGATAACAGGGGTGAGGGAGGATTGTGATGACAAGTGATGGAACATTGTGATATCCGTTGTGAGAGAGCATTTGAATGAGAATTGCATGGAACATTGTGATTACAAGGTTTATGGAGCATAGCGATGTCAAAGTTGTGGTTCTTTGTGATGAAAAGTGCATGGCACATTGTGATGACAAGGGTCATGGAGCATTGTTCTGACAAAGACATGGAGCATTGTGATGACAAGGGTCACGCAGCATTGTGATGAAAAGTTCATGGAGCATTGTGGTTACAAAGGTCACAGAGACTGTTGATGACGAGGGCATGGACCATTGAGATGACAAAGGTCATGAAGCATTGTGATGAATGAAGTCACGGAGCATAGTAATGACAGGGGTCATGGAACAATGTGATAACAAGGGCATGGAGCATTGTGATGACAGGTGTCATGGAGCACTGTGATGACAAGCATCACGGATCATTGTGAATACAGGGGTCATGAAGCATTGGGATGACAAGGGCATGGATCATTGTGATGACAAGGGTCATGGAGCATTTTGATGAGAAGGTCATTGAGCACTGGGCTGAAAATGTTCATGGAGTATCGTGATGACAGGGATCATGGAGCATTATGATGACAAGTTCCTGGAGCACTTTTATGAGAATACAATGGAGACTTGTGATGGCAAGTCTCATGGAGCATTCTGATGAAAAGAGACATGGAGCATTGTGATTACATGGGTCTTGGAGCATTGTGATGACAAGGGCAAGGAGCATTGTGAGGAGAAGGCCATGGAGCATTCTGATGCTATGCGTCATTGAGTTTTTTGACGACAAGAGCATGGAGCATTGTGATTACAGGGGTCTTGGAGCATTGTGATTAAAAGGGCATGGATCATTGTGATGAAAAAGGCATGAAGACATGTCATGACAGGGTTAATGGAGCAGACTGATGACAAGTGTCAGGGAGCATTGTGATGACAAGTGTACTGAGCATTGTGATGACAAAAGTCATGGAGAATTGTGATGAGAAGACCATGGATAATTGTGATGATGAGCGCCATAGGGTGTTGTGATGATAAGTGTTATGGAACATTGTGATCACAAGGGATTGGAGCCTTGTGATGACAGAGGTCATGGAGCATATTGATTTCATTGTGATGAAAATAGCCTGAAGCATTATGATGATGGGCATGGTCCATTGTGATGACAGGGTTCATGGAGCATTGAGATGAAAAGTCTCATGGAGCATTTTGATTACAAGGGTCTTGGAGCATTGTGATGAAAAGGGCATGGAGCATTGTGGTGACAGGGCCATGGAACATTCTGATGACATGTGTCATGTAGCTTTTTGATGAAAAGGGCATGGAGCATTTTGATTAGAGGGGTCGTGGAGCATTGTGATGACAAGTGTCATGGAGCCTTGTGATGACAAGGCCGGGGAACATTGTGATGGCAGGTGTCATGGAGCATTGTTATGACAGAGGTAAAGGCGCATTGTGATGAGAAGTGCATGGAGCATTGGTCTGAAATGTTTCATGGATTATTGTGATGAGAGTGGGCATAGAGCATTGTGATGATAAGGGCATGGAACACTGTGATACATGGGTCATGGAGGATTGTAATGACAAGGTCATGGGGCATTGTGATGAGAAGGGCATCGAGCATTGTGATGAGAAGTGTCATGGAGCTTTGTGATGACAAGGACATTGAGCAATGTTATGAGAGGGTTCATGGAGCATTTTGATGACAATGACATGGAGCATTGTGATGCCAAGTGTCATGGCGCTTTGTGATGACAAAGGTCATGGAGCATTTTGATGATAAGTGCATGGTGCAATGTGATGAGAAGGGCAGGGAGTATTTTGATGACAGGGTCATGCAGCAATATGATGAAAAGTGTATTGGAACATTTTGATGACAGGGGTTATAGAATATTGTGATGTCAGGGGTCATGGAACATTGTGATGATAAAGGTATGTAGCATTGTGATGACAGGAGTTATGGGACATTGTGATTACAGGGTGAGGGAGTATTGTGACGACTAGTGATGGAACACTGTGATATCTCTGGTGAGAGAGCATTTTGATGAGGATTGTATGGAGCATTGTGATTACAAGGTTTATGGAGCATTGCAATTAAAAGTTTCTGGACCATTGTGATGAAAACTGAATGGCACATTGTGATGATAAGGGTCATGGAATATTTTTCAGACAAAGGCATGGAGCATTGTGATGACAATGGTCACGGAGCATTGTCATGAAAATGGAATGGGACATTGTGATGAAAAAGGCATGGAGCCTTTTCGTGACAGGGTTCAAGGAGCATTCTGATGACAAGTGTCAGGGAGCATTGTGATGACAAGTGTACTGAGAATTGTGAAGACAAAGGTCATGGAACATCGTGATGAAAAGGGCATGGAATTTTGTGATGACAGTCATCATGGAGCATTGTGATGACAAGTGTTATGGAACATTGGGATCACAATTGTTTGGAGCATTGTGATGACAGTGGTCATGGATCATTTTGATTTCAAGGAGCATGGAGCATTATGATGACAAGGGCATGAAGCAATGTGATCCCACGGTTCATGGAGGATTTTGATGACAATGGAAATGGAGTATTGTGATGACAAGCACATAGAACATTGTAATGACAAGGTCATGTAGCATTTTGCTGACAAATTCATGGAGCCTTGTGATGACAGGTGTCATGGAGCACTGTGATGACAAGAGTCACGGAGCATTGTGAATACAGGGGTCATGGAGCATTGGGATGACAAGGGCATGGATCATTGTGATGACAAGTGTCATGGAGAATTGGGCTGAATATCATCATGGAGTATTGTGATGACAGGGGTCATGGAGCATTGTGATGACAGAGGTAATGAAGAATTTTGATTTCATTGTGCTGACAATATCAAGAAGCATTATGATGATTGGCATGATGCATTGTGATTACAGGGTTCATGGAGCATGGAGTTGAAAAGGGGCATGGAGCATTGTGATTACAGAGGTCTTGGAGCACTGTGATGACAAGGGCATGGAGCATTTTGATGAGAAGGCCATGGAACATTCTGATGACATGTGTCATGGAGCTTTGTGATGACAAGGGAATAGAGCATTGTGATTACAGGGGTCTTGGAGCATTGTGATGACAAGTGTCATGGAGCCTTGTGATGACAAGGCCATGGAACATCGTGATGGAAGGGGTCATTGAGCATTGTTCTGACAGGGGTAATGGAGCATTGTGATGAGAAGGGCATGGAGCATTGTGATTACAATGTTTATGGAGCAATACCATGACAAATTTGTGGACAGTTGTGATGAAAAGCCCGTAGCACATTGTGATGACAAGTTTCATGGAGCATTTTTCTGACAAAGGCATGGAGCATTTTGATGGCAAGGGTCATGGAGCATTGTGGTTATAAAGGTCACAGAGCCTTGTGCTGACGCGGGCAAGGACCATTGTGATGACAAATGTTATGACGCATTGTGATGACTGGAGTCATGGAGCATTGTGATGACAGGGGTCATGGAGCATTGTGATGACAAGGGCATGGAGCATTGTGGTGACAGGGGCATGGAGCATTGTTCTGACAAGCTTCATAGATTATTGTGATGACAGTGGACATGGTGCATTGTGATGACATGGGCATGGATTATTGTAATGAGAAGTTCTTGGAGTATTGTTAAGACAGGTGTCAGGGAGCATTGTGATGACATATGTCATGGTCCATTGCAATGACAATGGCATGGAGCATTGTGATGCCAAATGTAATGGAGGATTTTAATGACAAATATAATGGAGCATTGTGATGACTAGGGCTTGGAGCTTTATGATGACAAGGGCCATTGAGAATTTTCAAAACAAGGTCGTGAAGCATTGTTATGACAATGTCCTAAAGCACTGTGATGAGAAATCCATAGAGAGTTGTTATGACAAATCTCATGGAGCATAGTGATGAAAAGGGGCATGGAGCATTGTGATTACAGGGGTCTTGGATCATTGTGATGACATGGGCATGGAGCATTGTGAGGAGAAGGCCAAGGAGCATTCTGAAGACATGATTCATTGAGCTTTGTGATGACAAGGGCATGGAGCATTGTGTTTAAAGGGGTCTTGGTGCATTGTGATGAAAAGGGGATGGATCATTTTGATGAAAAAGCCATGGAGCCCTGTCATGACAGGGTTCAATGAGCATACAGACAACAAGTGTCAAGGAACATTTTGATGACAAGTGTATTGAGCATTGTCATGAGAAGACCATGGATAATTGTGATGACGAGCGTCATGGGGCTCTGTGAGGAAAAGTGTTATGGAACATTGTGATCACAAGGGTTTGGAGCATTGTTATGACTGATGTCTTGGAGCATTTTGATTTCATTGTGATGACAGTAGCATGAAGCATTATGATGATGGGCATGGTGCATTGTGATGACAGGGGTCTTGGAGCATTGTGATGAGAAGGTTCATGGAGCCTTGTGATGAAAAGTCCACGGAACATCGTGATGGCAGGGGTCATGGAGCATTGTTATCACAGGGGGAATGGAGCACTGTGACGGCAAGGGCATGGAGCATTGTGATGAGAAGGCCATGGAGGATTCTGATGACATGTGTCATGGAGCTTTGTGATGACAATGGCATGGAGCAATGTGATGAGAGTGTTCATGGAGCATTGTGATGACAATGACATGGAGCATTGTGATGCCAAGTGTAATGGATCTTTGTGATGACAAAGGTCATGGACCATTTTGATGACAAGTGCGTTGTGCATTGTGATGAGAAGGGCAGGGAGCATTGTGATGACAGGGTCATGGAGTAAATTGATGAAAAGGTTCATGGAAAATTATGTTGACAGGGGTTATGGAACATTGTGATGACAGGGGTCATGGAGCATTATGATGAAAAGGGTCATGGAGCATTTTCATGAAATGGGTTATGGAGCATTGTGATGTCAGGGTTCATCGAACATTTTGATGATAAGTGCATGTAGCATTGTGATGACAGGAGTCATGGAACATTGTGATAACAAGGGTAAGGGTGTATTGTGACGAATAGTGATGTAACACAGGGATATCTGTGGTGAGAGAGCATTTTGATGAGAAGTGCATGGAGCATTGTGATGACAAGGTTTATGGATCATTGTGATGACAAGATTATGGAGCACTGTGATGACAAGCGCATGGTGCATTGTGATGACATGTGTCATGGAGCATCATGCTGAGAAGCTCAAGGAGCATTGTGATGACAAGGGTCATAGAGCATTGTGCTGAGAAAGGCATAGAGCATTGTGATGACAAGGATCAAAGTGCTTTGTGATGACAAGTCTCATGGAGCATACTGATGAAAAGGGGCATGGAGCATTGTGATTACAGGGGTTTTGGAGCACAGTAATGAAAAGTGCATGGAGTATTTTGATGAGAAGACCATGGAACATTCTGATGACATGTGTCATGGAGCTTTGTGATGACAAGGGCATGGAGCATTGTGATTAAAGGGGTCTTGGAGCACTGTGATGGCAAGTGTCACGGAGCCTTGTGATGACTAGGCCGTGGAACACTGTGATGACAGGGGTCATGGAGCATTGTTATGACAGTGGTAATGGAGCATTGTGATGAGAAGGGCATGGAATATTTGTCTGAAATATTTTATGGATTATTGCGATGAGACTGGGCTTGGAGCATTGTGATGACAAGGGCACGGAACACTGTGATACATGGGTCATGCAGGATTTTAATGACTAGGGCATGGAGCATTGTGATGAGAAAGGCATCGAGCATTGTGATGACAAGTGTCATGGAGCTTTGTGATGACAAGGGCATGGAGCAATGTGATGAGAGGGTTCATGGAGCATTGTGTTGACAATGACATGGAGCATTGTGATGCCAAGGGTCATGGAGCTTTGTGATGACAAGTCAAGGAGCATTTTGATGACAAGGGAATGGTGCATTGTGATGAGAAGTGCAGGGAGCATTTTGATGACCAGATCATGGAGCAATTTGATGAAAAGTTAAATGGAACATTTTAATGGCATTGGTTATAGAACATTGTTATGTCAGGGTTCTTGGAACTTTGGGATGAAACGGGTCATGGAGCATTTTGATGACAGGAGTTATGGAACATTGTTATGTCAGGGGTCATGGAACATTGTGATGATAAGGGGATGTAGCATTGTGATGACAGGGTCATGGAACATTGTGATTACAGGGGTGAGGGAGTATTGTGATGACTAGTGATGGAACATTGTGATATCTCTGGTGAGAGAGCATTTTGATGAGATGTGCATGGACCATTGTGATTACAAAGTTTATGGAGCATTGCAATGATAATGTTGTGGACCGTTGTGATGAAATGTGCGTGGCACATTGTGATGACAATGGTCATGGAGCATTGTTCTCACAAAGAAATGGAGCATTGTGATGACATTGGTCACAGTGAATGGTGATAAAAAGTTCATGGAGCATTGTGGTTACAAATGTCACAGAGCCTTGTGATGATGCGGGCATGGACCATGGTGATGACAAACGTTATAAAGCATAGTGATGAATGGAGTCACGGAGCATTGTGATGACAAGGGTCATGCAGCATTGTGATGACAAGGGCATGGAGCATTGTGATTACAGGGGCATGGAGCATTGGTCTGACAAGTTTCATAGATCATAGTGATGACAGTGGGCATGGTGCATTGTGATGACAAGGGCATGGAGCATTGTGATGAGAAGGTCATGGAGTATTGTGAAGACAGATGTCAGGGAGCATTGTGATGACATATGTCATGGTCCATTGCAATGACAATGGCATTGAGCATTGTGATGCCATATGTAATGGAGGATTGTGATGACAAATATAATGGAGCATTGTGATTATTAGGGCTTGGAGCATTATGATGACAAGGGTCATTGAGAATTTACATGAAAAACTCGTGAAGCATTGTGCTGACAAGGTCCTGGAGCATTGTGATGACAAAACTATGGAGCCTTGTGATGACAAGTTTCCTGAGCATACTGATGAAAAGGGGCATGGAGCATTGTGGTTACAGGGGTCATGGAACATTGTGATGACAAGGGCATGGAACATTGTGAGGAGAAGACCAAGGAGCATTCTGATGGCATGCGTCATTGAGCTTTGTGATGACAAGAGCATGGAGCATTGTGATTACATGGGTCTTGGAGCATTGTGATGAAAAGGGCATGGATCATTGTGATGAAAAAGGCATGGAGCCTTGTCATGACAGGGTTCAAGGAGCATACAGACAACAAGTGTCAGGGAGCATTTTGATGACAAGTGTATTGAGCATTGTGATGACAAAGGTCATGGAGCATTGTGATAAGAAAACCATGGATAATAGTGATGACGAGTGTCATGGGTCATTGTGATGACAAGTGATATGGAATATTGTGATCACAAGGGTTTGGAGCATTGTTATGACAGAGGTCATGGAGCATTTTGATTTCATTGTGATGACAATAGCATGAAGCATTATGATGATGGGCATGGTGAATTGTGATGACCGGTTTCATGGAACATTGAGATGACAAGGGGCATGGAGCAATGTGATTACAGGGTTCTTGGAGTGTTGTGATGAGAAGGGTCATGGAGCCTTGTGATGAGAAGGCCACGGAACATCGTGATGGCAGGTGTCATGGAGCATTTTTATGACAGGAGTAATTGAGCATTGTGATGGCAAGCACATAGAGCATTGTGATGAGAAGGCCATGGAGCATTCTGATGACATGTGACATGGAGCTTTGTGAAGACAAGGGCATGGAGCAATGTGATGAGAGCGTTCATGGAGCAACTTTGATGACAATGACATGGAGCACTGTGATGCCAAGGGTCATGGATCTTTGTGATGACAATATTTATGGAACATTGTGAGGACAAAATTGTAGAGCACTCTGGTGACAAGCGCATGGTGCATTGTGATGACCTGTGTCATGGAGCATTGTGCTGACAAGCGCATGGAGCATTGTGATGACAGGGTTTATGGAGCATTTAGATGCAAAGGGGCATGGAGCATTTTGATTACAGGGTTCTTGGAGCATTGTGATGACAAGGGCATGGAGCATTGTGATGAGAAGGCCATGGAACATTCTGATGACATTTGTCATGGAGCTTTGTGACGAAAAGGGCATGGAGCATTGTGATTACAGGGGTCTTGGAGCATTGTGATGACAAGGGTCATGGAGCTTTGTGATGACAAGGGCATGGAGCAATGGGATGAGAGGTTTCATGGAGCATTTTGATGACAATGATATGGAGCATTGTGATGCCAAGGGTCATGGAGCTTTGTGATGACAACGGTCATGGAGCATTTTGATGACAAGCGTGTGGTGCATTGTGATGAGAAGGAGAGGGAGCATTTTGATGACAAGCGTGAGGTGCATTGTGATGAGGAGGAGAGGGAGCATTTTGATGACAGCGTCATGCAGCAATTTGATGAAATGTGTAATGTAACATTTTGATGACAGGGGTTACAGAACACTGTGATGCCATGGGTCAAGGAGCTTTGGGCTGAAAAGTGTCATGGATCATTTTGATGACAGTGGTAATGGAATATTGTGATGTCAGGGGTCATGGAACATTTTGATTACAGGATTGAGGGAGGATTGTGATGACTAGTGATGGAACATTGTGATATCTCAGGTGAGAGAGCATTTGGATTAGAATTGCATGGAGCATTGCGAACACAAGATTTATGGAGCATAGCGATGACAAGGTTGTGGATCATTGTGATGAAAAACCCGTGGCACATTGTGATGACAAGGGTCATGGAACATTGTTCTGACAAAGGCATGGAGCATTTTGATGACAAGTGTCACGGAGCATTGTGATGAAAATTTCATGGAGCATTGTGGTTACAAATGTCACAGAGCCTTGTGATGATGCGGGCATGGACCGTTGTGATGACAAACGTTATGAAGCATTGTGATGACTGGAGTCACGGAGCATTGAGATGACAGGGGTCATGGAGCATTGTGATGACAGGGACATGGAGCGTTGTGGTTACACTTTTCAGAGATTATTTTGATGACAGTGGACATGGTGCATTGTGATGACCAGTGCATGGAGCATTGTGATGAGAAGGTCATGGAGTATTTTGAAGAGAGTTGTCAGAGAGCATTGTGATGACATATATCATGGTCCATTGCGATGAAAATGGCAGGGAGCATTGTGATGCCAAATGTAATGGAGGATTGTGATGACAAATATAATGGAGCATTGTGATGACTAGGACTTGGAGCATTATGAAGACAAGGGCCATTGAGAGTTTTCATGACAAGGTAGTGAAGCATTGTCATGACAAGGTCCTGGAGCATTGTGATGAGAAAACCATGGAGCCTTGTGATGACAAATCTCATGGAGCATACTGATGAAAGGGGCAAGGAGAATTTTGATTACAGGGTTCTTGGAACATTGTGATAAAAAGGGCATCGAGCATTGTGATGACAAGGGCATGGAACATTGGTCTAATAAGTTTCATGGATTATTGTGATGACAGTTGGAATGGTGCATTGTGATTACATGGGTCTTGGAGCATTGTGATGACCAGGTCATGCAGTATTGTGAAGAGAGGTGTCAGGGAGCATTGTGATGACATATGGAATGGCCCATTGTGATGACAATGGCATGGAGCATTGTGATGACAAGTGTCATGGAGGATTCTGATGACAAAGGTAATGGAGCATTGTGATGACAATGGCTTGGAGCATTGTGATGACAAGGGTCAGGGAGCATTGTGTTGACAAGTGCATGGAGAACTGTGATGACAAGGGTCATGGAGCATTCTGATGATAAGCTTGTGGAGTATTTTGATGACATTGGCATGGAGCATTGTGATGAAAACGGCATGGGGCTTTGTGATGAAAAAGGCATGGAGCGTATTTGTGACAGGGTTCAAGGAGCATTCTGACGACAAGTGTCAGGAAGCATTGTGATGACAATTGTATTGAGAATTGTGATGAAAAAGGTCATGGAGCATTGTGATGAAAAGGGCATGGAGTATTGTGATTACAGGCATCATGGAGCGTTGTGATGACAAGTGTTACGGAACATTGTGATCACAAGGGTTTGGAGCATTGTGATGACAGAGGTCATGGATCATTTTGATTTCAAGGAGCATGGAGCATTGTGATGACAAGGGCATGAAGCAATGTGATCCCAAGGTTCATGGAGGATTGTGATGACAATGGAAATGGAGTATTGTGATGACAAGCGCATAGAGCATTGTAATGAGAAGGTCATGTAGCATTTTGCTGACAAAGGCATGGAGCATTGTGATGACATGTGTCATGGAGCTCTGTGATGACTAGCGACATGGAGCATTGTGAATACAGGGGTCATGGAGCATTGGGATGACAAGGGCATGGATCATTGTGATGACAAGGGTCATGGAGCACTGGTCTGAAAATGTTCATGGATTGTTGTGATGACAGGGGTCATGGAGCATAGTGATGTGTAGGGAATGGAGCATTGTGATGACAAGAGTCCCGGATCATTGTGTTGTCAGGAGTCATGGAGTGTTGTGATGACAGTGGTCATGGAGCATTGTGATGATATTGGGCATGGAGCATTGTGATGTGTAGGTCGTGGAGCACTGTGCTGAATATGTTAATGGATTATTGTGATGACAGGGGTCATGGAGCATTGTGATGACAAGGGAATGGAGAATGGTGATGACAAGGTCCTGGAGCATTGTGATGAGATGACCATGGAGACCTGTGATGACAAATCTCACGGAGCATTCTCATGAAAAGGGGCATGGAGCATTGTGATTACAGGGTTCTTGAAGCATTGTGAAGACTAGGGCATGGAGCATTGGAATGAGAAGGCCATGGAGCATTCTGATGATATGCTTCATGGAATTTTGTGATGACAAGGACATGGAGCATTGTTATTACAGTGATCTTGGAGCATTGTGATGAAAAGGGCACGGATCATTGTGATGAAAAAGGCATGGAGCCTTTTCATGGCAGGGTTCAAGGAGCATACTGACAACAAGTGTGAGGGAGCATTGTGATGACAAGTGTATTAAGCCTTGTGATGACAAAGTTCATGGAGCATTGTGATGAGAATACCATGGATAATTGTGATGATGAGCGTCATGGGGATTTGTGATGATAAGTGTTATGGAACATTGTGATCAGAAGGGTTTGGAGCATTATGATGACTGAGGTCATGGATAATTTTGATTTCATTGTGATGACAATAGCCTGAAGCAGTATGATGATGGACATGGTGCATTGTGATGACAGGGTTCATGGAGCATTGAGATGCAAAGGGGCATGGAGCATTTTGATTACATGGGTCTTGGAGCATTGTGATGACAAGGGTCATGGAGCCTTGTGATGACAAGGCCGTGGAACATTGAGATGACAGGGGTCATGGAGCATTGTTATGACAGAGGTAATGGAGCATTGTGATGAGAAGGGCATTGAGCATTTGCCTGAAAGTCTTCATGGATTATTGTGATGAGAGTGGGCATGGAGCACTGTGATGACAAGGGCATGGAACACTTTGATACATGGGTCATGGAGGATTGTGATGAAAAGTGCATGGAGCATTTTGATGAGAAGGGCATCGAGCATTGTGATGACAAGGGTCATGGAGCTTTGTGATGAAAAGGGCATGGAGCAATGGGATGAGAGGGTTCATGGAGCAGTGTGATGACAATGACATGGAGCATTGTGATGCCAAGGGTCGTGGAGCTTTGTGATGACAACGGTCATGGAGCATTTTGATGACAAGCGTGTGGTGCATTGTCATGAGAAGGAGAGGGAGCATTTTGATGACAGGGTCATGCAGCAATTTGATGAAATGTGTAATGTAACATTTTGATGACAGGCGTTACAGAACATTGTGATGCCAAGGGTCATGGAGCTTTGGGCTGAAAAGTGTCATGGAGCATTTTGATGACAGTGGTTATGGAATATTGTTATGTCAGGGGTCATGGAACATTTTGATTACAAGGTTGAGGGAGGATTGTGATGACTAGTGATGGAACATTGTGATATCTCAGGTGAGAGAGCATTTGGATGAGAAGTGCATGGAGCACTGTGAATACAAGGTTTATGGTGCACAGCGATGACAAGGTTGTGGATCATTGTGATGAAAAGCGCGTGACAAATTATGATGACAAGGGTCATGGAACATTGTTCTGAAAAAGGCATGGAGCATTGTGATGACAAGGGTCACGGAGCATTGTGATGAAAATTTCATGGAGCATTGTGGTTAAAAATGTCGCAGAGCCTTGTGATGACGCGGGCATGGACCATTCTGATGACAAACGTTATGAAGCATTGTGATGACTGGAGTCACGGAGCATTGTGATGACAGGGGTCATGGAGAATTGTGATGACAGGGACATGGAGCGTTGTGGTGACAATTTTCAGAGGTTATTGTGATGACAGTGGACATGGTGCATTGTGATGACAAGGGCATGGATCATTGTGATGAGAGGGGCATGGAGCACTGCTCGGACAAGTTTCATAGATTATTTTGATGACAGTGGACATGGTTCATTGTGATGGCAAGGGCATGGAGCATTGTGATGAGAAGGTCAAGGAGTATTGTGAAGACAGGTGTCAGGGAGCACTGTGATGAAAAGCGTCACGGAGCATTGTGAATACTGGGGTCATGGAGCATTGGGATGAGAAGGTGATGGAGCATTGGGCTGAAAATGTTCATTGAATATTGTGATGACAGGGGTCCTGGAGCATTGTGATGACAAGGTCCTGGAACATTGTGATGAGAAGACCATGGAGACTTGTGATAACAAGTCTCATGGAGCATTCTGATGAAAAGGGGCATGGAGCATTGTGATTACAGGGCTCTTGGAGCATTGTGATGACTAGGGCATGGAATATCGTGATGACAGGCATCATGGAGCGTTGTGATGACAAGTGTTATGGTACATTGTAATCACAAGGGTTTGGAGCATTGCGATGACAGAGGTCATGGATCATTTTGATTTCAGGGAGCATGGAGCATTGTGATGACTAGGGCATGAAGCAATGTGATCCCAATTTTCTTGGAGGATTGTGATGACAATGGTAATGGTGTATTGTGATGACAAAGGCATGGAGCATTGGTCTAATAAGGTTCATGGATTATTGTGATGACATTTGGAATGGCGCATTGTGATGACAAGGGCATGGAGCATTGTGATGACCAGGTCATGCAGTATTGTGAAGAGAGGTGTCAGGAAGCATTGTGATGACATATGTAATGGGGCATTGTGATGACAATGGCTTGGAGCATTGTGATGCCAAGTGTCTTGGAGGATTCTGATGACAAAGGTAATGGAGCATTGTGATGACAATGGCTTGGAGCATTGTGATGACAAGGGTCAGGGAGCATTGTGCTGACAAGTGCATGGAGAATTGTGATGACAAGGGTCATGGAGCATTCTGATGACAAGCTTGTGGAGTATTTTGATGACAGTGGCATGGAGCATTGTGATGAAAATGGCATGGGGCTTTGTGATGAAAAAGGCATGGAGCCTTTTCGTGACAGGGTTCAAGGAGCATTCTGACGAAAAGTGTCAGGGAGCATTGTGATGACAAGTGTATTGAGAATTGTGATGACAAAGGTCATGGAGCATTGTGATGAAAACGGCATGGAGTATTGTGATGACAGTCATCATGGAGCGTTGTGATGAAAAGTGTTATGGTACATTGTGATCACAAGGGTTTGGAGAATTGCGATGACAGAGGTCATGGATACTTTTGATTTCAAGGAGCATGGAGCATTGTGATGACTAGGGCATGAAGCAATGGGATCCCAAGGTTCTTGGAGGATAGTGATGACTATGGTAATGGAGTATTGTGATGACAAGCGCATAGAGCATTGTAAGGACAGTGTCATGTAGCATTTTGCTGACAAAGGCATGGAGCATTGTGATGACATGTGTCATGGTGCACTTTGATGACAAGCGTCACAGAGCATTTTGAATATAGGGGTCATGGAGCATGGGGATGACAAGGGCATGGATCACTGTGATGACAAGGGTCACGGATCATTGGGATGAAAATGTTCATGGAGTATTGTGATGACAGGGGTCATGGAGCATTGTGATTACAGGGGTCATGGAGCATTGTGATGAAAAGAGTCCCGGATCATTGTGTTGTCAGGTGTCATGGAGTGTTTTGATGACAGTGGTCATGGAGAATTTTGATGATATTGGTCATGGAGCATTGTGATTAGAAGGTCATGGAGCATTGGGCTGAAAATGTTCATGGAGTATTGTGATGACAGGTGTCATGGAGCGTTGTGATGACAAGGGAATGGAGCGTGGTGATGACAAGGTCCTGGAGCATTGTGATGAGATGACCATGGAGACTTGTGTTGACAAGTCTCATGGAGCATTCTGATGAGAAGGTGCATGGAGCATTGTGATTACAGGGGTCTTGGAGCATTGTGATGACAAGGGCATGGAGCACTGTGAGGAGAAGGCCATGGAACATTCTGATAACATGCGTCATGGAGCTTTGTGATGACAAGGGCATGGAGCATTGTGATTACAGGGGTCTTGGATCATTGTGATGACAAGGGTCATGGAGCCTTGTGATGACAAGTCCGTGGAACAATGTGATGGCAGGGGTCATGGAGCATTGTTATGACAGATGTAATGAAGCATTGTGATGAGAAGGGCATTGAGCATTGGTCTGAAATATTTCTTGAATTATTGTGATGAGAGTGGGCATGGAGCATTGTGATGACAAGTGCACGTACACTGTGATACATGGGTCATGGGGGACTGTAATGACAAGGGCATGGAGCATTGTGATGAGAAGGGCATCGAGCATTGTGATGACAATTGTCATGGAGCTTTGTGATGACAAGGGCATTGAGCAATATGATGAGAGGGTTCATGGAGCATTATGATGACAATGACATGGAGCATTGTGATGCCAAGGGTCATGGAGCTTTGTGATGACAAAAGTCATGGAGCATTTTGATGACAAGGGTGTGGTGCATTGTGATGAGCAGGGCAGGGAGCATTTTGATGACAGGATCATGCAGTAATTTGATGAAAAGTGTAATGGAACATTTTGATGACAGGGGTTATAAAACATTGTGATGCCATGGGTCATGGAGCTTTGGGATGAAAAGGGTCATGGAGTATTTTGATGACAGGGGTTATTGAACATTGTGATGTCAGGCATCATGGAACATTGTGCTGATAAGGGGATGTAGCATTGTGATGACAGGGGTCATGGAAACTTGTGATAACAGGGGTGAGGGAGGATTGTGATGACAAGTGATGGAACATTGTGATATCTGTTGTGAGAGAGCATTTGAATGAGAATTGCATGGAACATTGTGATTACAAGGTTTATGGAGCATAGCGATGTCAAAGTTGTGGTTCTTTGTGATGAAAAGTGCATGGCACATTGTGATGACAAGGGTCATGGAGCATTGTTCTGACAAAGACATGGAGCATTGTGATGACAAGGGTCACTCAGCATTGTGATGAAAAGTTCATGGAGCATTGTGGTTACAAAGGTCACAGAGTCTTGTGATGACGCAGGCATGGACCGTTGTGATGACAAACGTTATGAAGCATTGTGATGACTGGAGTCACGGAGCATTGTGATGACAGGGGTCATGGAGCATTGTGATGACAAGGGCATGGAGCATTGTGATGACAGGTGCATGGAGCATCGGTCTGACAAGTTTCATAGATTATTGTGATGACAGTGGACATGGTGCATTTTGATGACAAGTGCATGGAGTATTGTGATGACAAGGGCATGGAATATTGTGAAGACATGTGTCAGGGAGCATTGTGATGACATATGTCATGGTCCATTGCCATGACAATGGCATGGAGCATTGTGATGCCAAATATAATGGAGGATTGTGATGACAAATATAATGGAGCATTGTGATGACTAGGGCTTGGAGCATTATGATGACAAGGGCCATTGAGAGTTTTCATGAAAATGTCATGAAGCATTGTGATGACAAGGTCCTGGAGCATTGTGATGAGGAAATCATGGAACCTTGTGATGACAGGTCTCATGGAGCATACTGATCAAAAGGGGCATGGAGCATTCTGATTACTTGGGTCTTGGAACATTGTGATAACAAGGGCATGGAGCATTGTGATGACAAGGGCATGGAGTATTGTGATGACAGGCATCATGGAGCGTTGTGATGACAAGGGCATGGAGCATTGGTCTAATAAGTTTCTTGGATTATTGTGATGACAGTGGGAACAGCGCATTGTGATGACAAGGGCATGGAGCATTGTGATGACCAGGTCATGCAGTATTGTAAATAGAGGTGTCAGGGTGCATTGTGATGACATATGTAATGGCCCATTGTGATGACAATGGCATGGAGCATTCTGATGCCAAGTGTCATGGAGGATTCTGATGACAAAAGTAATGGAGCATTGTGATGACAATGGCTTGGAGCATTGTGATGACAAGGGTCAGGGAGCATTGTGCTGACAAGTGCATGGAGAACTGTGATGACAAGGGTCATGGAGCATTCTGATGACAAGCTTGTGGAGTATTTTGATGACAATGGCATGGAGCATTGTGATGAAAATGGCATGGGGCTTTGTGATGAAAAAGGCATGGAGCCTTTTCGTGACAGGGTTCAAGGAGCATTCTGACGACAAGTGTCAGGGAGCATTGTGATGACAAGTGTATTGAGAATTGTGATGACAAAGGTCATGGAGCATTGTGATGAAAAGGGCATGGAGTATTGTGATGACAGTCATCATGGAGCGTTGTGATGACAAGTGTTATGGTACATTGTGATCACAAGGGTTTGGAGCATTGCGATGACAGAGGTCATGGATACTTTTGATTTCAAGGAGCATGGAGCATTGTGATGACTAGGGCATGAAGCAATGGGATCCCAAGGTTCTTGGAGGATAGTGATGACTATGGTAATGGAGTACTGTGATGACTAGCGCATAGAGCATTGTAAGGACAGTGTCATGTAGCATTTTGCTGACAAAGACATGGAGCATTGTGATGACATGTGTCATGGTGCACTTTGATGACAAGCGTCACAGAGCATTTTGAATATAGGGGTCATGGAGCATTGGGATGACAAGGGCATGGATCACTGTGATGACAAGGGTCATGGATCATTGGGATGAAAATGTTCATGGAGTATTGTGATGACAGGGGTCATGGAGCATTGTGATTACAGGGGTCATGGAGCATTGTGATGAAAAGAGTCCCGGATCATTGTGTTGTCAGGTGTCATGGAGTGTTTTGATGACAGTGGTCATGGAGAATTTTGATGATATTGGTCATGGAGCATTGTGATTAGAAGGTCATGGAGCATTGGGCTGAAAATATTCATGGAGTATTGTGATGACAGGTGTCATGGAGCGTTGTGATGACAAGGGAATGGAGTGTGGTGATGACAAGGTCCTGGAGCTTTGTGATGAGATGACCATGGAGACTTGTGTTGACAAGTCTCATGGAGCATTCTGATGAAAAGGTGCATGGAGCATTGTGATTACATGGGTCTTGGAGCATTGTGATGACAAGGGCATGGAGCACTGTGAGGAGAAGGCCATGGAACATTCTGATAACATGCGTCATGGAGCTTTGTGATGACAAGGGCATGGAGCATTGTGATTACAGGGGTCTTGGAGCATTGTGATGACAAGGGTCATGGAGCCTTGTGATGACAAGTCCGTGGAACAATGTGATGGCAGGGGTCATGGAGCATTGTTATGACAGATGTAATGGAGCACTGTGATGAGAAGGGCATTGAGCATTGGTCTGAAATGTTTCTTGAATTATTGTGATGAGAGTGGGCATGGAGCATTGTGATGACAAGGGCACGTACACTGTGATACATGGGTCATGGGGGATTGTAATGACAAGGGCATGGAGCATTGTGATGAGAAATGCATCGAGCATTGTGATGACAATTGTCATGGAGCTTTGTGATGACAAGGGCATTGAGCAATATGATGAGAGGGTTCATGGAGCATTATGATGACAATGACATGGAGCATTGTGATGCCAAGGGTCATGGAGCTTTGTGATGACAAAAGTCATGGAGCATTTTGATGACAAGGGTGTGGTGCATTGTGATGAGCAGGGCAGGGAGCATTTTGATGACAGGTTCATGCAGTAATTTGATGAAAAGTGTAATGGAACATTTTGATGACAGGGGTTATAAAACATTGTGATGCCATGGGTCATGGAGCTTTGGGATGAAAAGGGTCATGGAGTATTTTGATGACAGGGGTTATTGAACATTGTGATGTCAGGCATCATGGAACATTGTGCTGATAAGGGGATGTAGCATTGTGATGACGGGGTCATGGAACCTTGTGATAACAGGGGTGAGGGAGGATTGTGATGACAAGTGATGGAACAT
The DNA here is from genome assembly GCF_964341445.2 of Mesoplodon mirus. NCBI lineage: Eukaryota > Metazoa > Chordata > Mammalia > Artiodactyla > Ziphiidae > Mesoplodon > Mesoplodon mirus. The sequence goes on from NW_028295421.1 coordinate 309,474, forward strand.
TGTGATATCCGTTGTGAGAGAGCATTTGAATGAGAATTGCATGGAGCATTGTGATTACAAGGTTTATGGAGCATAGCGATGTCAAAGTTGTGGTTCTTTGTGATGAAAAGTGCATGGCACATTGTGATGACAAGGGTCATGGAGCATTGTTCTGACAAAGACATGGAGCATTGTGATGACAAGGGTCACACAGCATTGTGATGAAAAGTTCATGGAGCATTGTGGTTACAAAGGTCACAGAGTCTTGTGATGACGCGGGCATGGACCGTTGTGATGACAAACGTTATGAAGCATTGTGATGACTGGAGTCACGGAGCATTGTGATGACAGGGGTCATGGAGCATTGTGATGACAAGGGCATGGAGCATTGTGATGACAGGTGCATGGAGCATCGGTCTGACAAGTTTCATAGATTATTGTGATGACAGTGGACATGGTGCATTTTGATGACAAGTGCATGGAGTATTGTGAAGACAAGGGCATGGAATATTGTGAAGACAGGTGTCAGGGAGCATTGTGATGACATATGTCATGGTCCATTGCGATGACAATGGCATGGAGCATTGTGATGCAAAATATAATGGAGGATTGTGATGACAAATATAATGGAGCATTGTGATGACTAGGGCTTGGAGCATTATGATGACAAGGGCCATTGGGAGTTTTCATGAAAATGTCATGAAGCATTGTGATGACAAGGTCCTGGAGCATTGTGATGAGGAAATCATGGAGCCTTGTGATGACAGGTCTCATGGAGCATACTGATCAAAAGGGGCATGGAGCATTCTGATTACTTGGGTCTTGGAACATTGTGATAACAAGGGCATGGAGCATTGTGATGACAAGGGCATGGAGTATTGTGATGACAGGCATCATGGAGCATTGTGATGACAAGGGCATGGAGCATTGGTCTAATAAGTTTCTTGGATTATTGTGATGACAGTGGGAACAGCGCATTGTGATGACAAGGGCATGGAGCATTGTGATGACCAGGTCATGCAGTATTGTAAATAGAGGTGTCAGGGAGCATTGTGATGACATATGTAATGGCCCATTGTGATGACAATGGCATGGAGCATTCTGATGCCAAGTGTCATGGAGGATTCTGATAACAAAAGTAATGGAGCGTTGTGATGACAATGGCTTGGAGCATTGTGATGACAAGGGTCAGGGAGCATTGTGCTGACAAGTGCATGGAGAATTGTGATGACAAGGGTCATGGAGCATTCTGATGACAAGCTTGTGGAGTATTTTGATGACAATGGCATGGAGCATTGTGATGAAAAAGGCATGGAGCCTTTTCGTGACAGGGTTCAAGGAGCATTCTGACGACAAGTGTCAGGGAGCATTGTGATGACAAGTGTATTGAGAATTGTGATGACAAAGGTCATGGAGCATTGTGATGAAAAGGGCATGGAGTATTGTGATGACAGTCATCATGGAGCGTTGTGATGACAAGTGTTATGGTACATTGTGATCACAAGGGTTTGGAGCATTGCGATGACAGAGGTCATGGATACTTTTGATTTCAAGGAGCATGGAGCATTGTGATGACTAGGGCATGAAGCAATGGGATCCCAAGGTTCTTGGAGGATAGTGATGACTATGGTAATGGAGTATTGTGATGACAAGCGCATAGAGCATTGTAAGGACAGTGTCATGTAGCATTTTGCTGACAAAGGCATGGAGCATTTTGATGACAGGTGTCATGGAGCACTGTGATGACAACCGTCACGGAACATTGTGAAACAGGGGTCATGGAGCATTGGGATGACAAGGGCATGGATCACTGTGATGACAAGGGTCATGGATCATTGGGATGAAAATGTTCATGGAGTATTGTGATGACAGGGGTCATGGAGCATTGTGATTACAGGGGTCATGGAGCATTGTGATGAAAAGAGTCCCGGATCATTGTGTTGTCAGGTGTCATGGAGTGTTTTGATGACAGTGGTCATGGAGAATTTTGATGATATTGGTCATGGAGCATTGTGATTAGAAGGTCATGGAGCATTGGGCTGAAAATGTTCATGGAGTATTGTGATGACAGGTGTCATGGAGCGTTGTGATGACAAGGGAATGGAGCGTGGTGATGACAAGGTCCTGGAGCTTTGTGATGAGATGACCATGGAGACTTGTGTTGACAAGTCTCATGGAGCATTCTGATGAGAATGTGCATGGAGCATTGTGATTACAGGGGTCTTGGAGCATTGTGATGACAAGGGCATGGAGCACTTTGAGGAGAAGGCCATGGAACATTCTGATACTATGTGTCATGGAGCTTTGTGATGACAAGGGCATGGAGCATTGTGATTACAGGGGTCTTGGAGCATTGTGATGACAAGGGTCATGGAGTCTTGTGGTGACAAGAGCATGGAGCATTTGGATTACAGGGGTTTTGGAGCATTGTGATGACAAGGGTCATGGAGCCTTGTGATGACAAGGCCGTGGAACATTGTGATGGCAGGGGTCATGGAGCATTGTTATGACAGATGTAATGGAACATTGTGATGAGAAGGGCATTCAGCATTGGTCTGAAATATTTCTTGAATTATTGTGATGAGAGTGGGCATGGAGCATTGTGAAGACAAGGGCACGTACACTGTGATACATGGGTCATGGGGGATTGTAATGACAAGGGCATGGAGCATTGTGATGAGAAGTGTATCGAGCATTGTGATGACAATTGTCATGGAGGTTTGTGATGACAAGGGCATTGAGCAATATGATGAGAGGGTTCATGGAGCATTATGATGACAATGACATGGAGCATTGTGATGTCAAGGGTCATGGAGCTTTGTGATGACAAAAGTCATGGAGCATTTTGATGACAAGTGTGTGGTGCATTGTGATGAGCAGGGCAGGGAGCATTTTGGTGACAGGTTCATGCAGTAATTTGATGAAAAGTGTAATGGAACATTTTGATGACAGGGGTTATAAAACATTGTGATGCCATGGGTCATGGAGCTTTGGGATGAAAAGGGTCATGGAGTATTTTGATGACAGGGGTTATTGAACATTGTGATGTCAGGCATCATGGAACATTGTGCTGATAAGTGGATGTAGCATTGTGATGACAGGGGTCATGGAAACTTGTGATAACAGGGGTGAGGGAGGATTGTGATGACAAGTGATGGAACATTGTGATATCCGTTGTGAGAGAGCATTTGAATGAGAATTGCATGGAACATTGTGATTACAAGGTTTATGGAGCATAGTGATGTCAAAGTTGTGGTTCTTTGTGATGAAAAGTGCATGGCACATTGTGATGACAAGGGTCATGGAGCATTGTTCTGACAAAGACATGGAGCATTGTGATGACAAGGGTCACGCAGCATTGTGATGAAAAGTTCATGGAGCATTGTGGTTACAAAGGTCACAGAGTCTTGTGATGACGCAGGCATGGACTGTTGTGATGACAAACGTTATGAAGCATTGTGATGACTGGAGTCACGGAGCATTGTGATGACAGGGGTCATGGAGCATTGTGACGACAAGGGCATGGAATACTGTGAAGACAGGTGTCAGGGAGCATTGTGATGACATATGTCATGGTCCATTGCCATGACAATGGCATGGAGCATTGTGATGCCAAATATAATGGAGGATTGTGATGACAAATATAATGGAGCATTGTGATGACTAGGGCTTGGAGCATTATGATGACAAGGGCCATTGAGAGTTTTCATGAAAATGTCATGAAGCATTGTGATGACAAGGTCCTGGAGCATTGTGATGAGGAAATCATGGAACCTTGTGATGACAGGTCTCATGGAGCATACTGATCAAAAGGGGCATGGAGCATTCTGATTACTTGGGTCTTGGAACATTGTGATAACAAGGGCATGGAGCATTGTGATGACAAGGGCATGGAGTATTGTGATGACAGGCATCATGGAGCGTTGTGATGACAAGGGCATGGAGCATTGGTCTAATAAGTTTCTTGGATTATTGTGATGACAGTGGGAACAGCGCATTGTGATGACAAGGGCATGGAGCATTGTGATGACCAGGTCATGCAGTATTGTAAATAGAGGTGTCAGGGTGCATTGTGATGACATATGTAATGGCCCATTGTGATGACAATGGCATGGAGCATTCTGATGCCAAGTGTCATGGAGGATTCTGATAACAAAAGTAATGGAGCATTGTGATGACAATGGCTTGGAGCATTGTGATGACAAGGGTCAGGGAGCATTGTGCTGACAAGTGCATGGAGAATTGTGATGACAAGGGTCATGGAGCATTCTGATGACAAGCTTGTGGAGTATTTTGATGACAATGGCATGGAGCATTGTGATGAAAATGGCATGGGGCTTTGTGATGAAAAAGGCATGGAGCCTTTTCGTGACAGGGTTCAAGGAGCATTCTGACGACAAGTGTCAGGGAGCATTGTGATGACAAGTGTATTGAGAATTGTGATGACAAAGGTCATGGAGCATTGTGATGAAAAGGGCATGGAGTATTGTGATGACAGTCATCATGGAGCATTGTGATGACAAGTGTTATGGTACATTGTGATCACAAGGGTTTGGAGCATTGCGATGACAGAGGTCATGGATACTTTTGATTTCAAGGAGCATGGAGCATTGTGATGACTAGGGCATGAAGCAATGGGATCCCAAGGTTCTTGGAGGATAGTGATGACTATGGTAATGGAGTACTGTGATGACTAGCGCATAGAGCATTGTAAGGACAGTGTCATGTAGCATTTTGCTGACAAAGGCATGGAGCATTGTGATGACATGTGTCATGGTGCACTTTGATGACAAGCGTCACAGAGCATTTTGAATATAGGGGTCATGGATTATTGGGATGACAAGGGCATGGATCACTGTGATGACAAGGGTCATGGATCATTGGGATGAAAATGTTCATGGAGTATTGTGATGACAGGGGTCATGGAGCATTGTGATTACAGGGGTCATGGAGCATTGTGATGAAAAGAGTCCCGGATCATTGTGTTGTCAGGTGTCATGGAGTGTTTTGATGACAGTGGTCATCGAGAATTTTGATGATATTGGTCATGGAGCGTTGTGATTAGAATGTCATGGAGCATTGGGCTGAAAATGTTCATGGAGTATTGTGATGACAGGTGTCATGGAGCGTTGTGATGACAAGGGAATGGAGCGTGGTGATGACAAGGTCCTGGAGCATTGTGATGAGATGACCATGGAGACTTGTGTTGACAAGTCTCATGGAGCATTCTGATGAGAAGGTGCATGGAGAATTGTGATTACAGAGGTCTTGGAGCATTGTGATGACAAGGGCATGGAGCACTGTGAGGAGAAGGCCATGGAACATTCTGATAACATGCGTCATGGAGCTTTGTGATGACAAGGGCATGGAGCATTGTGATTACAGGGGTCTTGGAGCATTGTGATGACAAGGGTCATGGAGCCTTGTGATGACAAGTCCGTGGAACAATGTGATGGCAGGGGTCATGGAGCATTGTTATGACAGATGTAATGGAGCACTGTGATGAGAAGGGCATTGAGCATTGGTCTGAAATGTTTCTTGAATTATTGTGATGAGAGTGGGCATGGAGCATTGTGATGACAAGGGCACGTACACTGTGATACATGGGTCATGGGGGATTGTAATGACAAGGGCATGGAGCATTGTGATGAGAAGGGCATCGAGCATTGTGATGACAATTGTCATGGAGCTTTGTGATGACAAGGGCATTGAGCAATATGATGAGAGGGTTCATGGAGCATTATGATGACAATGACATGGAGCATTGTGATGCCAAGGGTCATGGAGCTTTGTGATGACAAAAGTCATGGAGCATTTTGATGACAAGTGTGTGGTGCATTGTGATGAGCAGGGCAGGGAGCATTTTGATTACAGGTTCATGCAGTAATTTGATGAAAAGTGTAATGGAACATTTTGATGAGAGGGGTTATAAAACATTGTGATGCCATGGGTCATGGAGCTTTGGGATGAAAAGGGTCATGGAGTATTTTGATGACAGGGGTTATTGAACATTGTGATGTCAGGCATCATGGAACATTGTGCTGATAAGGGGATGTAGCATTGTGATGACAGGGGTCATGGAAACTTGTGATAACAGGGGTGAGGGAGGATTGTGATGACAAGTGATGGAACATTGTGATATCCGTTGTGAGAGAGCATTTGAATGAGAATTGCATGGAACATTGTGATTACAAGGTTTATGGAGCATAGCGATGTCAAAGTTGTGGTTCTTTGTGATGAAAAGTGCATGGCACATTGTGATGACAAGGGTCATGGAGCATTGTTCTGACAAAGACATGGAGCATTGTGATGACAAGGGTCACGCAGCATTGTGATGAAAAGTTCATGGAGCATTGTGGTTACAAAGGTCACAGAGTCTTGTGATGACGCGGGCATGGACCGTTGTGATGACAAACGTTATGAAGCATTGTGATGACTGGAGTCACGGAGCATTGTGATGACAGGGGTCATGGAGCATTGTGATGACAAGGGCATGGAGCATTGTGATGACAGGTGCATGGAGCATCGGTCTGACAAGTTTCATAGATTATTGTGATGACAGTGGACATGGTGCATTTTGATGACAAGTGCATGGAGTATTGTGATGACAAGGGCATGGAATATTGTGAAGACAGGTGTCAGGGAGCATTGTGATGACATATGTCATGGTCCATTGCGATGACAATGGCATGGAGCATTGTGATGCCAAATATAATGGAGGATTGTGATGACAAATATAATGGAGCATTGTGATGACTAGGGCTTGGAGCATTATGATGACAAGGGCCATTGAGAGTTTTCATGAAAATGTCATGAAGCATTGTGATGACAAGGTCCTGGAGCATTGTGATGAGGAAATCATGGAGCCTTGTGATGACAGGTCTCATGGAGCATACTGATCAAAAGGGGCATGGAGCATTCTGATTACTTGGGTCTTGGAACATTGTGATAACAAGGGCATGGAGCATTGTGATGACAAGGGCATGGAGTATTGTGATGACAGGCATCATGGAGCGTTGTGATGACAAGGGCATGGAGCATTGGTCTAATAAGTTTCTTGGATTATTGTGATGAGAGTGGGAACAGCGCATTGTGATGACAAGGGCATGGAGCATTGTGATGACCAGGTCATGCAGTATTGTAAATAGAGGTGTCAGGGAGCATTGCGATGACATATGTAATGGCCCATTGTGATGACAATGGCATGGAGCATTCTGATGCCAAGTGTCATGGAGGATTCTGATAACAAAGGTAATGGAGCATAGTGATGACAATGGCTTGGAGCATTGTGATGACAAGGGTCAGGGAGCATTGTGCTGACAAGTGCATGGAGAATTGTGATGACAAGGGTCATGGAGCATTCTGATGACAAGCTTGTGGAGTATTTTGATGACAATGGCATGGAGCATTGTGATGAAAATGGCATGGGGCTTTGTGATGAAAAAGGCATGGAGCCTTTTCGTGACAGGGTTCAAGGAGCATTCTGACGACAAGTGTCAGGGAGCATTGTGATGACAAGTGTATTGAGAATTGTGATGACAAAGGTCATGGAGCATTGTGATGAAAAGGGCATGGAGTATTGTGATGACAGTCATCATGGAGCGTTGTGATGACAAGTGTTATGGTACATTGTGATCACAAGGGTTTGGAGCATTGCGATGACAGAGGTCATGGATACTTTTGATTTCAAGGAGCATGGAGCATTGTGATGACTAGGGCATGAAGCAATGGGATCCCAAGGTTCATGGAGGATAGTGATGACTATGGTAATGGAGTACTGTGATGACTAGCGCATAGAGCATTGTAAGGACAGTGTCATGTAGCATTTTGCTGACAAAGGCATGGAGCATTGTGATGACATGTGTCATGGTGCACTTTGATGACAAGCGTCACAGAGCATTTTGAATATAGGGGTCATGGAGCATTGGGATGACAAGGGCATGGATCACTGTGATGACAAGGGTCATGGATCATTGGGATGAAAATGTTCATGGAGTATTGTGATGACAGGGGTCATGGAGCATTGTGATTACAGGGGTCATGGAGCATTGTGATGAAAAGAGTCCCGGATCATTGTGTTGTCAGGTGTCATGGAGTGTTTTGATGACAGTGGTCATGGAGAATTTTGATGATATTGGTCATGGAGCATTGTGATTAGAAGGTCATGGAGCATTGGGCTGAAAATGTTCATGGAGTATTGTGATGACAGGTGTCATGGAGCGTTGTGATGACAAGGGAATGGAGCGTGGTGATGACAAGGTCCTGGAGCATTGTGATGAGATGACCATGGAGACTTGTGTTGACAAGTCTCATGGAGCATTCTGATGAGAATGTGCATGGAACATTGTGATTACAGGGGTCTTGGAGCATTGTGATGACAAGGGCATGGAGCACTGTGAGGAGAAGGCCATGGAACATTCTGATAACATGCGTCATGGAGCTTTGTGATGACAAGGGCATGGAGCATTGTGATTACAGGGGTCTTGGATCATTGTGATGACAAGGGTCATGGAGCCTTGTGATGACAAGTCCGTGGAACAATCTGATGGCAGGGGTCATGGAGCATTGTTATGACAGATGTAATGGAGCACTGTGATGAGAAGGGCATTGAGCATTGGTCTGAAATGTTTCTTGAATTATTGTGATGAGAGTGGGCATGGAGCATTGTGATGACAAGGGCACGTACACTGTGATACATGGGTCATGGGGGATTGTAATGACAAGGGCATGGAGCATTGTGATGAGAAGGGCATCGAGCATTGTGATGACAATTGTCATGGAGCTTTGTGATGACAAGGGCATTGAGCAATATGATGAGAGGGTTCATGGAGCATTATGATGACAATGACATGGAGCATTGTGATGCCAAAGGTCATGGAGCTTTGTGATGACAAAAGTCATGGAGCATTTTGATGACAAGGGTGTGGTGCATTGTGATGAGCAGGGCAGGGAGCATTTTGATGACAGGTTCATGCAGTAATTTGATGAAAAGTGTAATGGAACATTTTGATGACAGGGGTTATAAAACATTGTGATGCCATGGGTCATGGAGCTTTGGGATGAAAAGGGTCATGGAGTATTTTGATGACAGGGGTTATTGAACATTGTGATGTCAGGCATCATGGAACATTGTGCTGATAAGGGGATGTAGCATTGTGATGACGGGGTCATGGAAACTTGTGATAACAGGGGTGAGGGAGGATTGTGATGACAACTGATGGAACATTGTGATATCAGTTGTGAGAGAGCATTTGAATGAGAATTGCATGGAACATTGTGATTACAAGGTTTATGGAGCATAGCGATGTCAAAGTTGTGGTTCTTTGTGATGAAAAGTGCATGGCACATTGTGATGACAAGGGTCATGGAGCATTGTTCTGACAAAGACATGGAGCATTGTGATGACAAGGGTCACACAGCATTGTGATGAAAAGTTCATGGAGCATTGTGGTTACAAAGGTCACAGAGTCTTGTGATGACGCGGGCATGGACCGTTGTGATGACAAACGTTATGAAGCATTGTGATGACTGGAGTCACGGAGCATTGTGATGACAGGGGTCATGGAGCATTGTGATGACAAGGGCATGGAGCATTGTGATGACAGGTGCATGGAGCATCGGTCTGACAAGTTTCATAGATTATTGTGATGACAGTGGACATGGTGCATTTTGATGACAAGTGCATGGAGTATTGTGAAGACAAGGGCATGGAATATTGTGAAGACAGGTGTCAGGGAGCATTGTGATGACATATGTCATGGTCCATTGCGATGACAATGGCATGGAGCATTGTGATGCAAAATATAATGGAGGATTGTGATGACAAATATAATGGAGCATTGTGATGACTAGGGCTTGGAGCATTATGATGACAAGGGCCATTGGGAGTTTTCATGAAAATGTCATGAAGCATTGTGATGACAAGGTCCTGGAGCATTGTGATGAGGAAATCATGGAGCCTTGTGATGACAGGTCTCATGGAGCATACTGATCAAAAGGGGCATGGAGCATTCTGATTACTTGGGTCTTGGAACATTGTGATAACAAGGGCATGGAGCATTGTGATGACAAGGGCATGGAGTATTGTGATGACAGGCATCATGGAGCATTGTGATGACAAGGGCATGGAGCATTGGTCTAATAAGTTTCTTGGATTATTGTGATGACAGTGGGAACAGCGCATTGTGATGACAAGGGCATGGAGCATTGTGATGACCAGGTCATGCAGTATTGTAAATAGAGGTGTCAGGGAGCATTGTGATGACATATGTAATGGCCCATTGTGATGACAATGGCATGGAGCATTCTGATGCCAAGTGTCATGGAGGATTCTGATAACAAAAGTAATGGAGCGTTGTGATGACAATGGCTTGGAGCATTGTGATGACAAGGGTCAGGGAGCATTGTGCTGACAAGTGCATGGAGAATTGTGATGACAAGGGTCATGGAGCATTCTGATGACAAGCTTGTGGAGTATTTTGATGACAATGGCATGGAGCATTGTGATGAAAAAGGCATGGAGCCTTTTCGTGACAGGGTTCAAGGAGCATTCTGACGACAAGTGTCAGGGAGCATTGTGATGACAAGTGTATTGAGAATTGTGATGACAAAGGTCATGGAGCATTGTGATGAAAAGGGCATGGAGTATTGTGATGACAGTCATCATGGAGCGTTGTGATGACAAGTGTTATGGTACATTGTGATCACAAGGGTTTGGAGCATTGCGATGACAGAGGTCATGGATACTTTTGATTTCAAGGAGCATGGAGCATTGTGATGACTAGGGCATGAAGCAATGGGATCCCAAGTTTCTTGCAGGATAGTGATGACTATGGTAATGGAGTATTGTGATGACAAGCGCATAGAGCATTGTAAGGACAGTGTCATGTAGCATTTTGCTGACAAAGGCATGGAGCATTTTGATGACAGGTGTCATGGAGCACTGTGATGACAACCGTCACGGAACATTGTGAAAACAGGGGTCATGGAGCATTGGGATGACAAGGGCATGGATCACTGTGATGACAAGGGTCATGGATCATTGGGATGAAAATGTTCATGGAGTATTGTGATGACAGGGGTCATGGAGCATTGTGATTACAGGGGTCATGGAGCATTGTGATGAAAAGAGTCCCGGATCATTGTGTTGTCAGGTGTCATGGAGTGTTTTGATGACAGTGGTCATGGAGAATTTTGATGATATTGGTCATGGAGCATTGTGATTAGAAGGTCATGGAGCATTGGGCTGAAAATGTTCATGGAGTATTGTGATGACAGGTGTCATGGAGCGTTGTGATGACAAGGGAATGGAGCGTGGTGATGACAAGGTCCTGGAGCTTTGTGATGAGATGACCATGGAGACTTGTGTTGACAAGTCTCATGGAGCATTCTGATGAGAATGTGCATGGAGCATTGTGATTACAGGGGTCTTGGAGCATTGTGATGACAAGGGCATGGAGCACTTTGAGGAGAAGGCCATGGAACATTCTGATACTATGTGTCATGGAGCTTTGTGATGACAAGGGCATGGAGCATTGTGATTACAGGGGTCTTGGAGCATTGTGATGACAAGGGTCATGGAGTCTGGTGGTGACAAGAGCATGGAGCATTTGGATTACAGGGGTTTTGGAGCATTGTGATGACAAGGGTCATGGAGCCTTGTGATGACAAGGCCGTGGAACATTGTGATGGCAGGGGTCATGGAGCATTGTTATGACAGATGTAATGGAACATTGTGATGAGAAGGGCATTCAGCATTGGTCTGAAATATTTCTTGAATTATTGTGATGAGAGTGGGCATGGAGCATTGTGAAGACAAGGGCACGTACACTGTGATACATGGGTCATGGGGGATTGTAATGACAAGGGCATGGAGCATTGTGATGAGAAGTGTATCGAGCATTGTGATGACAATTGTCATGGAGGTTTGTGATGACAAGGGCATTGAGCAATATGATGAGAGGGTTCATGGAGCATTATGATGACAATGACATGGAGCATTGTGATGTCAAGGGTCATGGAGCTTTGTGATGACAAAAGTCATGGAGCATTTTGATGACAAGTGTGTGGTGCATTGTGATGAGCAGGGCAGGGAGCATTTTGGTGACAGGTTCATGCAGTAATTTGATGAAAAGTGTAATGGAACATTTTGATGACAGGGGTTATAAAACATTGTGATGCCATGGGTCATGGAGCTTTGGGATGAAAAGGGTCATGGAGTATTTTGATGACAGGGGTTATTGAACATTGTGATGTCAGGCATCATGGAACATTGTGCTGATAAGTGGATGTAGCATTGTGATGACAGGGGTCATGGAAACTTGTGATAACAGGGGTGAGGGAGGATTGTGATGACAAGTGATGGAACATTGTGATATCCGTTGTGAGAGAGCATTTGAATGAGAATTGCATGGAACATTGTGATTACAAGGTTTATGGAGCATAGTGATGTCAAAGTTGTGGTTCTTTGTGATGAAAAGTGCATGGCACATTGTGATGACAAGGGTCATGGAGCATTGTTCTGACAAAGACATGGAGCATTGTGATGACAAGGGTCACGCAGCATTGTGATGAAAAGTTCATGGAGCATTGTGGTTACAAAGGTCACAGAGTCTTGTGATGACGCAGGCATGGACTGTTGTGATGACAAACGTTATGAAGCATTGTGATGACTGGAGTCACGGAGCATTGTGATGACAGGGGTCATGGAGCATTGTGACGACAAGGGCATGGAATACTGTGAAGACAGGTGTCAGGGAGCATTGTGATGACATATGTCATGGTCCATTGCCATGACAATGGCATGGAGCATTGTGATGCCAAATATAATGGAGGATTGTGATGACAAATATAATGGAGCATTGTGATGACTAGGGCTTGGAGCATTATGATGACAAGGGCCATTGAGAGTTTTCATGAAAATGTCATGAAGCATTGTGATGACAAGGTCCTGGAGCATTGTGATGAGGAAATCATGGAACCTTGTGATGACAGGTCTCATGGAGCATACTGATCAAAAGGGGCATGGAGCATTCTGATTACTTGGGTCTTGGAACATTGTGATAACAAGGGCATGGAGCATTGTGATGACAAGGGCATGGAGTATTGTGATGACAGGCATCATGGAGCGTTGTGATGACAAGGGCATGGAGCATTGGTCTAATAAGTTTCTTGGATTATTGTGATGACAGTGGGAACAGCGCATTGTGATGACAAGGGCATGGAGCATTGTGATGACCAGGTCATGCAGTATTGTAAATAGAGGTGTCAGGGTGCATTGTGATGACATATGTAATGGCCCATTGTGATGACAATGGCATGGAGCATTCTGATGCCAAGTGTCATGGAGGATTCTGATAACAAAAGTAATGGAGCATTGTGATGACAATGGCTTGGAGCATTGTGATGACAAGGGTCAGGGAGCATTGTGCTGACAAGTGCATGGAGAATTGTGATGACAAGGGTCATGGAGCATTCTGATGACAAGCTTGTGGAGTATTTTGATGACAATGGCATGGAGCATTGTGATGAAAATGGCATGGGGCTTTGTGATGAAAAAGGCATGGAGCCTTTTCGTGACAGGGTTCAAGGAGCATTCTGACGACAAGTGTCAGGGAGCATTGTGATGACAAGTGTATTGAGAATTGTGATGACAAAGGTCATGGAGCATTGTGATGAAAAGGGCATGGAGTATTGTGATGACAGTCATCATGGAGCATTGTGATGACAAGTGTTATGGTACATTGTGATCACAAGGGTTTGGAGCATTGCGATGACAGAGGTCATGGATACTTTTGATTTCAAGGAGCATGGAGCATTGTGATGACTAGGGCATGAAGCAATGGGATCCCAAGGTTCTTGGAGGATAGTGATGACTATGGTAATGGAGTACTGTGATGACTAGCGCATAGAGCATTGTAAGGACAGTGTCATGTAGCATTTTGCTGACAAAGGCATGGAGCATTGTGATGACATGTGTCATGGTGCACTTTGATGACAAGCGTCACAGAGCATTTTGAATATAGGGGTCATGGATTATTGGGATGACAAGGGCATGGATCACTGTGATGACAAGGGTCATGGATCATTGGGATGAAAATGTTCATGGAGTATTGTGATGACAGGGGTCATGGAGCATTGTGATTACAGGGGTCATGGAGCATTGTGATGAAAAGAGTCCCGGATCATTGTGTTGTCAGGTGTCATGGAGTGTTTTGATGACAGTGGTCATCGAGAATTTTGATGATATTGGTCATGGAGCATTGTGATTAGAATGTCATGGAGCATTGGGCTGAAAATGTTCATGGAGTATTGTGATGACAGGTGTCATGGAGCGTTGTGATGACAAGGGAATGGAGCGTGGTGATGACAAGGTCCTGGAGCATTGTGATGAGATGACCATGGAGACTTGTGTTGACAAGTCTCATGGAGCATTCTGATGAGAAGGTGCATGGAGAATTGTGATTACAGAGGTCTTGGAGCATTGTGATGACAAGGGCATGGAGCACTGTGAGGAGAAGGCCATGGAACATTCTGATAACATGCGTCATGGAGCTTTGTGATGACAAGGGCATGGAGCATTGTGATTACAGGGGTCTTGGAGCATTGTGATGACAAGGGTCATGGAGCCTTGTGATGACAAGTCCGTGGAACAATGTGATGGCAGGGGTCATGGAGCATTGTTATGACAGATGTAATGGAGCACTGTGATGAGAAGGGCATTGAGCATTGGTCTGAAATGTTTCTTGAATTATTGTGATGAGAGTGGGCATGGAGCATTGTGATGACAAGGGCACGTACACTGTGATACATGGGTCATGGGGGATTGTAATGACAAGGGCATGGAGCATTGTGATGAGAAGGGCATCGAGCATTGTGATGACAATTGTCATGGAGCTTTGTGATGACAAGGGCATTGAGCAATATGATGAGAGGGTTCATGGAGCATTATGATGACAATGACATGGAGCATTGTGATGCCAAGGGTCATGGAGCTTTGTGATGACAAAAGTCATGGAGCATTTTGATGACAAGTGTGTGGTGCATTGTGATGAGCAGGGCAGGGAGCATTTTGATTACAGGTTCATGCAGTAATTTGATGAAAAGTGTAATGGAACATTTTGATGAGAGGGGTTATAAAACATTGTGATGCCATGGGTCATGGAGCTTTGGGATGAAAAGGGTCATGGAGTATTTTGATGACAGGGGTTATTGAACATTGTGATGTCAGGCATCATGGAACATTGTGCTGATAAGGGGATGTAGCATTGTGATGACAGGGGTCATGGAAACTTGTGATAACAGGGGTGAGGGAGGATTGTGATGACAAGTGATGGAACATTGTGATATCCGTTGTGAGAGAGCATTTGAATGAGAATTGCATGGAACATTGTGATTACAAGGTTTATGGAGCATAGCGATGTCAAAGTTGTGGTTCTTTGTGATGAAAAGTGCATGGCACATTGTGATGACAAGGGTCATGGAGCATTGTTCTGACAAAGACATGGAGCATTGTGATGACAAGGGTCACGCAGCATTGTGATGAAAAGTTCATGGAGCATTGTGGTTACAAAGGTCACAGAGTCTTGTGATGACGCGGGCATGGACCGTTGTGATGACAAACGTTATGAAGCATTGTGATGACTGGAGTCACGGAGCATTGTGATGACAGGGGTCATGGAGCATTGTGATGACAAGGGCATGGAGCATTGTGATGACAGGTGCATGGAGCATCGGTCTGACAAGTTTCATAGATTATTGTGATGACAGTGGACATGGTGCATTTTGATGACAAGTGCATGGAGTATTGTGATGACAAGGGCATGGAATATTGTGAAGACAGGTGTCAGGGAGCATTGTGATGACATATGTCATGGTCCATTGCGATGACAATGGCATGGAGCATTGTGATGCCAAATATAATGGAGGATTGTGATGACAAATATAATGGAGCATTGTGATGACTAGGGCTTGGAGCATTATGATGACAAGGGCCATTGAGAGTTTTCATGAAAATGTCATGAAGCATTGTGATGACAAGGTCCTGGAGCATTGTGATGAGGAAATCATGGAGCCTTGTGATGACAGGTCTCATGGAGCATACTGATCAAAAGGGGCATGGAGCATTCTGATTACTTGGGTCTTGGAACATTGTGATAACAAGGGCATGGAGCATTGTGATGACAAGGGCATGGAGTATTGTGATGACAGGCATCATGGAGCGTTGTGATGACAAGGGCATGGAGCATTGGTCTAATAAGTTTCTTGGATTATTGTGATGAGAGTGGGAACAGCGCATTGTGATGACAAGGGCATGGAGCATTGTGATGACCAGGTCATGCAGTATTGTAAATAGAGGTGTCAGGGAGCATTGCGATGACATATGTAATGGCCCATTGTGATGACAATGGCATGGAGCATTCTGATGCCAAGTGTCATGGAGGATTCTGATAACAAAGGTAATGGAGCATAGTGATGACAATGGCTTGGAGCATTGTGATGACAAGGGTCAGGGAGCATTGTGCTGACAAGTGCATGGAGAATTGTGATGACAAGGGTCATGGAGCATTCTGATGACAAGCTTGTGGAGTATTTTGATGACAATGGCATGGAGCATTGTGATGAAAATGGCATGGGGCTTTGTGATGAAAAAGGCATGGAGCCTTTTCGTGACAGGGTTCAAGGAGCATTCTGACGACAAGTGTCAGGGAGCATTGTGATGACAAGTGTATTGAGAATTGTGATGACAAAGGTCATGGAGCATTGTGATGAAAAGGGCATGGAGTATTGTGATGACAGTCATCATGGAGCGTTGTGATGACAAGTGTTATGGTACATTGTGATCACAAGGGTTTGGAGCATTGCGATGACAGAGGTCATGGATACTTTTGATTTCAAGGAGCATGGAGCATTGTGATGACTAGGGCATGAAGCAATGGGATCCCAAGTTTCTTGGAGGATAGTGATGACTATGGTAATGGAGTATTGTGATGACAAGCGCATAGAGCATTGTAAGGAGAGTGTCATGTAGCATTTTGCTGACAAAGGCATGGAGCATTGTAATGACATGTGTCATGGTGCACTTTGATGACAAACGTCACAGAGCATTTTGAATATAGGGGTCATGGATTATTGGGATGACAAGGGCATGGATCACTGTGATGACAAGGGTCATGGATCATTGGGATGAAAATGTTCATGGAGTATTGTGATGACAGGGGTCATGGAGCATTGTGATTACAGGGGTCATGGAGCATTGTGATGAAAATAGTCCCGGATCATTGTGTTGTCAGGTGTCATGGAGTGTTTTGATGACAGTGGTCATGGAGAATTTTGATGATATTGGTCATGGAGCATTGTGATTAGAAGGTCATGGAGCATTGGGCTGAAAATGTTCATGGAGTATTGTGATGACAGGTGTCATGGAGCGTTGTGATGACAAGGGAATGGAGCGTGGTGATGACAAGGTCCTGGAGCATTGTGATGAGATGACCATGGAGACTTGTGTTGACAAGTCTCATGGAGCATTCTGATGAAAAGGTGCATGGAGCATTGTGATTACAGGGGTCTTGGAGCATTGTGATGACAAGGGCATGGAGCACTGTGAGGAGAAGGCCATGGAACATTCTGATAATATGCGTCATGGAGCTTTGTGATGACAAGGGCATGGAGCATTGTGATTACAGGGGTCTTGGAGCATTGTGATGACATGGGTCATGGAGTCTTGTGATGACAAGTCCGTGGAAAAATGTGATGGCAGGGGTCATGGAGCATTGTTATGACAGATGTAATGGAGCATTTTGATGAGAAGGGCATTGAGCATTGGTCTGAAATGTTTCTTGAATTATTGTGATGAGAGTGGGCATGGAGCATTGTGATGACAAGGGCACGTACACTGTGATACATGGGTCATGGGGGATTGTAATGACAAGGGCATGGAGCATTGTGATGAGAAATGCATCGAGCATTGTGATGACAATTGTCATGGAGCTTTGTGATGACAAGGGCATTGAGCAATATGATGAGAGGGTTCATGGAGCATTATGATGACAATGACATGGAGCATTGTGATGCCAAGGGTCATGGAGCTTTGTGATGACAAAAGTCATGGAGCATTTTGATGACAAGGGTGTGGTGCATTGTGATGAGCAGGGCAGGGAGCATTTTGATGACAGGTTCATGCAGTAATTTGATGAAAAGTGTAATGGAACATTTTGATGACAGGGGTTATAAAACATTGTGATGCCATGGGTCATGGAGCTTTGGGATGAAAAGGGTCATGGAGTATTTTGATGACAGGGGTTATTGAACATTGTGATGTCAGGCATCATGGAACATTGTGCTGATAAGGGGATGTAGCATTGTGATGACGGTGTCATGGAACCTTGTGATAACAGGGGTGAGGGAGGATTGTGATGACAAGTGATGGAACATTGTGATATCCGTTGTGAGAGAGCATTTGAATGAGAATTGCATGGAGCATTGTGATTACAAGGTTTATGGAGCATAGCGATGTCAAAGTTGTGGTTCTTTGTGATGAAAAGTGCATGGCACATTGTGATGACAAGGGTCATGGAGCATTGTTCTGACAAAGACATGGAGCATTGTGATGACAAGGGTCACGCAGCATTGTGATGAAAAGTTCATGGAGCATTGTGGTTACAAAGGTCACAGAGTCTTGTGATGACGCAGGCATGGACCGTTGTGATGACAAACGTTATGAAGCATTGTGATGACTGGAGTCACGGAGCATTGTGATGACAGGGGTCATGGAGCATTGTGATGACAGGTGCATGGAGCATCGGTCTGACAAGTTTCATAGATTATTGTGATGACAGTGGACATGGTGCATTTTGATGACAAGTGCATGGAGTATTGTAATGACAAGGGCATGGAATATTGTGAAGACAGGTGTCAGGGTGCATTGTGATGACATATGTCATGGTCCATTGCGATGACAATGGCATGGAGCATTGTGATGCCAAATATAATGGAGGATTGTGATGACAAATATAATGGAGCATTGTGATGACTAGGGCTTGGAGCATTATGATGACAAGGGCCATTGAGAGTTTTCATGAAAATGTCATGAAGCATTGTGATGACAAGGTCCTGGAGCATTGTGTTGAGGAAATCATGGAGCCTTGTGATGACAGGTCTCATGGAGCATACTGATCAAAAGGGGCATGGAGCATTCTGATTACTTGGGTCTTGGAACATTGTGATAACAAGGGCATGGAGCATTGTGATGACAAGGGCATGGAGTATTGTGATGACAGGCATCATGGAGCGTTGTGATGACAAGGGCATGGAGCATTGGTCTAATAAGTTTCTTGGATTATTGTGATGACAGTGGGAACAGCGCATTGTGATGACAAGGGCATGGAGCATTGTGATGACCAGGTCATGCAGTATTGTAAATAGAGGTGTCAGGGTGCATTGTGATGACATATGTAATGGCCCATTGTGATGACAATGGCATGGAGCATTCTGATGCCAAGTGTCATGGAGGATTCTGATAACAAAAGTAATGGAGCATTGTGATGACAATGGCTTGGAGCATTGTGATGACAAGGGTCAGGGAGCATTGTGCTGACAAGTGCATGGAGAATTGTGATGACAAGGGTCATGGAGCATTCTGATGACAAGCTTGTGGAGTATTTTGATGACAATGGCATGGAGCATTGTGATGAAAATGGCATGGGGCTTTGTGATGAAAAAGGCATGGAGCCTTTTCGTGACAGGGTTCAAGGAGCATTCTGACGACAAGTGTCAGGGAGCATTGTGATGACAAGTGTATTGAGAATTGTGATGACAAAGGTCATGGAGCATTGTGATGAAAAGGGCATGGAGTATTGTGATGACAGTCATCATGGAGCGTTGTGATGACAAGTGTTATGGTACATTGTGATCACAAGGGTTTGGAGCATTGCGATGACAGAGGTCATGGATACTTTTGATTTCAAGGAGCATGGAGCATTGTGATGACTAGGGCATGAAGCAATGGGATCCCAAGGTTCATGGAGGATAGTGATGACTATGGTAATGGAGTACTGTGATGACTAGCGCATAGAGCATTGTAAGGACAGTGTCATGTAGCATTTTGCTGACAAAGGCATGGAGCATTGTGATGACATGTGTCATGGTGCACTTTGATGACAAGCGTCACAGAGCATTTTGAATATAGGTGTCATGGAGCATTGGGATGACAAGGGCATGGATCACTGTGATGACAAGGGTCATGGATCATTGGGATGAAAATGTTCATGGAGTATTGTGATGACAGGGGTCATGGAGCATTGTGATTACAGGGGTCATGGAGCATTGTGATGAAAAGAGTCCCGGATCATTGTGTTGTCAGGTGTCATGGAGTGTTTTGATGACAGTGGTCATGGAGAATTTTGATGATATTGGTCATGGAGCATTGTGATTAGAATGTCATGGAGCATTGGGCTGAAAATGTTCATGGAGTATTGTGATGACAGGTGTCATGGAGCGTTGTGATGACAAGGGAATGTAGCGTGGTGATGACAAGGTCCTGGAGCATTGTGATGAGATGACCATGGAGACTTGTGTTGACAAGTCTCATGGAGCATTCTGATGAGAATGTGCATGGAACATTGTGATTACAGGGGTCTTGGAGCATTGTGATGACAAGGGCATGGAGCACTGTGAGGAGAAGGCCATGGAACATTCTGATAACATGCGTCATGGAGCTTTGTGATGACAAGGGCATGGAGCATTGTGATTACAGGGGTCTTGGATCATTGTGATGACAAGGGTCATGGAGCCTTGTGATGACAAGTCCGTGGAACAATCTGATGGCAGGGGTCATGGAGCATTGTTATGACAGATGTAATGGAGCACTGTGATGAGAAGGGCATTGAGCATTGGTCTGAAATGTTTCTTGAATTATTGTGATGAGAGTGGGCATGGAGCATTGTGATGACAAGGGCACGTACACTGTGATACATGGGTCATGGGGGATTGTAATGACAAGGGCATGGAGCATTGTGATGAGAAGGGCATCGAGCATTGTGATGACAATTGTCATGGAGCTTTGTGATGACAAGGGCATTGAGCAATATGATGAGAGGGTTCATGGAGCATTATGATGACAATGACATGGAGCATTGTGATGCCAAAGGTCATGGAGCTTTGTGATGACAAAAGTCATGGAGCATTTTGATGACAAGGGTGTGGTGCATTGTGATGAGCAGGGCAGGGAGCATTTTGATGACAGGTTCATGCAGTAATTTGATGAAAAGTGTAATGGAACATTTTGATGACAGGGGTTATAAAACATTGTGATGCCATGGGTCATGGAGCTTTGGGATGAAAAGGGTCATGGAGTATTTTGATGACAGGGGTTATTGAACATTGTGATGTCAGGCATCATGGAACATTGTGCTGATAAGGGGATGTAGCATTGTGATGACGGGGTCATGGAAACTTGTGATAACAGGGGTGAGGGAGGATTGTGATGACAACTGATGGAACATTGTGATATCAGTTGTGAGAGAGCATTTGAATGAGAATTGCATGGAACATTGTGATTACAAGGTTTATGGAGCATAGCGATGTCAAAGTTGTGGTTCTTTGTGATGAAAAGTGCATGGCACATTGTGATGACAAGGGTCATGGAGCATTGTTCTGACAAAGACATGGAGCATTGTGATGACAAGGGTCACACAGCATTGTGATGAAAAGTTCATGGAGCATTGTGGTTACAAAGGTCACAGAGTCTTGTGATGACGCGGGCATGGACCGTTGTGATGACAAACGTTATGAAGCATTGTGATGACTGGAGTCACGGAGCATTGTGATGACAGGGGTCATGGAGCATTGTGATGACAAGGGCATGGAGCATTGTGATGACAGGTGCATGGAGCATCGGTCTGACAAGTTTCATAGATTATTGTGATGACAGTGGACATGGTGCATTTTGATGACAAGTGCATGGAGTATTGTGAAGACAAGGGCATGGAATATTGTGAAGACAGGTGTCAGGGAGCATTGTGATGACATATGTCATGGTCCATTGCGATGACAATGGCATGGAGCATTGTGATGCAAAATATAATGGAGGATTGTGATGACAAATATAATGGAGCATTGTGATGACTAGGGCTTGGAGCATTATGATGACAAGGGCCATTGGGAGTTTTCATGAAAATGTCATGAAGCATTGTGATGACAAGGTCCTGGAGCATTGTGATGAGGAAATCATGGAGCCTTGTGATGACAGGTCTCATGGAGCATACTGATCAAAAGGGGCATGGAGCATTCTGATTACTTGGGTCTTGGAACATTGTGATAACAAGGGCATGGAGCATTGTGATGACAAGGGCATGGAGTATTGTGATGACAGGCATCATGGAGCATTGTGATGACAAGGGCATGGAGCATTGGTCTAATAAGTTTCTTGGATTATTGTGATGACAGTGGGAACAGCGCATTGTGATGACAAGGGCATGGAGCATTGTGATGACCAGGTCATGCAGTATTGTAAATAGAGGTGTCAGGGAGCATTGTGATGACATATGTAATGGCCCATTGTGATGACAATGGCATGGAGCATTCTGATGCCAAGTGTCATGGAGGATTCTGATAACAAAAGTAATGGAGCGTTGTGATGACAATGGCTTGGAGCATTGTGATGACAAGGGTCAGGGAGCATTGTGCTGACAAGTGCATGGAGAATTGTGATGACAAGGGTCATGGAGCATTCTGATGACAAGCTTGTGGAGTATTTTGATGACAATGGCATGGAGCATTGTGATGAAAAAGGCATGGAGCCTTTTCGTGACAGGGTTCAAGGAGCATTCTGACGACAAGTGTCAGGGAGCATTGTGATGACAAGTGTATTGAGAATTGTGATGACAAAGGTCATGGAGCATTGTGATGAAAAGGGCATGGAGTATTGTGATGACAGTCATCATGGAGCGTTGTGATGACAAGTGTTATGGTACATTGTGATCACAAGGGTTTGGAGCATTGCGATGACAGAGGTCATGGATACTTTTGATTTCAAGGAGCATGGAGCATTGTGATGACTAGGGCATGAAGCAATGGGATCCCAAGTTTCTTGCAGGATAGTGATGACTATGGTAATGGAGTATTGTGATGACAAGCGCATAGAGCATTGTAAGGACAGTGTCATGTAGCATTTTGCTGACAAAGGCATGGAGCATTTTGATGACAGGTGTCATGGAGCACTGTGATGACAACCGTCACGGAACATTGTGAAAACAGGGGTCATGGAGCATTGGGATGACAAGGGCATGGATCACTGTGATGACAAGGGTCATGGATCATTGGGATGAAAATGTTCATGGAGTATTGTGATGACAGGGGTCATGGAGCATTGTGATTACAGGGGTCATGGAGCATTGTGATGAAAAGAGTCCCGGATCATTGTGTTGTCAGGTGTCATGGAGTGTTTTGATGACAGTGGTCATGGAGAATTTTGATGATATTGGTCATGGAGCATTGTGATTAGAAGGTCATGGAGCATTGGGCTGAAAATGTTCATGGAGTATTGTGATGACAGGTGTCATGGAGCGTTGTGATGACAAGGGAATGGAGCGTGGTGATGACAAGGTCCTGGAGCTTTGTGATGAGATGACCATGGAGACTTGTGTTGACAAGTCTCATGGAGCATTCTGATGAGAATGTGCATGGAGCATTGTGATTACAGGGGTCTTGGAGCATTGTGATGACAAGGGCATGGAGCACTTTGAGGAGAAGGCCATGGAACATTCTGATACTATGTGTCATGGAGCTTTGTGATGACAAGGGCATGGAGCATTGTGATTACAGGGGTCTTGGAGCATTGTGATGACAAGGGTCATGGAGTCTTGTGGTGACAAGAGCATGGAGCATTTGGATTACAGGGGTTTTGGAGCATTGTGATGACAAGGGTCATGGAGCCTTGTGATGACAAGGCCGTGGAACATTGTGATGGCAGGGGTCATGGAGCATTGTTATGACAGATGTAATGGAACATTGTGATGAGAAGGGCATTCAGCATTGGTCTGAAATATTTCTTGAATTATTGTGATGAGAGTGGGCATGGAGCATTGTGAAGACAAGGGCACGTACACTGTGATACATGGGTCATGGGGGATTGTAATGACAAGGGCATGGAGCATTGTGATGAGAAGTGTATCGAGCATTGTGATGACAATTGTCATGGAGGTTTGTGATGACAAGGGCATTGAGCAATATGATGAGAGGGTTCATGGAGCATTATGATGACAATGACATGGAGCATTGTGATGTCAAGGGTCATGGAGCTTTGTGATGACAAAAGTCATGGAGCATTTTGATGACAAGTGTGTGGTGCATTGTGATGAGCAGGGCAGGGAGCATTTTGATGACAGGTTCATGCAGTAATTTGATGAAAAGTGTAATGGAACATTTTGATGACAGGGGTTATAAAACATTGTGATGCCATGGGTCATGGAGCTTTGGGATGAAAAGGGTCATGGAGTATTTTGATGACAGGGGTTATTGAACATTGTGATGTCAGGCATCATGGAACATTGTGCTGATAAGTGGATGTAGCATTGTGATGACAGGGGTCATGGAAACTTGTGATAACAGGGGTGAGGGAGGATTGTGATGACAAGTGATGGAACATTGTGATATCCGTTGTGAGAGAGCATTTGAATGAGAATTGCATGGAACATTGTGATTACAAGGTTTATGGAGCATAGTGATGTCAAAGTTGTGGTTCTTTGTGATGAAAAGTGCATGGCACATTGTGATGACAAGGGTCATGGAGCATTGTTCTGACAAAGACATGGAGCATTGTGATGACAAGGGTCACGCAGCATTGTGATGAAAAGTTCATGGAGCATTGTGGTTACAAAGGTCACAGAGTCTTGTGATGACGCAGGCATGGACTGTTGTGATGACAAACGTTATGAAGCATTGTGATGACTGGAGTCACGGAGCATTGTGATGACAGGGGTCATGGAGCATTGTGACGACAAGGGCATGGAATACTGTGAAGACAGGTGTCAGGGAGCATTGTGATGACATATGTCATGGTCCATTGCCATGACAATGGCATGGAGCATTGTGATGCCAAATATAATGGAGGATTGTGATGACAAATATAATGGAGCATTGTGATGACTAGGGCTTGGAGCATTATGATGACAAGGGCCATTGAGAGTTTTCATGAAAATGTCATGAAGCATTGTGATGACAAGGTCCTGGAGCATTGTGATGAGGAAATCATGGAACCTTGTGATGACAGGTCTCATGGAGCATACTGATCAAAAGGGGCATGGAGCATTCTGATTACTTGGGTCTTGGAACATTGTGATAACAAGGGCATGGAGCATTGTGATGACAAGGGCATGGAGTATTGTGATGACAGGCATCATGGAGCGTTGTGATGACAAGGGCATGGAGCATTGGTCTAATAAGTTTCTTGGATTATTGTGATGAGAGTGGGAACAGCGCATTGTGATGACAAGGGCATGGAGCATTGTGATGACCAGGTCATGCAGTATTGTAAATAGAGGTGTCAGGGAGGATTGTGATGACATATGTAATGGCCCATTGTGATGACAATGGCATGGAGCATTCTGATGCCAAGTGTCATGGAGGATTCTGATAACAAAAGTAATGGAGCATTGTGATGACAATGGCTTGGAGCATTGTGATGACAAGGGTCAGGGAGCATTGTGCTGACAAGTGCATGGAGAATTGTGATGACAAGGGTCATGGAGCATTCTGATGACAAGCTTGTGGAGTATTTTGATGACAATGGCATGGAGCATTGTGATGAAAATGGCATGGGGCTTTGTGATGAAAAAGGCATGGAGCCTTTTCGTGACAGGGTTCAAGGAGCATTCTGACGACAAGTGTCAGGGAGCATTGTGATGACAAGTGTATTGAGAATTGTGATGACAAAGGTCATGGAGCATTGTGATGAAAAGGGCATGGAGTATTGTGATGACAGTCATCATGGAGCATTGTGATGACAAGTGTTATGGTACATTGTGATCACAAGGGTTTGGAGCATTGCGATGACAGAGGTCATGGATACTTTTGATTTCAAGGAGCATGGAGCATTGTGATGACTAGGGCATGAAGCAATGGGATCCCAAGGTTCTTGGAGGATAGTGATGACTATGGTAATGGAGTACTGTGATGACTAGCGCATAGAGCATTGTAAGGACAGTGTCATGTAGCATTTTGCTGACAAAGGCATGGAGCATTGTGATGACATGTGTCATGGTGCACTTTGATGACAAGCGTCACAGAGCATTTTGAATATAGGGGTCATGGATTATTGGGATGACAAGGGCATGGATCACTGTGATGACAAGGGTCATGGATCATTGGGATGAAAATGTTCATGGAGTATTGTGATGACAGGGGTCATGGAGCATTGTGATTACAGGGGTCATGGAGCATTGTGATGAAAAGAGTCCCGGATCATTGTGTTGTCAGGTGTCATGGAGTGTTTTGATGACAGTGGTCATCGAGAATTTTGATGATATTGGTCATGGAGCATTGTGATTAGAATGTCATGGAGCATTGGGCTGAAAATGTTCATGGAGTATTGTGATGACAGGTGTCATGGAGCGTTGTGATGACAAGGGAATGGAGCGTGGTGATGACAAGGTCCTGGAGCATTGTGATGAGATGACCATGGAGACTTGTGTTGACAAGTCTCATGGAGCATTCTGATGAGAAGGTGCATGGAGAATTGTGATTACAGAGGTCTTGGAGCATTGTGATGACAAGGGCATGGAGCACTGTGAGGAGAAGGCCATGGAACATTCTGATAACATGCGTCATGGAGCTTTGTGATGACAAGGGCATGGAGCATTGTGATTACAGGGGTCTTGGAGCATTGTGATGACAAGGGTCATGGAGCCTTGTGATGACAAGTCCGTGGAACAATGTGATGGCAGGGGTCATGGAGCATTGTTATGACAGATGTAATGGAGCACTGTGATGAGAAGGGCATTGAGCATTGGTCTGAAATGTTTCTTGAATTATTGTGATGAGAGTGGGCATGGAGCATTGTGATGACAAGGGCACGTACACTGTGATACATGGGTCATGGGGGATTGTAATGACAAGGGCATGGAGCATTGTGATGAGAAGGGCATCGAGCATTGTGATGACAATTGTCATGGAGCTTTGTGATGACAAGGGCATTGAGCAATATGATGAGAGGGTTCATGGAGCATTATGATGACAATGACATGGAGCATTGTGATGCCAAGGGTCATGGAGCTTTGTGATGACAAAAGTCATGGAGCATTTTGATGACAAGTGTGTGGTGCATTGTGATGAGCAGGGCAGGGAGCATTTTGATTACAGGTTCATGCAGTAATTTGATGAAAAGTGTAATGGAACATTTTGATGAGAGGGGTTATAAAACATTGTGATGCCATGGGTCATGGAGCTTTGGGATGAAAAGGGTCATGGAGTATTTTGATGACAGGGGTTATTGAACATTGTGATGTCAGGCATCATGGAACATTGTGCTGATAAGGGGATGTAGCATTGTGATGACAGGGGTCATGGAAACTTGTGATAACAGGGGTGAGGGAGGATTGTGATGACAAGTGATGGAACATTGTGATATCCGTTGTGAGAGAGCATTTGAATGAGAATTGCATGGAACATTGTGATTACAAGGTTTATGGAGCATAGCGATGTCAAAGTTGTGGTTCTTTGTGATGAAAAGTGCATGGCACATTGTGATGACAAGGGTCATGGAGCATTGTTCTGACAAAGACATGGAGCATTGTGATGACAAGGGTCACGCAGCATTGTGATGAAAAGTTCATGGAGCATTGTGGTTACAAAGGTCACAGAGTCTTGTGATGATGCGGGCATGGACCGTTGTGATGACAAACGTTATGAAGCATTGTGATGACTGGAGTCACGGAGCATTGTGATGACAGGGGTCATGGAGCATTGTGATGACAAGGGCATGGAGCATTGTGATGACAGGTGCATGGAGCATCGGTCTGACAAGTTTCATAGATTATTGTGATGACAGTGGACATGGTGCATTTTGATGACAAGTGCATGGAGTATTGTGATGACAAGGGCATGGAATATTGTGAAGACAGGTGTCAGGGAGCATTGTGATGACATATGTCATGGTCCATTGCGATGACAATGGCATGGAGCATTGTGATGCCAAATATAATGGAGGATTGTGATGACAAATATAATGGAGCATTGTGATGACTAGGGCTTGGAGCATTATGATGACAAGGGCCATTGAGAGTTTTCATGAAAATGTCATGAAGCATTGTGATGACAAGGTCCTGGAGCATTGTGATGAGGAAATCATGGAGCCTTGTGATGACAGGTCTCATGGAGCATACTGATCAAAAGGGGCATGGAGCATTCTGATTACTTGGGTCTTGGAACATTGTGATAACAAGGGCATGGAGCATTGTGATGACAAGGGCATGGAGTATTGTGATGACAGGCATCATGGAGCGTTGTGATGACAAGGGCATGGAGCATTGGTCTAATAAGTTTCTTGGATTATTGTGATGAGAGTGGGAACAGCGCATTGTGATGACAAGGGCATGGAGCATTGTGATGACCAGGTCATGCAGTATTGTAAATAGAGGTGTCAGGGAGCATTGCGATGACATATGTAATGGCCCATTGTGATGACAATGGCATGGAGCATTCTGATGCCAAGTGTCATGGAGGATTCTGATAACAAAGGTAATGGAGCATAGTGATGACAATGGCTTGGAGCATTGTGATGACAAGGGTCAGGGAGCATTGTGCTGACAAGTGCATGGAGAATTGTGATGACAAGGGTCATGGAGCATTCTGATGACAAGCTTGTGGAGTATTTTGATGACAATGGCATGGAGCATTGTGATGAAAATGGCATGGGGCTTTGTGATGAAAAAGGCATGGAGCCTTTTCGTGACAGGGTTCAAGGAGCATTCTGACGACAAGTGTCAGGGAGCATTGTGATGACAAGTGTATTGAGAATTGTGATGACAAAGGTCATGGAGCATTGTGATGAAAAGGGCATGGAGTATTGTGATGACAGTCATCATGGAGCGTTGTGATGACAAGTGTTATGGTACATTGTGATCACAAGGGTTTGGAGCATTGCGATGACAGAGGTCATGGATACTTTTGATTTCAAGGAGCATGGAGCATTGTGATGACTAGGGCATGAAGCAATGGGATCCCAAGTTTCTTGGAGGATAGTGATGACTATGGTAATGGAGTATTGTGATGACAAGCGCATAGAGCATTGTAAGGAGAGTGTCATGTAGCATTTTGCTGACAAAGGCATGGAGCATTGTAATGACATGTGTCATGGTGCACTTTGATGACAAACGTCACAGAGCATTTTGAATATAGGGGTCATGGATTATTGGGATGACAAGGGCATGGATCACTGTGATGACAAGGGTCATGGATCATTGGGATGAAAATGTTCATGGAGTATTGTGATGACAGGGGTCATGGAGCATTGTGATTACAGGGGTCATGGAGCATTGTGATGAAAATAGTCCCGGATCATTGTGTTGTCAGGTGTCATGGAGTGTTTTGATGACAGTGGTCATGGAGAATTTTGATGATATTGGTCATGGAGCATTGTGATTAGAAGGTCATGGAGCATTGGGCTGAAAATGTTCATGGAGTATTGTGATGACAGGTGTCATGGAGCGTTGTGATGACAAGGGAATGGAGCGTGGTGATGACAAGGTCCTGGAGCATTGTGATGAGATGACCATGGAGACTTGTGTTGACAAGTCTCATGGAGCATTCTGATGAAAAGGTGCATGGAGCATTGTGATTACAGGGGTCTTGGAGCATTGTGATGACAAGGGCATGGAGCACTGTGAGGAGAAGGCCATGGAACATTCTGATAATATGCGTCATGGAGCTTTGTGATGACAAGGGCATGGAGCATTGTGATTACAGGGGTCTTGGAGCATTGTGATGACATGGGTCATGGAGTCTTGTGATGACAAGTCCGTGGAAAAATGTGATGGCAGGGGTCATGGAGCATTGTTATGACAGATGTAATGGAGCATTTTGATGAGAAGGGCATTGAGCATTGGTCTGAAATGTTTCTTGAATTATTGTGATTAGAGTGGGCATGGAGCATTGTGATGACAAGGGCACGTACACTGTGATTCATGGGTCATGGGGGACTGTAATGACAAGGGCATGGAGCATTGTGATGAGAAGGGCATCGAGCATTGTGATGACAATTGTCATGGAGCTTTGTGATGACAAGGGCATTGAGCAATATGATGAGAGGGTTCATGGAGCATTATGATGACAATGACATGGAGCATTGTGATGCCAAGGGTCATGGAGCTTTGTGATGACAAAAGTCATGGAGCATTTTGATGACAAGAGTGTGGTGCATTGTGATGAGCAGGGCAGGGAGCATTTTGATGACAGGTTCATGCAGTAATTTGATGAAAAGTGTAATGGAACATTTTGATGACAGGGGTTATAAATCATTGTGATGCCATGGGTCATGGAGCTTTGGGATGAAAAGGGTCATGGAGTATTTTGATGACAGGGGTTATTGAACATTGTGATGTCAGGCATCATGGAACATTGTGCTGATAAGGGGATGTAGCATTGTGATGACAGGGGTCATGGAAACTTGTGATAACAGGGGTGAGGGAGGATTGTGATGACAAGTGATGGAACATTGTGATATCCGTTGTGAGAGAGCATTTGAATGAGAATTGCATGGAACATTGTGATTACAAGGTTTATGGAGCATAGCGATGTCAAAGTTGTGGTTCTTTGTGATGAAAAGTGCATGGCACATTGTGATGACAAGGGTCATGGAGCATTGTCTGACAAAGACATGGAGCATTGTGATGACAAGGGTCACGCAGCATTGTGATGAAAAGTTCATGGAGCATTGTGGTTACAAAGGTCACAGAGTCTTGTGATGACGCGGGCATGGACCGTTGTGATGACAAACGTTATGAAGCATTGTGATGACTGGAGTCACGGAGCATTGTGATGACAGGGGTCATGGAGCATTGTGATGACAAGGGCATGGAGCATTGTGATGACAGGTGCATGGAGCATCGGTCTGACAAGTTTCATAGATTATTGTGATGACAGTGGACATGGTGCATTTTGATGACAAGTGCATGGAGTATTGTGATGAGAAGGGCATGGAATATTGTGAAGACAGGTGTCAGGGAGCATTGTGATGACATATGTCATGGTCCATTGCGATGACAATGGCATGGAGCATTGTGATGCCAAATATAATGGAGGATTGTGATGACAAATATAATGGAGCATTGTGATGACTAGGGCTTGGAGCATTATGATGACAAGGGCCATTGAGAGTTTTCATGAAAATGTCATGAAGCATTGTGATGACAAGGTCCTGGAGCATTGTGATGAGGAAATCATGGAGCCTTGTGATGACAGGTCTCATGGAGCATACTGATCAAAAGGGGCATGGAGCATTCTGATTACTTGGGTCTTGGAACATTGTGATAACAAGGGCATGGAGCATTGTGATGACAAGGGCATGGAGTATTGTGATGACAGGCATCATGGAGCGTTGTGATGACAAGGGCATGGAGCATTGGTCTAATAAGTTTCTTGGATTATTGTGATGAGAGTGGGAACAGCGCATTGTGATGACAAGGGCATGGAGCATTGTGATGACCAGGTCATGCAGTATTGTAAATAGAGGTGTCAGGGAGCATTGCGATGACATATGTAATGGCCCATTGTGATGACAATGGCATGGAGCATTCTGATGCCAAGTGTCATGGAGGATTCTGATAACAAAGGTAATGGAGCATAGTGATGACAATGGCTTGGAGCATTGTGATGACAAGGGTCAGGGAGCATTGTGCTGACAAGTGCATGGAGAATTGTGATGACAAGGGTCATGGAGCATTCTGATGACAAGCTTGTGGAGTATTTTGATGACAATGGCATGGAGCATTGTGATGAAAATGGCATGGGGCTTTGTGATGAAAAAGGCATGGAGCCTTTTCGTGACAGGGTTCAAGGAGCATTCTGACGACAAGTGTCAGGGAGCATTGTGATGACAAGTGTATTGAGAATTGTGATGACAAAGGTCATGGAGCATTGTGATGAAAAGGGCATGGAGTATTGTGATGACAGTCATCATGGAGCGTTGTGATGACAAGTGTTATGGTACATTGTGATCACAAGGGTTTGGAGCATTGCGATGACAGAGGTCATGGATACTTTTGATTTCAAGGAGCATGGAGCATTGTGATGACTAGGGCATGAAGCAATGGGATCCCAAGGTTCTTGGAGGATAGTGATGACTATGGTAATGGAGTACTGTGATGACTAGCGCATAGAGCATTGTAAGGACAGTGTCATGTAGCATTTTGCTGACAAAGGCATGGAGCATTGTGATGACATGTGTCATGGTGCACTTTAATGACAAGCGTCACAGAGCATTTTGAATATAGGGGTCATGGAGCATTGGGATGACAAGGACATGGATCACTGTGATGACAAGGGTCATGGATCATTGGGATGAAAATGTTCATGGAGTATTGTGATGACAGGGGTCATGGAGCATTGTGATTACAGGGGTCATGGAGCATTGTGATGAAAAGATTCCCGGATCATTGTGTTGTCAGGTATCATGGAGTGTTTTGATGACAGTGGTCATGGAGAATTTTGATGATATTGGTCATGGAGCATTGTGATTAGAAGGTCATGGAGCATTGGGCTGAAAATGTTCATGGAGTATTGTGATGACAGGTGTCATGGAGCTTTGTGATGACAAGGGAATGGAGCGTGGTGATGACAAGGTCCTGGAGCATTGTGATGAGATGACCATGGAGACTTGTGTTGACAAGTCTCATGGAGCATTCTGATGAAAAGGTGCATGGAGCATTGTGATTACAGGGGTCTTGGAGCATTGTGATGACAAGGGCATGGAGCACTGTGAGGAGAAGGCCATGGAACATTCTGATAACATGCGTCATGGAGCTTTGTGATGACAAGGGCATGGAGCATTGTGATTACAGGGGTCTTGGAGCATTGTGATGACAAGGGTCATGGAGCCTTGTGATGACAAGTCCGTGGAACAATGTGATGGCAGGGGTCATGGAGCATTGTTATGACAGATGAAATGGAGCATTGTGATGAGAAGGGCATTGAGCATTGGTCTGAAATGTTTCTTGAATTATTGTGATGAGAGTGGGCATGGAGCATTGTGATGACAAGGGCACGTACACTGTGATACATGGGTCATGGGGGACTGTAATGACAAGGGCATGGAGCATTGTGATGAGAAGGGCATCGAGCATTGTGATGACAATTGTCATGGAGCTTTGTGATGACAAGGGCATTGAGCAATATGATGAGAGGGTTCATGGAGCATTATGATGACAATGACATGGAGCATTGTGATGCCAAGGGTCATGGAGCTTTGTGATGACAAAAGTCATGGAGCATTTTGATGACAAGAGTGTGGTGCATTGTGATGAGCAGGGCAGGGAGCATTTTGATGACAGGATCATGCAGTAATTTGATGAAAAGTGTAATGCAACATTTTGATGAGAGGGGTTATAAAACATTGTGATGCCATGGGTCATGGAGCTTTGGGATGAAAAGGGTCATGGAGTATTTTGATGACAGGGGTTATTGAACATTGTGATGTCAGGCATCATGGAACATTGTGCTGATAAGGGGATGTAGCATTGTGATGACAGGGGTCATGGAAACTTGTGATAACAGGGGTGAGGGAGGATTGTGATGACAAGTGATGGAACATTGTGATATCCGTTGTGAGAGAGCATTTGAATGAGAATTGCATGGAACATTGTGATTACAAGGTTTATGGAGCATAGCGATGTCAAAGTTGTGGTTCTTTGTGATGAAAAGTGCATGGCACATTGTGATGACAAGGGTCATGGAGCATTGTCTGACAAAGACATGGAGCATTGTGATGACAAGGGTCACGCAGCATTGTGATGAAAAGTTCATGGAGCATTGTGGTTACAAAGGTCACAGAGTCTTGTGATGACGCGGGCATGGGCCGTGGTGATGACAAACGTTATGAAGCATTGTGATGACTGGAGTCACGGAGCATTGTGATGACAGGGGTCATGGAGCATTGTGATGACAAGGGCATGGAGCATTGTGATGACAGGTGCATGGAGCATCGGTCTGACAAGTTTCAAAGATTATTGTGATGACAGTGGACATGGTGCATTTTGATGACAAGTGCATGGAGTATTGTGATGACAAGGGCATGGAATATTGTGAAGACAGGTGTCAGGGAGCATTGTGATGACATATGTCATGGTCCATTGCGATGACAATGGCATGGAGCATTGTGATGCCAAATATAATGGAGGATTGTGATGACAAATATAATGGAGCATTGTGATGCCAAATATAATGGAGGATTGTGATGACAAATATAATGGAGCATTGTGATGACTAGGGCTTGGAGCATTATGATGACAAGGGCCATTGAGAGTTTTCATGAAAATGTCATGAAGCATTGTGATGACAAGGACCTGGAGCATTGTGATGAGGAAATCATGGAGCCTTGTGATGACAGGTCTCATGGAGCATACTGATCAAAAGGGGCATGGAGCATTCTGATTACTTGGGTCTTGGAACATTGTGATAACAAGGGCATGGAGCATTGTGATGACAAGGGCATGGAGTATTGTGATGACAGGCATCATGGAGCGTTGTGATGACAAGGGCATGGAGCATTGGTCTAATAAGTTTCTTGGATTATTGTGATGAGAGTGGGAACAGCGCATTGTGATGACAAGGGCATGGAGCATTGTGATGACCAGGTCATGCAGTATTGTAAATAGAGGTGTCAGGGAGCATTGCGATGACATATGTAATGGCCCATTGTGATGACAATGGCATGGAGCATTCTGATGCCAAGTGTCATGGAGGATTCTGATAACAAAGGTAATGGAGCATTGTGATGACAATGGCTTGGAGCATTGTGATGACAAGGGTCAGGGAGCATTGTGCTGACAAGTGCATGGAGAATTGTGATAACAAGGGTCATGGAGCATTCTGATGACAAGCTTTTGGAGTATTTTGATGACAATGGCATGGAGCATTGTGATGAAAATGGCATGGGGCTTTGTGATGAAAAATGCATGGAGCCTTTTCGTGACAGGGTTCAAGGAGCATTCTGACGACAAGTGTCAGGGAGCATTGTGATGACAAGTGTATTGAGAATTGTGATGACAAAGGTCATGGAGCATTGTGATGAAAACGGCATGGAGTATTGTGATGACAGTCATCATGGAGCGTTGTGATGACAAGTGTTATGGTACATTGTGATCACAAGGGTTTGGAGCATTGCGATGACAGAGGTCATGGATACTTTTGATTTCAAGGAGCATGGAGCATTGTGATGACCAGGGCATGAAGCATTGGGATCCCAAGGTTCTTGGAGGATAGTGATGACTATGGTAATGGAGTATTGTGATGACAAGCGCATAGAGCATTGTAAGGACAGTGTCATGTAGCATTTTGCTGACAAAGGCATGGATCATTGTGATGACATGTGTCATGGTGCACTTTGATGACAAGCGTCACAGAGCATTTTGAATATAGGGGTCATGGAGCATTGGGATGACAAGGGCATGGATCACTGTGATGACAAGGGTCATGGATCATTGGGATGAAAATGTTCATGGATTATTGTGATGACAGGGGTCATGGAGCATTGTGATGACAAAGGTCATGGATCATTTTGATTTCAAGGAGCATGGAGCATTTTGATGACAAGGGCATGAAGCAATGTGATCCCAAGGTTCATGGAGGATTGTGATGACAATGGTATTGGAGTATTGTGATGACAAGCACATAGAGCATTGTAATGACCAGGTCATGTAGAATTTTCTGACAAAGGCATGGATCATTGTGATGACATATGTCATGGAGCACTGTGAGGACAAGCGTCATGGAGCATTGTGAATACAGGGGTCATGGAGCATTGGGATGACAAGGGCATGGATCATTGTGATGACAAGGGTCATGGATCATTGGGCTGAAAAAGTTCATGGAGTATTGTGATGACAGGGGTCATGGAGCATTGTGATTACAGGCGTCTTGGAGCATTGTGATGACAAGAGTCCCGGATCATTGTGTTGTCAGGTGTCATGGAGCGTTGTGATGACAGTGGTCATGGAGCATTTTGATGATATTTGTCATGGAGCATTGTGATTAGAAGGTCATGGAGCATTTGGCTGAAAATGTTCATGGAGTATTATGATGCCAGGTGTCATGGAGCATTTTGATGACAAGGGTATGGAGCATGGTGATGACAAGGTACTGGAGCATTGTGATGAGATGACCATGGAGACTTGTGATGACAAGTCTCATGGAGCATTCTGATGAAAAGAGGCATGGAGCATTGTGATTACAGGGGTCTTGGAGCATTGTGATGCCAAGGGCATGGAGCACTCTCAGGAGAAGTCCATGGAAAATTCTGATGACATGCATCATGGAGCTTTGTGATGACAAGGGCATGGAGCATTGTGATTACAGTGGTTTTGGAGCATTGTGATGACAAGGGTCATGGAGCCTTGTGATGACAAGGCCGTGGAGCATTGCGATGGCAGGGGTCATGGAGCATTGTTATGACAGAGGTAATGGAGCATTGTGATGAGAAGGGCATTGAGCATTGGTCTGAAATGTTTCATGGATTATTGTGATGAGAGTGGGCAAGGAGCATTGTGATGAGAAGGGCACGGTACACTGTGATACATGGGTCATGGGGGATTGTAATGACAAGGACATGGAGCATTGTGATGAGAAGGGCATCGAGAATTGTGATGGCAATTGTCATGGAGCTTTGTGATGACAAGGGCATTGAGCAATATGATGAGAGCGTTCATGGAGCATTATGATGACAAAGGCATGGAGCATTGTGGTGACAGGTGTCATGGAGCACTGTGATGACAAGCGTCACGGAGCTTTGTGAATACAGGGGTCATGGAGCATTGGGATGACAAGGGCATGGTTCAATGTGATGACAAGGGTCATGGAGCATTGGGCTGAAAATGTTCATGGAATATTGTGAGGACAGGGGTTATGGAGCATTATGATGACTAGGGAATGGAGCATTTTGATGACAAGATTTCCGGATCATTGTGTTGTCAGGTGTCATGGAGTGTTGTGATGACAGTGGTCATGGAGCATTGTGATGATATTGGGAATGGAACATTGTGATGAGAATGTTGTGGAGCATT
The DNA here is from genome assembly GCF_964341445.2 of Mesoplodon mirus. Classification (NCBI taxonomy): domain Eukaryota; kingdom Metazoa; phylum Chordata; class Mammalia; order Artiodactyla; family Ziphiidae; genus Mesoplodon; species Mesoplodon mirus. The sequence continues at coordinate 346,718 of NW_028295421.1, forward strand.
GTGATTACAGGTGTCTTGATGCATTGTGATGAAATGGGCATTAAGCCTTTTCATGACAGGGTTCAAAAGCATACTGACGACAAGTGTAAGGGAGCATTGTGATGACAAGTGTATTGAGCATTTGATGACAAATGTCATGGAGCATTGTGATGAGAAGACCATGGATAATTGTGATGATGAGCGTCATGGGGTGTTGTGATGATAAGTCTTATGGAACATTGTGATCACAAGGGTTTGGAGCATTGTTATGACAGAGGTCATGGAGAATTTAGATTTCATTGTGATGACAATAGCCTGAAACATTATGATGATGGGCATGGTGCATTGTGATGACAGGGTTCATGGAGCATTGAGATGAAAAGGGGCATGGAGCATTGTGATTACAGGGGTCTTGGAGCATTGTGATGACAAGGGCATGGATCATTGTGAGAAGAAGGCCATGGAACATTCTGATGACATGCGTCATGGAGCACTGTGATGACAAGGGCATGGAGCATTGTGATTACAGGGGTCTTGGAGCATTGTGATGACAACGGTCATGGAGCCTTGTGATGACATGCCGTTGAACAATGTGATGGCAGGTGTCATGGAGCATTGTTATGACAGAGGTAATGGAGCATTGTGATGAGAAGGGCATTGAGCTTTGGTCTAAAATGTTTCATGGATTATTGTGATGAGAGTGGGCAGGGAGCATTGTGATGACAAGGGCACGGAACACTGTGATGCATGGTTCATGGAGGATTGTAATGACAAGGGCATGGAGCATTGTGATGAGAAGGGCATCGAGCATTGTGATGACAAGTGTCATGGAGCTTTGTGATGACAAGGGCATGGAGCAATGTGATGAGAGTGTTCATGGAGCTTTGTGATGACAATGACATGGAGCATTGTAATGCCAATGATCATGGAGATTTGTGATAACAAATAACAGGGAGCATTTCGATTACAATGGTGTGGTGCATTGTGATGAGAAGGGCAGGGAGCATTTTGATGACAGGGTCATGCAGCAATTTGATGAAAATGTAATGCAATATTTTGAGGGCAGGGGTTATAGATCATTGTGCTGCCAGGGATCATTTAGCTTTGGGATGAAAAGGGTCATGGTGCATTTTGATGACAGGGGTTATGGAACATTGTGATGTCTGGGGTCATGGAACATTGTGATGATAAGGGTATGTAGCACTGTGATGACAGGGGTCATGGAACATTATGATTACAGGGGTGAGGGGTATTGTGATGACTAGTGATGGAACATTGTGATATCTCTGGTGAGAGAGCATTTGGATGAGAAGTGCATTGAGCATTGTGATTACAAGTTTTATGGAGCATAGCGATTACAAGGTTGTGGACCAATGTGATGAAAAGCACGTGGCACATTGTGATTACAAGTGTCATGGAGCATTGTTCTGACAAAGGCATGGAGCATTGTGATGAAAATGGTCACGGAGCGTTGTGATGAAAAGTTCATGGAGCATTGTGGTTGCAAAGGTCACAGAGCCGTGTAATGACACGGGCAAGGACCGTTTTGATGACAAACGTTATGAAGCATTGTGATGAATGGAGTCACGGAGCATTGTGATGATAGGGGTCATGGAGCATTGTGATGACAAGGGCACGGAGCATTGTGGTGACATGGGCATGGAGCATTGGTTTGACAAGTTTCATAGATTATTGTGATGAGAGTGGACATGGTGCATTGTAATGACAAGTGTATGGATCATGGTGATGAGAAGGCCATGGAGTATTGTGAAGACAGGTGTCAGGGAGCATTGTGATGACATATGTCATGGTCCATTGCGATGATAATGGCATGGAGCATTGTGATGCTAAATGTAATGGAGGATTTTGATGACAAATAAAAAGGAGCATTGTGATGACTAGGGCTTGGAGCAATATGATGACAAGGGCTATTGAGAATTTTCATCACAAGGTCGTGAAGCATTGTGATGAATGGAGTCATGGAGCATTGTGATGACAAGGGCATGGAGCATTTGTCTAATAAATTTCATGGATTATTGCGATGACAGTTGGAATGGCGCAGTGTGATGACAAGGGCATGGAACATTGTGAGGACCAAGTCATGCAGTATTGTGAAGACAGGTGTCAGGGAGCATTGTGATGAGATATGTAATGGCCCATTGTGATGACAATGGCATAGCGCATTGTGATGCCAAGTGTCATGGAGGATTCTGATGACAAAGGTAATGGAGCATTGTGATGACAATGGCTTGGAGCATTGTGATGACAAGGGTCAGGGAGCATTGTGCTGACAAGTGCATGAAAATTGTGATGACAAGGGTCATGGAGCATTCTGATGACAAGCTTGTGGAGTATTTTGATGGCAATGGCATGGAGCATTGTGATGAAAACGGCATGGGGCATACTGATGAAAAAGGCATGGAGCCTTTTCGTGACAGGTTTCAAGGAGCATTCTGACGACAAGATTCAGGAAGCATTGTAGTGACAAGTGTATTTAGAATTGTGATGACAATGGTCATGGAGCATTGTGATGAAAAGGCCATGGAGTATTGTAATGACAGGCATCATGGAGCGTTGTGATGACAAGTTTTATGGAACATTGTGATTACAAGGGTTTGGAGCATTGTGATGAGAGAGGTCATGGATCATTTTGATTTCAAGGATCATGGAGCACTGTGATGACAAGGGCATGAAGCAATGTGATCCCAAGGTTCATGGAGGATTGTGATGACAATGGTAATGGAGTACTGTGATGACAAGCGCCTAGAGCATTGTAATGACAAGGTCATGTAGCATTTGCTGACAAAGGCATGGAGCATTGTGGTGACAGGTGTCATGGAGCATTGTGATGACAAGGGCATAGATCATTGTGATGACAAGGGTCATGGAGCATTGGGCTGAAAAAGTTCATGGAGTATTTTGATGACAGGTGTCATGGAGCATTGGGATAACAAGGGAATGGAGCATTGTGATGAAAAGGGCATGGAACATTGGTCTAATAAAATTTATGGATTATTGCGATGACATGTGGAATGAAGCATTGTGATGACAAGGACATGGAGCAGTGATATGACAAGAGTCCCGGATCATTGTGTTGTCAGGTGTCATGGAGTGTTGTGATGACAGTGGTCATGGAGCATCGTGATGATATTGGTCAGTGAGCATTGTGATGAGAATGTCATGGAGCATTGGGCTGAAAATATTCATGGAGTATTGTGATGAAAGGGGTCATGGAGCACTGTGATGAAATGGGCATGGATCATTGTGATGAAAAAGGCATGGATCCTTGTCATGACAGGGATCAAGGAGCATACTGACGACAAGTGTCAAGGAGCATTGTGATGACAAGTGTATTGAGCATTGTGATGACAAAGATCATGGAGCATTGTTATGACAAGACCATGGATAATTGTGATGATGACCGTCATGGAGTGTTGTGATTATAAGTGTTATGGAACATTGTGATCACAAGGGTTTGGAGCATTATGATGACAGAGGTCATGGAGAATTTTGATTTCATTGTAATGCCAATAGCCTGAAGAATTATGATGATGGGCATGGTGCATTGTGATGGCAGTGTTAATGGAGCATGGAGATGAAAAAGGGCATGGAGCATTGTGATTACAGGGGTCTTGGAGCATTGTGATGACAAGGGCATGGAGCATTGTGAGGAGAAGGCCATGGAACCTTCTGATGATATGCGTCATGGAGCTTTGTGATGACAATGGCATGGAGCATTTTGATTACAGGTGTCTTGGAGCATTGTGATGACAAGGGTCATGGAGCCTTGTGATGACAAGGCCGTGGAACAATGTGATGGCAGGGGTCATGGAGCATTGTTATGACAGAGTTAATGGAGCATTGTGATGAGAAGGGCATTGAGCATTGGTCTGAAATATTTCATGGATTATTGTGATGAGAGTGGGCATGAAGCATTGTGATGACAAGGGCACGGAACACTGTGATACATGGGTCATGGAGGCTTGTAAGGACAAAGGCATGGAGCAATGTGATGAGAGAGTTCAAGGAGCACTGTGATGACAATGACATGGAGCATTGTGAGGAGAAGGCCATGGAGCATTCCGATTACATGCATCAGGTAGATTTGTGATGACAAGGGCTAGGAGCATTGTGATTACAGGGGTCTTGGAACATTGTGATGAAAAGGGCATGGATAATTGTGATGAAAAATGCATGTAGCCTTGTCATGACAGGGTTGAAGGAGCATACTGACAAGTGTCAGGGAGCATTGTGATGACAAGTGTATTGAGCATTGTGATGACAAAGATCATGGAGCATTGTGATGACAAGACCATGGATAATTGTGATGATGATCGTCATGGGTGTTGTGATGATAAGTATTATGGAACATTATGATCACAATGGTTGGGAGCATTTTGATGACAGAGGTCATGGAGAATTTTGAATTCATTGTAATGATAATAGCCTGAAGCATTATGATGATGGGCATGGTGCATTGTGATAACAGGGTTCATGGAAAATTGAGGTGAAAAAGGGCATGGAGCATTGTGATTTAAGGGGTCTTGGAGCATTGTGATGACAAGCGCATAGAGGATTTTAATGACAAGCTCATGTAGAATTTTGCTGACAAAGGCATGGAGCATTGTGGTGACAGGTGTCATGGAGCATTGGGATGACAAGGGCATAGATCATTGTGATGACAAGGGTCATGGAGCATTGGGCTGAAAAAGTTCATGGAGTATTTTGATGACAGGTGTCATGGAGCATTGGGATAACAAGGGAATGGAGCATTGTGATGAAAAGGGCATGGAACATTGGTCTAATAAAATTTATGGATTATTGCGATGACATGTGGAATGAAGCATTGTGATGACAAGGACATGGAGCACTGATATGACAAGAGTCCCGGATCATTGTGTTGTCAGGTGTCATGGAGTGTTGTGATGACAGTGGTCATGGAGCATCGTGATGATATTGGTCAGTGAGCATTGTGATGAGAATGTCATGGAGCATTGGGCTGAAAATATTCATGGAGTATTGTGATGAAAGGGGTCATGGAGCATTGTGATGAAATGGGCATGGATCATTGTGATGAAAAAGGCATGGATCCTTGTCATGACAGGGATCAAGGAGCATACTGACGACAAGTGTCAAGGAGCATTGTGATGACAAGTGTATTGAGCATTGTGATGACAAAGATCATGGAGCATTGTTAAGACAAGACCATGGATAATTGTGATCATGAGCGTCATGGAGTGTTGTGATTATAAGTGTTATGGAACATTGTGATCACAAGGGTTTGGAGCATTATGATGACAGAGGTCATGGAGAATTTTGATTTCATTGTAATGCCAATAGCCTGAAGAATTATGATGATGGGCATGGTGCATTGTGATGGCAGTGTTAATGGAGCATGGAGATGAAAAAGGGCATGGAGCATTGTGATTACAGGGGTCTTGGAGCATTGTGATGACAAGGGCATGGAGCATTGTGAGGAGAAGGCCATGGAACCTTCTGATGATATGCGTCATGGAGCTTTGTGATGACAATGGCATGGAGCATTTTGATTACAGGTGTCTTGGAGCATTGTGATGACAGGGGTCATGAAGCTCTGTGATGACAAGGGCAAGGAGCATTGTGCTTAGAAAGGCATACAGCATTGTGATGACAAGGGTCAAAGAGCATTGTGATAAAAAGTTAATGGAACATTGTGGTTAAAAAGGTCACAGAGAGTGTTGATGATGAGGGCATGGACCATTGTGATGACAAAGTTCCTGAAGCATTGTGATGACTGGAGTCATGGAGCATTGTGATAAAAAGGTCATGGAGAATTGTGATGACAAGGGCATGGATCATTGATCTAATAAGTTTCATGGATTATTGCGATGACAGTTGGAATGGCGCATTGCGATGAGAAGGGCATGGAGCATTGTGATCACAAGGTCATGCAGTATTGTGAAGACAGGTGTCAGGGAGCATTGTGATGAGATATGTAATGGCCCATTGTGATGACAATGGCATGGAGCATTGTAATGCCAAGTGTCATGGAGGATTCTGATGACAAAGGTAATGGAGCGTTGTGATGCCAATGGCTTGGAGCATTGTGATGACAAGGGTCAGGGAGCATTGTGCTGACAAGTGCATGGAGAATTGTGATGACATGGGTCATGGAGCATTCTGATGACAAGCTTGTGGATTATTTTGATGACAATGGCATGGAGCATTGTGATAAAAACAGCATTGGGCTTTGTGATGAAAATGGCATGGAGCCTTTTGGTGACAGGTTTCAAGGAGCATTCTGACGACAAGTTTCAGGAAGCATTGTAATGACAAGTGTATTTAGAATTGTGATGACAAAGGTCATGGAGCATTGTGATGAAAAGGGCATGGAGTATTGTGATGACAGGCATCATGGAGCGTTGTGATGACAAGTGTTATGGAACATTGTGATCATAAGTGTTTGGAGCATTGTGATGACAGAGGTCATGGATCATTTTGATTTCAAGGAGCATGGAGCATTGTGATGACAATGGCATGAAGCAATGTGATCCCAAGGTTCATGGAGGATTGTGATTACAATGGTAATGGAGTATTGTGATGACAAGCGCATAGAGCATTGTAATGACAAGGTCATGTAGCATTTTGCTGACAAAGGCAGGGAGCATTGTGATGACAGGTGTCATGGAGCACTGTGATAACAACCGTCACGGAGCATTGTGAATACAGGGGTCATGGAGCATTGGGATGGCAAGGGCATGGATCATTGTGATGACAAGTGTCATGGAGCATTGGGCTGAAAATGTTCATGGAGTATTTTGATGACAGGGGTCATGGAGCATTGTGATGACAGAGGTCATAGAGAATTTTGATTTCATTGTGCTGACAATAGCCAGAAGCATTATGATGATGGGCATGATGCACTGTGATGACAGGGTTCATGGACCATTGATATGAAAAGGGGCATGGAGCACTGTGTTTACAGGGGTCTGGGAGCATTGTGATGAAAAGGGCCTGGAGCCTTTTGATGAGAAGGCCATGGAACATTCTGATGACATGTGTCATGGAGCTTTGTGATGACAAGGGCATGGAGCAATGTGATGAGAGCATTCATGGAGCATTGTGATGACAAAGACATGGAGCGTTGTGATGCCAAGCGTCATGGATCTTTGTGATGACAAATGTCATGGAGCATTTTGATGACAAGTGCGTTGTGCATTGTGATGAGAAGGGCAGGAGCATTGTGATGAAAGGGTCATGGAGCAATTTGATGAAAAAGGTCATGGAATATTTTGATGACAGGGGTTATGGAACATTGTGATGTCAGTGGTCATGGAGCATTTTGATGAAAAGGGTCATGGAGCATTTTGATGACAGGGGTTATGTAACATTGTGATGTCAGTGGTCATCAAACATTGTGATGATAATGCATGTAGCATTGTGATGACAGGAGTCATGGAACATTGTGATGACAGGGGTGAGGGAGTATTGTGACGAATAGTGATGGTAACATTGTGATATCAGTGGTGAGAGAGGATTTTGATGAGAAGTGCATGGAGCATTGTGATGACAAGGTTTATGGAGCATTGTGATGACAAGATTGTGGAGCACTGTGATGACAAGCGCATGGTGCATTGTGATGACATGTGTCGTGGAGCATCGTGCTGACAAGCGCATGGAGCATTGTGATGACAAGGATCATGGAGCATTGTGCTGAGAAAGGCATAGAGCATGGTGATGACAAGGGTCAAAGAGCATTGTGATGAGAAGTTCATGGAGCATTGTGGTTAAAAACGTCACAGAGACTGTTGATGATGAGGGCATGGACCATTGTGATGACAAAGGTCAAGAAGCATTGTGATGAATGGAGTCACAGAGCATTGTGATGACAGGGTTCATGGAGCATTGTAATAACAAGGGAATGGAGCATTGTGATGACAAGGACATGGAGCATTGGTCTAATAAGTTTCATGGATTATTGCGATGAGAGTTGGAATGGCGCATTGTGATGACAAGGGCATGGAGCATTGTGATGACCAGGTCATGCAGTATTGTGAAGACAGTTATCAGGGAGCATTGTGATGACATATATAATCACCCATTGTGATGACAATGGCATGAAACATTGTGATGTCAAGTGTCATGGAGGATTCTGATGACAAAGGTCATGGAGCATTGTGATGACAATGGCTTGGAGAATTATGATGACAAGGGTCAGGTAGCTTTGTGCTGAGAATTGCATGGAGAATTATGATGACAAGGGTCATGGAGCATTCTGATGACAAGCTTGTGGAGTATTTTGATGACAATGGCATGGAGCATTGTGATGAAAACAGCATGCGGCATTGTGATGAAAAATCATGGAGCCTTTCGTGACAGGGTTCAAGGAGCATTCTGACGACAAGTGTCAGGGAGCATTGTGATGACAAGTGTATTGAGAATTGTGATGACAAAGGTCATGGAGCATTGTGATTAAAAGGACATGCAGTATTGTGATGACAGGCATCATGGAGTGTTGTGATGACAAGTGTTATGGAACATTGTGATCACAAGTGTTTGGATCATTGCGATGACAGAGGTCATGGATCATTTTGTTTTCAAGGAGCAGGGAGCATTGTGATGACAAAGTCATGAAGCAATGTAATCCCAAGGTTCATGGAGGATTTTGATGACAATGGTAATGGAGTATTGTGTTGACAAGTGCATAGAGCATTGTAATGAAAAGGTCATGTAGCATTTTGCTGACAAAGCATGGAGCATCGTAATGACAGGTGTCATGGAGCACTGTGATGACAAGCGTCACGGAGCATTGTGAATACAGGGGTCATGGAGCATTGGGATGACAGATGTCATGGAGTATTTTGATTTCATTGTGCTGACAATAGCTGGAAGCATTATGATGATGGGCATGATGCATTGTGATGACAGGTTTCATGGACCATTGAGTTGAAAACGGGCATGGAGCATTGTGATTACAGGGGTCTGGGAGCATTGTGATGATAAGGGCATGAAGCATTTTGATGAGAAGACCATGGAACATTCTGATGACATGTGTCATGGAGCTTTGTGATGACAACGGCATGGAGCATTTTGATTACAGGGGTCTTGGAGCACTGTGATGACAAGGGTCATGGAGCCTTGGGATGACAAGGCCGTGGAACATTGTGATGGCAGGGATCATGGAGCATTGTTTTGACAGGGGTAATGGAGCATTGTGATGTGAAGGGCATGGAGCATTGTGTTTACAAGATTTATGGAGCATTGCCATGACAAATTTGTGGACCTTTGGGATGAAAATCGCGTCGCCCTTTGGGTTGACCAGTGTTATGGAGCATTTTTCTGACAAAGGCATGGAGCATTGTGATGACAAGGGTCTCGGAGCATTGTGATGTAAAGTTCATGGAACTTTGTGGTTACAAAGGTAACAGAGCCTTTTGATGACACGAGCATTGACCATTGTGATGACAAATGTTATGAAGAATTGTGATGACAGGAGTCACGGAGCATTGTGATGACAGGGGTCATGGAGCAATGTGATGACAAGGGCATGGAGCATTGTGCTAAGAAAGGCATAGTGCATTGTGATGACAAGTGTCAAAGAGCATTGTGATGAAATGTTCATGGAGCATTGTGCTTAAAAATGTCACAGAGACTGTTGATGATGAGGGCATAGACCACTGTGATGACAAAAGTCATGGAGCAATGTGATGACTGGAGTCACGGAGCATTGTGATGACAGGGGTCATGGAACATTGTGATAACAAGGGCATGGAGCATTGTGATGACAAGGGCATGGAGCACTGGTCTAATAATTTTCATGGAGTATTGCGATGACACTTGGAATGGCGCATTGTGATGACAAGGGCATGTAGCACTGTGATGACCAGGTCTTGCAGTATTGTGAAGAGAGGTGTGAGGGAGCACTGTGATGACATATGTAATGGCCCATTGTGATAACAACGGCCTGGAGCATTGTGATGCCAAGTTTCATGGAGGATTCTGATGCCAAAGTTAATGGAGCTTTGTGATGACAAGGGTCAGGGAGCATTGTGCTGTCAAGTGCATGGAGAATTGTGATGACAAAGGTCTTGGAGCATTGTGATGACAAGCTTGTGGAGTATTTTGATGACAATGGCATGGAGCATTGTGAAGAAAATGGCATGGGGCTTTGTGATGAAAAAGGCATGGAGCCCTTTCGTGACAGGGTTCAAGGATCATTATGACGACAAGTGCCAGGGAGCACTGTGATGACAAGTGTATTGAGAATTGTGATGACAAAGGTCATGGAGCATTGTGATGAAAAGGGCATGGAGTATTGTGATGACAGGCATCATGGAGCGTTGTCATGACAAGTATTATGGAACATTGTGATTCCAAGTGTTTGGAGCATTGTGATGACAGGGGTCATGGATCATTTTGATTTCAAAGTGCATGGAGCATTGTGATGACAAGGGCATGAAGCAATGTGATCCCAAGGTTCATGGAGGTTTGTGATGACAATGGTAATGGAGTATTGTAATGACAAGCGCATAGAGCATTGTAATGACAATGTCATGTAGCATTTTGCTGACAAAGGCATGGAGCATTGTGATGCCAAGTATCATGGAGCATTGGGCTGAAAATGTTCATGGAGTATTGTGATGACAAGGGTCATGGAGCATTGTGATGAGTAGGGAATGGAGCACTGTGATGACAAGTGTCCCGGATCATTGTGTTGTCAGGTGTCATGGAGTGTTGCGATGACAGTGGTCATGGAGCATTTTTATGGTATTTTTCATGGAGCATTGTGATGAGAATTTCATGGAGCATTGGGCTGAAAATATTCATGGAGTATTGTGATGACAGGGGTCATGGAGCATTGTGATGACAAGGGAATGCAGCATGGTGATGACAAGGTCCTGGAGCATTGTGATGATAAAAGCATGGAGACTTGTGATGACAAGTCTCATGGAGCATTCTGATGAAAAGGGGCATGGAGCATTATGATTACAGGGGTCTTCTAGCATTGTGATGACAAGGGCCTGGAACATTGTGAGGAGAAGGCCGTGGAGCATTCTGATGACAAGTGTCATTGAGCTTTGAGATGACAAGGGCATGGAGCACTGTGATTACAGGTGTCTTGGAACATTGTGATGAAAAGGCATGGATCATTGTGATGAAAAGTCATGGAGCCTTGTCATGACAGTGTTCAAGGAGCATACTGACGACAACTGTCAGGGAGCATTGTGATGACAAGTGTATTGAGAATTGTGATGACAAAGGTCATGGATCATTGTGATGAGAAGACCATGGATAATTGTGATGATCAGTGTCATAGGGTGTTGTGATGTTAAGTGTTATGGAACATTGTGATCACAAGGGTTAGGAGCATTATGATGACAGTGGTCATGGATAATTTTGATTTCATTGTGATGACAATAGCCTGAAGCATTTTGATGATGGGCATGGAGCATTCTGATAAGAGGCTTCATGGAGCATTGAGATGAAAAGTAGTATGGAGCATTGTGAATACAGGGGTCTTGGAGCTTTGTCATGACAAGGGCATGGAGGATTGTGATGAGAAGGCCATGGAACATTCTGATGGCATGTGTCATGGGGCTTTGTGATGACAAGGGCATGGAGCATTGTGATTACAGGGGTCTTGGAGCATTGTGATGACATGGGTCATGGAGCCTTTTGATGACTGGGCCGTGGAACATTGTGTGGGCAGGTGTCATGGAGCATTGTTATGACAGAGGTAATGGAGCATTGTGATGAGAAGGGCATTGAGCATTGGTCTGAAAGTTTTCATGGATTTTTGTGATGAGATTGGGCATATAGCACTGTGATGACAAGGGCAAGGAACACTGTGATACATGGGTCATGGAGGATTGTAATGACAAGGGCATGGAGCATTGTGATGAGAACGGCATCGAGCATTGTGATGAGGAGTGTCATGGAGCTTTGTGATGACAAGGGCATGGAGCAATGTGATGAGAGTGTTCATGGAGCATTCTGATGACAATGACATGTAGCATTGTGATGCCTAGGGTCATGGAGCTTTGTGATGACACAGTCATTGAGCATTTTGATGACAAGGGTGTGGTGCATTGTGATGAGAAAGGCAGGGAGCATTTTGATGACAGGGTCATGCATCAATTTGATGAAAATTGTAATGGAACATTTTGATGACTGGGGTTATAGAACATTGTGATGCCAGGGGTCATGGAGCTTTGGGATGAAAAGGGTCATGGAGCATTTTGATGACAGTGGTTATGGAACATTTTGATGTCATGGGTCATGGAACATTGTGATGATAAGTGGATGTAGCATTGTGATGACAGGGGTCATGGAACATTGTGATAACAGGGTTGAGTGAGGATTGTGATGACTAGTGATGGAACATTGTGATATCTGATGTGAGAGAGCATTTGGATGAGAAGTTCATGGAGCATTGTGATTACAAGGTTTATGGAGCATAGCGATGACAAGGTTGTGGATCATTGTGATGAAAAGCGCATGGCACTTTTTGATAACAACGGTCATGGAGCATTGTCCTGACAAAGGCATGGAGCATTGTGATGACAATGGTCATGGAGAATTGTGATGAAAGGTTCATGGAGCATTGTGTTTACAAAGGTCACAGAGCCTTGTGATGACGCACTCATGGACCGTTGTGATGACAAACGTTATGAAACATTGTGATGACTGGAGTCACGGAGCATTGTGATGACAGGGGTCATGGAGCATTGTGATAACAAGGGTATGGAGCATTGTGATGACAGGGGCATGGAGCATTGGTCTGACAAGTTTCATAGATTATTGTGATGACATTGGACATGGTGCATTGTGATGACAAGGGCATGGAGCATTTTGATGAGAAGGCCATGGAACATTCTGATGACATGTGTCATGGAGCTTTGTGATGACAAGGGCATGGAGCATTTTGATTACAGGGGTCCTGGAGCATTGTGATGACAAGCGTCATGGAGCCTTGTGATGACAAGGCTGTGGAACATTGTGATGGCAGGGGTCATGGAGCATTGTTATGACAGGGGTCATGGAGCATTGTGATGACAAGGGCATGGAGCATTGTGATGACCGGGTCATTGAACATTGGTCTGACAAGTTTCCTAGATTATTGTGATGACAGTGGACATGGTTCATTGTGATGACAAGGGCATGGAGCATTGTGATGTCAAGGGCATGGAGTATTGTGAAGACAGTTGTCAGGGAGCATTCTGATGACATATGTCAAGGTCCATTGCGATGACAATGGCATGGAGCACTGTGATGCCAAATGTAATGGAGGATTGTGATGACAAATATAATGGAGCATTGTGATGACTAGGGCTTGGAGCATTATGTTGGCAAGGGCCATTGAGAATTTTCATGACAATGTCGTGAAGCATTGTGATGATAAGGTCCTGGAGCACTCTGATGAGAAATACATGGAGCCTTGTGATGACAAATCTCATGGAGCATACTGATGAAAAGGGGCATGGAGCATTCTGATTAGAGGCGTTTTGGAACATTATGATAACTATGGCATGGAGCATTGTGATGACAAGGGCATGGACCATTGGTCTAATAATTTTCATGGATTATTGTGATGACAGTTGGAATGGTGAATTGTGATGACAAGGGCATGGAGCATTGTGATGACCAGGTTATGCATTATTGTGAAGAGATGTGTCATGGAGCATTGTGATGACATATGTAATGGCTCATTGTGATGACAATGTCATGGAGCATTGTGATGCCAAGTGTCATGGAGGATTCTTATGACAAATGTAATGGAGCTTTGTGATGAAAATGGCTTGAAGCATTGTGATGACAAGGGTCAGGAAGCATTGTTCTGACAAGTGCATGGAGAATTGTGATGACAATGGTCATGGAGCATTCTGATGACAAGCTTGTGGACTATTTTGATGACAATGGCATGGAGCATTGTGATGAAAATGGCATGGGGTTTTGTGATGAAAAATGCAGGGAGCCTTTTTGTGACAGGTTTCAAGGAGCATTATGACGACAAGTGTCAGGGAACATTGTGATGACAAGTGTATTGAGAATTGTGATGACAAAGGTCATGAAGCACTGTGATGAAAAGGGCATGGATTATTGTGATGACAGGCATCATGGAGCGTTGTGATGACAACTGTTATGGAACATTGTGATCACAAGTGTTTGTAACATTGTGATGACAGAGGTCATGGATCATTTTGATTTCAAGGAGCATGGAGCTTCGGGATGACAAGGGCATGAAGCAATGTGATCCTAGGTTCATGGAGGATTGTGATGACAATGGTAATGGAGTACTGTGATGACAAGCGCATAGAGCATTGTAATGACAAAGTCATGTAGCATTTTGCTGACGAAGTCATGGAGCATTGTGATGACAGGGGTCATGGAGCATTGTGAAGACAAGGGAATGGAGCATGGTGATGATAAGTTCCTGGAGCATTGTGATGAGAAGACCATGGAGACTTGTAATGAAAATTCTCATGGAGCATTCTGATGATAAGGGACATGGAGCTTTGTGATTACAGGGGTCTTGGAGCATTGTGATGACAAGGGCATGGAGCATTGTGAGGAGAATGCCATGGAACATTCTGATGACATGCGTCATGGAGCTTTGTGATATCAAGGGCATGGAGCACTGTGATTACAGGGGTTTTGGAGCATTGTGAAGACAAGGGTCATGGAGCCTTGTGATGACAAGGCCGTGGAACATTGTGATGGCAGGGGTCATGGAGCATTGTTATGACAGATATAATGGAGAATTGTGATGAGAAGGGCATTGAGCATTGGTCTGAAATATTTCATGGATTATTGTGATAAGAGTGGGCATGGAGCATTGTGATGACAAGGGCACGGAACACTGTGATACATGGGTCATGGAGGATTGTAATGACAGAGGCATGGAGCATTGTGATGTAAAAGGCATGGAGCCTTGCCATCACAGCGTTCAAGGAGCATACTGACGACAGGTGTCAGGGAGTATTGTAATGCAAGTGTATTGAGCATTGTGATGACAATGATCATGGAGCATTGTGATGAGAACACCATGGACAACTGTGATGATGATCGTCATGGGGTGTTGTGATGATAAGTGTTATGGAACATTGTGATCACAAGGGTTTGGAGAATTATGATGACAGAAGTTATGGAGAATTTTGATTTCATTGTAGTGACAATACCCTGAAGCATTATGATGATGGGCATGGTGCATTGTGATGGCAGGGTTCTTGGAGCATTGAGATGAAAAGGGGCATGGAGCATTGTGATTACAGGGGTCTTGGAGCATTGTGATGACAAGGGCATGGAGCATTGTGATGAGAAGGCCATGGAACCTTCTGATGACATGCGTCATGGAGCTTTGTTATGACAAGGGCATGGAGAATTTTGATTACATGTTTCTTGGAGCATTGTGATGACAAGGGTCATGGAGCCTTGTGATGACAAGGCCGTGGAACATTGTGATGGCAGTGGTCGTGGTGCATTGTTATGACAGAGGTAATGGAGCATTGTGATGAGAAGGGCATTGAGCATTGGTTTGAAATATTTCATATTTTATTGTGATGAGTGTGGACTGGAGCCTTGTGATGACAAGGGCACGGAACACTGTGATACATGGGTCATGGAGGATTGTAATGACAAGTTCATGGAGCAACGTGATGAGAGGGTACATGGAGCATTGTGATGACAATGCCATGGAGCATAGTGAGGAAAAGGCCATGGAGCATTCTGATGACATGCGTCATGGATCTTTTGATGACAAGTGCATGGAGCATTGTGATTACAGGTGTCTTGGAGCATTGTGATGAAAAGGGCATGGATCATTGTGATGAAAAAGGCATGGAGTCTTGTCATGACAGTGTTCAAGGAGCATACTGACGACAAGTGTCAGGGAGCACTGTGAAGACAAGTGTATTGAGCATTGTGATGAAAAAGATCAGGGAGCATTGGGATCAGAAGACCAAGGATAATTGTGATGATGATCGTCATGGGGTGTGGTGATGATAAATGTTATGGAACATTGTGATCACAAGGGTTTGGAGCATTATGATGACAGAGGTCACGGAGACTTTTGATTTCATTGTAATGACAATAGCCTGAAGCATTATGATGATGGGCGTGGTGCATTGTGATGACAGGGTTCATGGTGCATTGAGATGAAAAGGGGCATGAAGCATTGTGAATACAGGGGTCTTGTAGCATTGTGATGACAAGCGCATAGAGCATTGTAATGACAAGATCATGTAGAATTTTGCAGACAAATGCATGGAGCACTGTGATGATAGGTGTCATGGAGCACTGTGATGATATGTGTCACGGAGCATTGTGAATACAGGGGTCATGGATCATTGTGATGACAAGGGTCATGGAGCATTGGGCGGAAAATGTTCATGGAGTATTGTGATGACAGGCGTCATGGAGCATTGTGATGACAGAGGTCATGGAGAATTTTGATTTCATTGTGCTGACAATAGCCGGAAGCATTATGATGATGGGCATGATGCATTGTGATGACAGGGTTCATGGAGCATTGAGATGAAAAGGGGCATGGAGCATTTTGATTACAGGGGTCTTGGAGCATTGTGATGACAAGGGCATGGAGCATTTTGATGAGAAGTCCATGGAACATTCTGATGACATGTGTCATGGAGCTTTGTGATGACAAGGGCATGGAGCATTGTGATTACAGGTGTCTTGGAGCATTGTGATGACAAGTGTCATTGAGCCTTGCGATGACAAGGCCGTGGAACATTGTGATGGCAGGGGTCAAGGAGCATTTTTATGACAGGTGTAATGGAGCACTGTGATGAGAAGGGCATGGAGCATTGTGATTACAAGTTTTATGAAGCATTGCGATGACAAATTTGTTGACCGTTGGGATAAAAATCGCATGGCACATTGTGATGACAAGGGTCATGGAGCATTTTTCTGACAAAGGCATGGAGCACTGTGATGACAAGTGTCACAGAGCATTGTGATGAAAAGTTCATGAATCATTGTGGTTAAAAAGGTCACAAAGCCTTGTGATGACACGGGAATGGACCACTGTTATGACAAATGTTATGAAGCATTGTGATGACTGGAGTCAAGGAGCATTGTGATGACAGGGTCATGTAGCACTGTGATGACAAGGGCATGGAGCATTGTGCTGAGAAAGGCGTAGATCACTGTGATGACAAGGGTCAAAGAGCATTGTGATGAAAAGTTCATGTAGCATTGTGGTTAAAAAGGTCACAGAGACTGTTGATGATGAGGGAATGGACCATTGTGATGACAAAGGTCATGAATCATTGTGAAGAGAAGTGTCAGGGAGCATTGTGATGACATATGTAATGGCCCATTGTGATGAAAATGGCATGGAGCATTGTGATGCCAAGTGTAATGGAAGATTCTGATGACAAAGGTAATGGAGCATTGTGATGACAATGTCTTGGAGCATTGTGATGACAAGGGTCAGGGAGCATTGTGCTGACAAGTGCATGGAGAATTGTGATGACAAGGGTCATGGAGCATTCTGATGACAAGATTGTGGAGTATTTTGATGACAATGGCATGGAGCATCGTGATGAAAACGGCATGGGGCAATGTGATGAAAAAGGCATGGAGCCTTTTCGTGGCAGGGTTCAAGGAGCATTCTGACGACAAGTGTCAGGGAGCATTGTGATGACAAGTGTATTGAGAATTGTGATGACAAAGGTCATGGAGCATGGTGATGAGAAGGCCATGGATAATAGTGATGATGATCTTCATGGGTTGTTGTGATTATAAGTGTTATGGAACATTGTGATCACAAGGTTTTGGAGCATTATGATGACAGAGGTCATGGAGAATTTTGATTTCATTGTGATGACAATAGCCTGAAGCATTATGATGATGGGCATGGTGCATTGTGATGACAGAGTTCATGGAGCATTGAGATGAAAAGGGGCATGGAGCACTGTGATTACAGGGGTCTTGGAGCATTGTGATGAGAAGGGCATTGAGCATTGTAATGACAAGGTCACGTAGAATTTTCCTGACAAAGGCATGGAGCATTGTGATGACAGGTGTCATGGAGAACTGTGATGACAAGTGTCACGAAGCACTGTGAATACAGGGGTCATGAAGCATTGGGATGACAAGTGCATGGATCATTGTGATGACAAGTGTCATGGAGCATTGGGCTGAAAATGTTCATGGAGTGTTGTGATAACAGGGGTCATGGAGCATTGTGATGACAGAGGACATGGAGAATTTTTATTTCATTGTGATGACAATAGCCTGAATCATTATGATAATCAGCATGATGCATTGTGATGACAGGGTTCATGGAGCATTGAGATGAAAAGGGGCATGGAGCACTGTGTTTACAGGGGTTTTGGAGCATTGTGATGACATGGGCATGGAGCATTTTGATGAGAAGGCCAAGGAACAATCTGATGACATGGGCATGGAGCATTTTGATGAGAAGGCCAAGGAACAATCTGATGACATGTGTCATGGAGCTTTGTGATGACAACGGCATGGAGTGTTGTGATTAAAGGGGTCTTCGAGCATTGTGATGACAAGTGTCATGGAGCCTTGTGATCACAATGCCGTGGAACATTGTGATGGCAGGGGTCATGGAGCATTGTTATGACAGGGGTAATGGAGCATTGTGATGAGAAGGGCATGCAGCATTGTGATTACAATGTTTATGGAGCATTGTGATGATAAATTTTTGGACCGTTGGGATGAAAAGCACGTGGCACATTGTGATGACAATAGTCATGGAGCATTTTACTGACAAAGGCATGGAGCATTGTGATGACAAAGGTCATGGAGCACTGGGCTGAAAATGTTCATGGAGTGTTGTGATGACAGTGGTCATGGAGCATTTTGATGACTAGGGAATGGAACATTGTGATGACAAGTGTCCCGGATCATTGTGTTGTCAGCTGTCCTGGAGTGTTGTGATGACAGTGGTCATGGAGCATTGTGATGATATTGGCCATGGAGCATTGTGATGAGTAGGTCGTGGAGCACTGGGCTGAAAATGTTCATGGGTTATTGTGAAGACAGGGGTCATGGAGCATTGTGATGACAAGTGAATGGAGCATGGTGATGACAAGGTCCTAGAGCTTTGTGATGAGAAGACCATGGAGACTTGTGATGATAAGTCTCATGGAGCATTCTGATGAAAATTGGCATGGAGCATTGTGATTACAGGGGTCTTGGAGCATTTTGATGACAAGAGCATGGAGCATTGTGATGAGAAGGCCATGAAGCATTCTGATGACATGTGTCATGGAGCTTTTTGATGACAAGTGCATGGAGCGTTGTTATGACAACGGAATGGAGCATGGTGATGACAAGGTCCTGGGGCATTGTGATGAGAAGACGATGGAGACTTCTGATGAGAAGTCTCATGGAGCATTCTGATGAAAAGGTGCATGGAGCATTGTGATTACAGGTGTCTTGGAGCATTGTGATGACTAGGGCATGGAGCATTGTGATGAGAAGGCCATGGAGCATTCTGATGACATGCGTCATGGAGTTTTGTGATGACAAGGGCATGGAGCATTGTGCTTTCAGGTGTCTGGAGCATTGTGATGACAAGTGTCATGGAACCTTGTGATGACTAGGCCGTGGAACATTTTGATGGCAAGGGTCATGGTGCATTTTTATGACAGGTGTAATGGAGCATTTTGATGAGAAGGGCATGGAACTTTGGTCTGAAATGTTTCATGGATTATAGTGATGAGAGTGCGCATGGAGCATTGTGATGACAAGGGCACGGAACACTGTGATACATGGGTCATGCAGGATTGTAATGACAAGGGCATGGAGCATTGTGATGAGAAGGGCATCGAGCATTGTGATGACAAGTGTCATGGATCTTTGTGATGAGAAGGGCATGGAGCATTGTGATGAGAGGGTTCATGGAGCATTGTGATGACAATGACATGGAGCATTGGGATGCCAAGGGTCATGGAGCTTTGTGATGACAAGTCATGGAGCATTTTGATGACAAGGGCATGGTGCATTGTGCTGAGAAATGCAGGGATCATTTTGATGACCAGGTCATGCAGCAATTTGATAAAAAGTGTAAAGGAACATTTTGGTGGCATGGGTTATAGAACATTGTGATGTCAGGGGTCTTGGAGCTTTGGGATGAAAAGGGTCATGGAGCATTTTGATGACAGGGGTCATGGAACATTGTGATGTCAGGGGTCATGGAACATTGTGATGATAAGGGGATGTAGCATTGTGATGACAGGTTCCTGGAACATTGTGATTACAGGGATGAGGGAGTATTGTGATGAATAGAGATGGAACATTGTGATATCTCTGGTGAGAGAGCATTTTGATGAGATGTGCATGGACCATTGTGATTACAAGGTTTATGAAGCATAGCAATGACAATGTTGTGGACCGTTGTGATGAAATGCGCGAGGCACATTGTGATGACTATGTTCATTGAGCATTGTTCTGACAAAGAAATGGAGCTTTTTGATGACAAGGGCATGGAGCATTGTGATTACATGTGTCATGGAGCATTTTGATGACAATGGCGTCGAGCATTGTGATGAGAAGGCCATGGATAATTGTGATGACATGCGTCAAGGAGCACAGTAATGACAAGGGGTATGGAGCATTGTGATGACAGTGGCCATGGAGAAATGTGATGACAAGTGTCATGGAGCATTCTGATGACAAGCTTCTGGGGTATTGTGACGACAATGGCTTGGAGCATTGTGATGAAAAAGGCTTGAAGCCATTTCATGACAGGTTTCAAGGAGCATTCTGATGACAAGTGTCAGGGAACATTGTGATGACATGAGTATTGAGAATTGTGATGAAAAAGATCATGGAGCATTTTTAAGAAAATGGCATAGAGTATTGTGATGACAGGCATCATGGAGCGTTGTGATGACAAGTGTTATGGAACATTGTGATCACAAGGGTTTGGAGCATTGTGATGATAGAAGTCATGGATCATTTTGTTTTCAAGGAGCATGGAGCATTGTGATGACAAGGGCATGAAGCAATGTGATCCCAAGGTTCATGGATGATTGTGATGACAATGCTAATGGAGTATTGTGATGACAAGCAAATGGAGCATTTTGATGG
This sequence comes from Mesoplodon mirus, assembly GCF_964341445.2. Classification (NCBI taxonomy): domain Eukaryota; kingdom Metazoa; phylum Chordata; class Mammalia; order Artiodactyla; family Ziphiidae; genus Mesoplodon; species Mesoplodon mirus. Next base: position 367,766 of record NW_028295421.1, read on the forward strand.
CAAGGTCATGTAGCATTTTGCTGACACAGGCATGGAGCATTGTGATGATAAGGGTCATAGAGCACTTTGATGAGAAGCATCACGGATCATTGTTATTACAGGGGTCATGGAGCATTGGGATGGCAAGGTCATGGAGCATTGTGATGACAAGTGTCATGGAGCATTGGGCTGAAAATATTAATGGAGCATTGTGATGACTAGGGAATGGAGCATTGTGATGACAAGAGTCCCGGGTCACTGTGTTGTCAGGGGTCATGGAGCGTTGTGATGACAGTGGTCATGGAGCATTGTGATGATAGGGATCATGAAGCATTGTGATGAGAAGTTCCTGGAGAATTGGCGTGAAAATGTTCAGGAAGTATTGTGAGGACAAGGGTCATGGAGCATTGTGATGACAAGGGAATGGAGCACTGTGATGAAAGGTTCCTGGAGCACTGTGATGAGGAGACCATGGAGCCTCGTAATAAGAAGTCTCATGGAGCATTCTGATGAAAAGGGGCAAGGAGTATTGTGATTACAGGGGTCTTGGAGCCTTGTAATGACAAGGGCATGGAGCATTGTGATTACTGGTGTCTTGGAGCATTGTGATGAAATTGGCATGGATCATTGTTATGAAAATGGTATGGAGCCTTGTCATGACAGGGTTCCAGGAGCATACTGATGAGAAGTGTCAGGGAGCATTGTGATGACATGTGTATAGAACATTGTGATGATAAAGGTCATGGAGCACTGTGATGAGAAGACCATGGATAACTGTGATGATGAGCTTCATGGGGCGTTGTGATGATAAGTGTTATGGAACATTGTGATCACAAGGATTTGGAGCATTGTGATGAGATAGATCATCGAATATTTTGATTTCATTGTGATGACAATAGCCTGAAGCATTATGATGATGGTCATGGTGCATTTTGATGACAGGGTTCATGGAGCATTGAGATGCAAAGGGGCATGGAGCACTGAGATGCCAATTGTCATGGAGGTTTGTGATGACAAAGGTTATGGAGCATTTTGATGACAAGGGCGTGGTACATTGTGATGAGAAGGGCAGGAAGCATTGTGATGACAGGGTCATAGAGCAATTTGATGAAAAGTGTCATGGAATATTTTAATGACAGGGGTTAGGGAACATTGTGATGTCAGGGTTCATGGAGCATTTTGATGAAAAGGATCATGGAGAATTATGATGACAGGGGTTATGGAACATTGTGATGTCAGGGGTCATTGAGCATTTTGAGGAAAAGTGTTATGGAGCATTATGATGACAGGGGTTATGGAACATTGTGATGTCAGGGGTCACCGAACTTTGTGATGATATGTGCATGTAGCATTGCAAAGACAAAAGTCATGGAACATTGTGATGACAGGAGTGAGGGAGTATTGTGATGAATAGTGCTGTAACATTGTGATATCATTGGTGAGAAAGCATTTTGATGAGAAGTGCATGGAGAATTGTGATGACAAGTTTTATGGAGCATCGTGGTGACAAGATTGTGGAGCACTGTGATGAGAAGCGCAGGGTGCATTGTGATGACATGGGTCATGGAGCATTGATCTGACAAGCGCATGGAGCATTGTGATGACAAGGGTCATGGAGCATTCTGCTGAGAAAGGCATAGAACATTGTGATGACAAGGGCCAAAGAGCATTGTGATGAAAAGTTATTGGAGCATTGTGGTTAAATATGTCACAGAGACTGTTGATGACGAGGGCATGGACCATTGTGATGAGAAAGGTCATGAATCATTGTGATGAATGGAGGCATGGAGCATTGTGATGACAGGCGTCATGGAGCATTGTGATAACAAGGACATGGAGCATTGTGATGACAAGGGAATGGATCATTGGTCTAATAAGTTTCATGGATTATTGTGATGACTGTTGTAATGGCGCATTGTGATGACCAGGTCATGCAGTATTGTGAAGACAGGTGTCAGGGAGCATTGTGATGACGTATGTAATGGCCCATAGTGATGACAATGGCATGGAGCATTGTGATGCCAAGTGTCATGGAGGATTCTGATGACAAAGGTAATGGAGCATTGTGATGACAATGGCTTGGAGCATTGAGATGACAAGGGTCAGGGAGAATTTTGCTGACAGGTGCAGGGAGAATTGTGATGAAAACGGTCATGAAGTATTCTGATGACAAGCTTGTGGAGTATTTTGATGACAATGGCATGTTACATTGTGACGAAAAAGGCATGTGGCATTGTGATGACAACTGTATTGAGAATTGTGATGACAAATGTCATGGAGCATTGTGATGAGTAGGGCATGGAGTATTGTGATGACAGGCATCATGGAGCGTTGTGATGACAAGTGTTATGAAACACTGTGATCACAAGGGTTTGGAGCATTGTGATGACAGAGGTCATGGATCATTTTGATTTCAAGGAGCATGGAGCATTGTGATGACAAGGTCATGAAGCAATGTGATCCCAAGGTTCATGGAGGACAGTGATGACAATGGAAATGGAGTATTGTGATGAAATGCGAATAGAGCATTGCAATGACAAGGTCAGGTAGCATTTTGCCGACAAAGCCATGGAGCATTGTGATGACAGGTGTCATGGAGCAATGTGATGACAAGCGTCACGGACCATTGTGAATACATGTGTCATGGAGCATTGGGATGACAAGGGCATGGATCTTTGTGATGACAAGTGTCATGGAGCATTGGGCTGAAAATGTTCATGGAGTATTGTGATGACAGGGATCATGGAGCATTTTGATGACAAGTTCCTGGAGCACTTTGATGAGAAGACAATGGAGACTTGTGATGACAAGTCTCATGGAGCATTCTGATGAAAAGGGACATGTAGCATTGTGATTACAGGGGTCTTGGATCATTGTGATGACAAGGGCATGGAGCATTGTGAGGAGAAGGCCATCGAGCATTCTGATGACATGCGTCATTGAGCTTTGTGATGACAAGGGCTTGGAGCACTGTGATTACAGGGGTCTTGGAGCATTGTGATTAAAAGGGCATGGATCATTGTGATGAAAAAGGTATGGAGACGTGTCATGACAGGGTTAATGGAGAATACTGATGACAAGTGTCAGGGAGCATTGTGATGACAAGTGTATTGAGCATTGTGATAACAATGGTCATGGAGCATTGTGATGAGGAGACCATGGATAATTGTGATGATGAGCGTCATTGGGTGTTGTGATGATAAGTGTTATGGAACATTGTGATCACAAGGGATTGGAGCATTGTGATGACAGAGGTCATGGAGCATATAGATTTCACTGTGCTGACAATCGCCTGAAGCATTATCATGATGGGCCTGATGCATTGTGATGACAGTGTTCATGGAGCATTGAGATGAAAAGGGGCATGGAGCATTGTGATTACAAGGTTCTTGGAGCATTGTGATGTCAAGGGCATGGAGCATTTTGATGAGAAGGACATGGAACATTCTGATGGCATGTGTCATGGAGCTTTGTGATGACAAGTGCATGGAGCATTGTGATTACAGTGGTCTTGGAGAATTGTGATGACAAGGGAATGGAGCATTTTGATGAGAAGGCCATGGAACTTTGTAATGACATGTGTCATGGAGCTTTGTGATGACAAGGGCATGGAGCATTGTGATGACAAGTGTCATCGAGCCTTCTGATGACAAGGCCGTGGAACATTGTGATGGCAGGGGTCATGGAGCATTATTATGACAGGGGTAATGGAGCATTGTGATGAGAAGGACATGGAACATTGTGATTACAAGTTTTATGGAGCATTTCGATGACAAATTTGTGGACCGTTGGGACGAAAAGTGCGTGGCACATTGTGATGACAAGTGTCATGGAGCATTTTTCTGACAAAGGCATGGAGCATTGTGATGACAAAGGTCACGGAGCATTGTGATGAAAAGTTCACGGAGCATTGTGGTTACAATGGTAACAGCGCCTTGTGATGACGCGGGTATAGACCATTGTGATGACAAATGTTATGAAGAATTGTGATGACTGGAGTCACGGAACTATGTGATGACAGGGGTCATGGAGCATTGTGATGAAAAGGGCATGGAACATTGTGGTTACAATGGTAACAGAGCCTTGTGATGATGCGGGTATAGACCATTGTGATGACAAATGTTATGAAGAATTGTGATGACTGGAGTCACGGAACAATGTGATGACAGGGGTCATGAAGCATTGTGATGAAAAGGGCATGGAGCATTGTCCTGAGAAAGGCATAGAGCATTGTGATGACAAGGGTCAAAGAGCATTGTGATGAAATGTTCATGGAGCATTGTGGTTAAAAAGGTCACAAAGACTGTTGATGATGAGGGCATGGATCATTGTGATGACAAAGGTCATGGAGCATTGTGATGACTGGAGTCACGGAGCATTGTGATGACTGGAGTCAAGGAGCATTGTGATGACTGGGGTCATGGAACTTTGTGATAACAAGGGCATGGAGCATTGTGATGACAAGGGCATGGAGCATTGGTCTAATATGTTTCATGGATTATTGCGATGACAGTTGGAATGGCGCATTGTGATGACTAGGGCATGGAGCATTGTGATGACCAGTTCTTGCAATATTGTGAAGATAGGTGTCAGGGAGCATTGTGATGACATATGTAATGGCCCATTGTGATGACAATGGCATGGAGCATTGTGATGCCAAGTGTCATGGAGAATTCTCATGACAAATGTAATGGAGCATTGTGATGACAATGGCTTGGAGCATTGTGATGAGAAGGGTCAGGTAACACTGTGCTGACAAGTGCATGGAGAATTGTGATGACAAGGGTCATGGAGCATTCTGATGACAAGCTTGTCGAGTATTTTGATGACAATGGCATGGAGCATTGTGATGAAAATGGCATGGGGCTTTGTGATAAAATGTCATGCAGCCTTTCGTGACAGGTTTCAAGTAGCATGCTGATGACAAGTGTCAGGGAGCATTGTGATGACAAGTGTATTGAGAATTGTGATGACAAAGGTCATGGATCATTGTGATGAAAAGGGCATGGAGTAATGTTGTGACAGGCATCCTGGAGCGTTGTGAAGACAAGTGTTATGGAACATTGTGATCACAAGGGTTTGGAGCATTGTGATGACAGAAGTCATGGATCATTTTGATTTCAAAGAGCATGGAGCATTGTGATGAAAAGCGCATGAAGCAATGTGATCCCAAGGTTCATGGAGGATTGTGATGACATGGTAAATGAGTATTGTGATGACAAGCGCCTAGAGCATTGTAATGACAAGGTCATGTAGCATTTTGCTGACAAAGGCATGGAGAATTCTGATGACAGGTTTCATGCAGCACTGTGATGACAAGCGTCACGGAACATTGTGAATACAGGGGTCATGGAGCATTGGGATGACAAGGGCATGGATGATTGTGATGACAAGTGTCATGGAGGATTGGGCTGAAAATGTTCATGGAGTATTTTGATGACAGTGGTCATGGAGCATTGTGCTGATAAGGGGATGTATCATTGTGATGACAGGGGTCATGGAACATTGTTATAACAGGGTTAAGGGAGGATTGTGATGACTAGTGATGGAACATTGTGATATCTCATGTGAGAGAGCATTTGGATGAGAAGTGCATGGAGAATTGTGATTACAAGCTTTATGGAGCATAGCAATGACAAGGTTGTGTATCATTGTGATGAAATGCGCATGGCCCAATGTGATGAAAAGGGTCATGGAGCATTGTTCTGACAAAGGCATGGAGCATTGTGATGACAAGTGTCACGGAGCATTGTGATGAAAATTTCATGGACCATTGTGGTTACAAAGGTCACAGAGCCTTGTGATGACACGGGAATACACCGTTGTGATGACAAACGTTATGAAGCACTGTGATGACTGGATTCACGGAGCATTGTGATGACAGGGGTCATGGAGCATTGTGATGAATAGGGCATGGAGCATTGTGATGAAAGGGGCATGGAGATTTGGTCTGACAAGTTTCATAGATTATTGTGATGACAGTGGGCATGTAGCATTGTGATGACAAGGACATGGAGCATTGTGATGACAAGGGCATGGAGTATTGTTAAGACGTGTCAGGGAGCATTGTGATGACATATGTCACGGTCCACTGTGATGACAATGGCATGGAGCATTGGTCTAATAGTTTCATGGATTATTGTGATGACAGTTGAAATGGCGCATTGTGATGACAAGGTCATGGAGCATTTGACGACCAGGTCATGCAGTATTGTGAAGAGAGGAGTCAGGGAGCATTGTGATGACATATGTAATGGCCGATTGTGATGACAATGGCATGGAGCATTGTGATGCCAAGTGTCATGGAGGATTCTGAGGACAAAGGTAATGGAGAGTTGTGATGACTATGGCTTGGAGCATTGTGATGACAAGGGTCAGGGAGCATTGTGCTGACAAGTGCATGGAGAATTGTGATGACAAGGGTCATGGAGCATTCTGATGACAATCTTTGGAGTGTTTTGATGTCAACGGCATGGTGCATTGTGATGAAAATGGCATGGGGCTTTGTGATGAAAAAAGCATGGAGCCTTTTCGTGACAGGGTTCAAGGAGCATTCTGATGACAAGTGTCAGGGGGCATTGTGATGACAAGTGTATTGAGAATTTTGATGACAAAAGTCATGGAACATTGTGATGAAAATGGCATGGAGTATTGTGATGACAGTCATCATGGAGCGTTGTGATGACAAGTGTTATGGAACACTGGAATCACAAGTGTTTGGAGCATTGCGATGACAGAGGTCATGGATCATTTTGATTTCAAGGAGCATGGTGCATTGTGATGAGAAGGGCATGAAGCAATGTGATCACAAGTTTCATGGAGTATTGTGATGAAAATGGTAATGGAGTATTGTGATGACAAGCACATAGAGCATTGTAATGAAAAGGTCATGTAGCATTTTGCTGACAAAGGCATGGAGCATTGTGATGACAGGTGTCATGGAGCAGTGTGATCAGAAGCTTCACGGAGCATTGTGAATACAGGTGTCATGGAGCATTGGGATGACAAGGGCATGGATCATTGTGATGACAAGAGTCATGGAGCATTGGGCTGAAAATGTTCATGGAGTATTGTGATGACAGGGGTCATGGTGCATTGTGATGACTAGGGAATGGAGCATTGTGATGACAGGAGTCCCGGATCATTGTGTTGTCAGGTGTCATGGAGTGTTGTGATGACAGTGGTCATTGAGCATTGTGATGATATAGGTCATGGAGCATTGTGATGAGAAAGTCATGGAGCATTGGGCTGAAAATATTCATGGAGTATTGTGGTGACAGTGGTCATGGAGCATTTTGATGACAAGGGAATGAAGCATGGTGATGACAAGGTCCTGGAGCATTGTGATGAGATGACCATGAAGACTTCTGGTGACAAGTCTCATGGAGCATTCTGATGAAAAAGGTCATAGAGCATTGTGATTACAGGAGTCTTGGACCATTGTGATGATAAGGGTCATGGAGCCTTGTCATGACAAGGCCGTGGAACATTGTGATGCAGCGGTCATGGATCATTGTTATGACAGAGGTAATGGAGCATTGTGATGAAAAGGGCAAGGAGCATTGTGATGACCAAGTCATGGAGTATTGTGAAAAGTGGTGTCATGGAGCATTGTGATGACATATGTATTGGCCCATTGTGATGACAATGGCATGGAGCATTGTGATGCCAATGTCATGGAGGATTCTGATGACAAAGGTAATGGAGCATTGTGATGACAATGGCTTGGAGCATAGTGATGACAAGGGTCAGGGAGCATTGTGCTGACAAGTGCATGGAGAATTGTGATGACAAGGGTCATGGAGAATTCTGATGACAAGCTTGTGTACTATTTTGATGACAATGGCATGGAGCATTGTGATGAAAACGACATGGGGCTTTGTGATGAAATAGGCATGGAGCCTTTTCATGACAGTGTTCAAGGAGCATTCTGACGACAAGTGTCTGGGAGCATTGTGATGACAAGTGTATTGAGAATTGTGATGACAAAGGTCATAGAGCATTGTGATGAAAGAGCATCGAGTATTGTGATGATAGGCATCATGGAGCATTGTGATGACAAGTGTTATGGAACATTGTGACCACAAGGGTTTGGAGCATTGCGATGACAGAGGTCATGGATCATTTTGATTTCAAGGAGCATGGAGCATTGTTATGACAAGGGCATGAAGCAATGTGATCCCAAGATTCATGGAGGATAGTGATGACAATGGTAATGGAGTATTGTGATGAAAAGCGCATAGAGCATTGTAATGACAAGTCATGTAGCATTTTGCTGAAAAAGGCATGGAGGATTGTGATGACAGGTGTCATGCAGCACTGTGATGACAAGCGTCACGGAACATTGTGAATACAGGGGTTATGGAGCACTGGGATGACATAAGGCATGGGCAATTGAGATGACAATGGCAGGGAGCATTGTGACGCCAAATGTAATGGAGGATTGTGATGACAAATATAATGGAGCATTGTGATGACTAGGGCTGGGAGCATTATGATGACAAAACCATGGAGCCATGTGATGACAAGTCTCATGGAGCTTACTGATGAAAAAGGGCATGCAGCATTGTGATTACAGGGGTCTTGGAACTTTGTGATGACAAGGGCATGAAGCATCGTGAGGAGAAGTCCAAGGAGCATTATGATGGCATGCATCATTGAGCTTTGTGATGACAAGGGCATGGAGCATCGTGATTACATGGGTCTTGGAGCATTGTGATGAAAAGGGCATGGATCATTGTGATGAAAATGGCATGGAGCCTTGTCATGACAGGGTAAAAGGAGCATACAGACAACAAGTGTCAGGGAGCAGTATGATGAAAAGTGTATTGAGCATTGTGATGATGAAGGTCATGGAGCATTGTGATGAGAAGACCATGGATAATTGTGATGACGAGCGTCATGGGGCACTGTGATGTCAAGTGTTATGGAATATTGTGATCACAAGGGTTTGGAGCATTGTTATGACAGAGGTCATGGAGCATTTTGATTTCATTGTGATGACAATAGCATGAAGCATTATGATGATGGGCATGGTGCATTGTGATGACAGGTTTCATGGATCATTGAGATGAAAAGGGGCATAGAGCATTGTGATTACAGTGTTCTTGGAGCATTGTGATGAGAAGGGTCATGGAGCATTGTGATAACAAGCGCATGGTGCATTGTGATGACAAGGGCACGGAGCAATGGTCTAATATGTTTCATGGATTATTGCGATGACATTTGGTATGGCACATTGTGATGACAAGGGCATGGATCATTGTGATGACCAAGTCATGCATTATTGTGAAGAGAGGTGTCAGGGAGCATTGTGATGACATATGTAATGGCCCATTGTGATGAAAATGGCATGGAGCATTGTGATGCCAAGTGTCATGGAAGATTCTGATGACAAAGGTAATGGAGCATTGTGATGACAATGGCTTGGAGCATTGTGATGACAAGGGTCAGGGAGCATTGTGCTGACAAGTGCATGGAGAATTGTGATGACAAGGGTCATGGAGCATTCTGATGACAAGCTTGTGGAGTATTTTGATGACAATGACATGGAGCATTGTGATGAATACGGCATGGGACAATGTGATTAAAAAGGCATGCAGCCTTTTCGTGGCAGGGTTCAAGGAGCATTCTGGCGAAAAGTGTCAGGGAGCATTGTGATGACAAGTGTATTGAGAATTGTGATGACAAAGTTCATGGAGCATGGTGATGAGAAGGCCATGGATAATAGTGATGATGATCGTCATGGGGTGTTGTGATTATAAGTGTTATGGAACATTGTGATCACAAGGATTTGGAGCATTATGAAGACAGAGGTCATGGAGAATTTTGATTTCATTGTGATGACAATAGCCTGAAGCATTATGATGATGGGCATGGTGCATTGTGATGACAGAGTTCATGGAGAATTGAGATGAAAAGGGGCATGGAGCACTGTGATGACAAGCGCATAGAGCATTTTAATGACAAGGTCATGTAGAATTTTCCTGACAAAGGCATGGAGCATTCTGATGACTGCTGTCATGGAGAACTGTGATGACAAGTGTCAAGGAGCATTGTGAATACAGGGGTCATGAAGCATTGGGATGACAAGTGCATGGATCATTGTGATGACAAGTGTCATGGAGCATTGGGCTGAAAATGTTCATGGAGTGTTGTGATGACAGGGGTCATGGAGCATTGTGATGACAGAGGTCATGGAGAATTTTTATTTCATTGTGATGACAATAGCCTGAATCATTATGATGATCGGCATGATGCATTGTGATGACAGGGTTCATGGAGCATTGAGATGAAAAGGGGCATGGAGCACTGTGTTTACAGGGGTTTTGGAGCATTGTGATGACAAGGGCATGGAGCATTTTGATAAGAAGGCCATGGAACAATCTGATGACATGTGTCATGGACCTTTGTGATGACAACGGCATGGAGCACTGTGATTAAAGGGGTCTTGGAGCATTGTGATGACAAGTGTCATGGAGCCTTGTGATGACAAGGCCGTGGAACATTGTGATGGCAGGGGTCATGGAGCATTGTTCTGACAGGGGTAATGGAGCATTGTGATGAGAAGGGCATGCAGCATTGTGATTACAATTTTTATGGAGCATTGTGATGACAAATTTTTGGACCGTTGGGATGAAAAGCGCGTGGCACATTGTGATGACAATGGTCGTGGAGCATTTTACTGAGAAAGGCATGGAGCATTGTGATGACAAGGGTCACGGAGCATTGTGATGAAATGTTCATGGAGCATTGTGGATACAAATGTAACAGAGCCTTGTGATGATGCGGGCATGGACCATTGTGATGACAAATATTATGAAGCATTTTGATGACTGGAGTCACGGAGCATTGTGATGATAGGTGACATGGAGCATTGTGATGACAAGGTCATGGAGCATTGTGATGAGATGACCATGGAGACTTGTGATGACAAGTCTCATGGAGCATTCTGATGAAATGGGGCATGGAGCATTGTGATTACAGGGGTCTTGGAGCATTGTGATGACAAGGGCATGGAGCATTGTGAGGAGAAGGCCATGGAGTATTCTAATGACATACATCATGCAGCATTGTGCTGAGAAAGGCATAGAGCATTGTGATGACAGGGGATAAAGAGCATTGTGAAGAAAATTTCATGGAGCATTGTGGTTAAAATGTTCACAGAGACTGTTGATGATGAGGGCATGGACCATTGTGATGACAAAGGTCATGAAGCATTGTGATGACTGGAGTCATGGAGCATTGTGATGACAGGGGTCATTGAGCATTGTGATAACAAGTGCATGGAGCATTGTGATGACAAGGGCATGGAGCATTGTGATGACCAGGTCATGCAGTATTGTGAAGACAGGTGTCAGGGAGCATTGTGATGACATATGTAATGGCCCATTGTGATGAAAATGGCATGGAACATTCTGATGCCAAGTGTAATGGAGGATTCTGAAGACAAAGGTAATGGAGCATTGTGATGACAATGGCTTGGAGCATTGTGATGACAAGGGTCAGGGAGCATTGTGCTGACAAGTGCATGGAGAATTGTGATGACAAGGGTCATGGAGCATTCTGATGACAAGCTTGTGGAGTATTTTGATGACAATGGCATGGAGCATTGTGATGAAAACCGCATGGGGCTTTGTGATGAAAAAGGCATAGAGACTTTTCGTGGCAGGGTTCAATGAGCATTCTGACGACAAATGTCAGGGAGCATTGTGATGACAATGTATTGAGAATTGTGATGACAAATGTCATGGAGCATTGTGATGAAAAGGGCATGGAGTATTGTGATGACAAGCATCATGGAGCGTTGTGATGACAACTGCTATGGAACACTGTGATCACAAAGGTTTGGAGCATTGTGATGACAGAGGTCATGGATCATTTTGATTTCAAGGAGCATGGAATATTGTGATGACAAATGCATGAAGCAATGTGATCCCAAGATTCATGGAGGATTGTGATGACAATGGTAATGGAGTATTGTGATGACAAGCGCATAAAGCATTGTAATGGCAAGGTCATGTAGCATTCTGCTGACAAAAGCATGGAGCATTGTGATGACGTGTCATGGAGCACTGTGATGACAAGCGTCACGGAGCATTGTGAATACAGGGGTCATGGAGCTTTGGGATGACAAGGGCATTGATCATTGTGATGACAAGTGTCATGGAGCATTGGTCTGAAAATGTTCATGGATAAATGTGATGACAGGGGTCATGGAGCATTGTGATGGCTAGGGAATGGAGCATTGTAATGACAAGGGGATGGAACATGGTGATGACAGGCGTCATGGAATATTTTGATTACAGAGGTGAGGGAGGATTGTGATGACTAGTAAGGGAACATGGTGATATCTCAGGAGAGATCATTTGGATGAGAAGAGCATGGAGCTTTGTGATTACAAGTTATATGGAGCATAGCGAAGCCAAGGTTGTGGATCATTGTGATGGAAAGCCCGTGGCACATTTTGATGACAAGGTTCATGGAGCATTGTTCTGACAAAGGCATGGAGCATTGTGATGACAAGTGTCACGGAGCATTGTGATGAAATGTTCATGGAGCATTCTGGTTAAAAAGGTCACAGAGCCTTGTGATTACACGGGCATGGACCGTTGTGAGGACAAACGTTATGAAGCATTGTGATGACTGGAGTCACGAAGCATTGTGTTGACAGGGTTCATGGAGCATTGTGATGACAAGGGCATGGAGCATTGTGATGAGAAAGTCATGTTTTATTGTGAAGACAGGTGTCAGGGAGCATTGTGATGACATATATGATGGTCCATTTCGATGACAATGGCATGGTGCATTTTGATGCCAAATGTAATGGAGGATTGTGATGACAAATATGATGGAGCATTTTGATGACTAGGGCTTGGAGCATTATGATGACAAGGGCCATTGAGTATTTTCCTGAAAATGTCGTGAAGCATTGTGATGACAACGTCCTGGAGCATTGTGGTGAGAAAACCATGGAGCCTTGTGATGACAGGTCTCATGGAGCATACTGATGAAAAGGGGCATGGAGCATTCTGATTACAGGGGTCTTGGAACATTGTGATAGCAAGGGGATGTAGCATTGTGATGACAGTGGCATGGAGCATTGGTCTAATAAGTTTCATGGATTATTGTGATGAAAGATGAAATGGCGCACTGTGATGAGAGTGGACATGGATCATTATGATGACAAGGTCATGGAGCATTGGGCTGAAAATGTTCATGGAATATTGTGATGACATGGGTCATGGAGCATTGTGATGGCAAGGGAATGGAGCATGGTGATAACAAGGTCCTGGAGCATTTTGATGAGATGACCATGGAGACTTGTGATGACAAATCTTATGGAGCATTCTGATGAAAAGGGGCATGGAGCATTGTGATTACAGGGGTCTTGGAGCATTGTGATGACAAGGGCATGGAGCATTGTGAGGAGAAGGCCATGGAACATTCTGATGACATGCGTCATGGATTTTTGTGATGACAAGGGCTTGGAGCATTGTGATTACAGGGTACTTGGAGCATTGTGATGACAAGGGTCATGGAGCCTTGTGATGACAAGGCCGTGGAACATTGTGATGGCAGGTGTCATGGAGCATTGTTATGACAGATGTAATGGAGCATTGTGATGAGAAGGGCATTGAGCATTGGTCTGAAATGTTTCATGGATTATTGTGATGAGAGTGGGCATGGAGCATTGTGATGACAAGGGCATCTTGCATTGTGATGACAAGTGTCATGGAGCTTTGTGATGACAAGGGCATGGAGCAATGTGATGAGAGGGTTCATGGAGCATTGTGATGACAATGTCATGGAGTACTTTGATGCCATGGGTCATGGAGGTTTGTGATGACAAATGTCATGGAGCATTTTGATGTCAAGTGTGTGGTGCATTGTGATGAGAAGGGCAGGGAGCATTTTGATGACAGGGTCATGGAGCAATTTGATGAAAAGTGTAATGGAATATTTAGATGACAGGGGTTATAGAACATTGTGATGCCAGGGGTCATGGAGCTTTGCGATCAAAAGGGTGATGGAGCATTTTGACGACAGGTGTTATGGAACATTGTGATGTCAGGGGTCATGGAACATTTTGCTGATAAGGGGATGTAGCATTGTGATGACAGGGGTCATGGAACATTGTGATAACGGGTGAGGGAGGATTGTGATGACTAGTGATGGAACACTGTGATATCTCATGTGAGAGAGCACTTGGATGAGAAGTGCATGGAGCATTGTGATTACAAGGTTTATGGAGCATACCGATGACAAGGTTGTGGATCATTGTGATGAAAAGGACATGGCACATTGTGATGACAAGGGTCATGGAGCACTGTTCTGACAAAGACATGGAGCATTGTGATGACAAGGGTCACGGAGCATTGTGATGAAATGTTCATGGATCATTGTGGTTACAAAGGACACAGAGCCTTGTGATGACGCGGGCATGGACCGATGTGATGACAAACGTGATGAAGCATTGTGATGACTGGAGTCACGGAGCACTGTGATGACAGGGGTCATGGAGCATACTGATGAAAAAGGGCATGGAGCATTGTGATTACAGGGGTCTTGGAACTTTGTGATGACAAGGACATGGAGCATTGTGAGGAGAAGACCAAGGAGCATTCTGATGGCATGTGTCATTGAGCTTTGTGATGACAAGGGCATGGAGCTTCGTGATTACATGGGTCTTGGAGCATTGTGATTGAAAGGGCATGGATCATTGTGATGAAAAAGGCATGGAGCCTTGTCATGACAGGGTAAAAGGAGCATACAGACAACAAGTGTCAGGGAGCATTTTGATGACAAGTGTATTGAGCATTGTGATGATGAAGGTCATGGAACATTTTGATGAGAAGACCATGGATAACTGTGATGACGAGCATCATGGGGCATTGTGATGACAAGTGTTATGGAATATTGTGATCACGAGGGTTTGGAGCATTGTTATGACAGAGTTCATGGAGCATTTTGATTTCATTGTTATGACAATAGCAGGAAGCATTATGATGATGGGCATGGTGCATTTTAATGACAAGGTTCATGGATCATTGAGATGAAAAGGGGCAGAGAACATTGTGATTACAGTGTTCTTGGAGCCTTGTGATGAGAAGGGTCATGGAGCCTTGTGATGACAAGGCCATGGAACATCGTGATGGCAGGGGTCTTGGAGCATTGTTATAACAGTGTTAATGGAGCATTGTGATGGCAAGGGCATGGAGCATTGTGATGAGAAGGTCATGGAGCATTCTGATGACATGTGTCATGGAGCTATGTGAAGACAAGGGCATGAAGCAATGTGATGAGAGCGTTCATGGAGCATTGTGATGACAATGACATGGAAGATTGTGATGCCAAGTGTCATGGATCATTGTGATGCCAAAGTCATGGAGCATTTTGATGGCAAGGGCGTTCTGCATTGAGATGAGAAGGGCAGGGAGCATTGTGATGACAGGGTCATGGAGCAATTTGATGAAAAGTGTCATGGAACATTTTGATGACAGGTGTTATGGAACATTGTGATGTCATGGGTCATCCAGCATTGTGATGATATGTGCATGTAGCATTGTGATGACAAGACTCATGGTACATTGTGATGACAGGGGTGAGGGAGTATTGTGACAAATAGTGATGTAGCATTGTGATATCAGTTTTGAGAGAGCATTTTGATGAGAAATGAATGGAGCATTGTGATGACAAATTTTATGGAGCAATGTGTTGACAAGATTGTGGAGCACTGTGATGATAAGCGCATGATGCATTGTGATGACATGTGTCACGGAGCATTGTGCTGACAAGCGCATGGAGCATTGTGATGACAAGGGTCAAAGAGCATTGTGATGAATAGTTCATGGAGCATTGTTGTTAAAAAGGTCACAGAGACTGTTGATGACGAGGGCATGGACCATTGTGATGACCAAGGTCATGAAGCACTGTGATGACTGGAGTCACGGAGCATTTTGATGACAGGGGTCATGGAGCATTGTGATAATAAGGACATGGAACATTGTGATGACAAGGGCATGGAGCATTGTTATGATGAAATCATGCAGTATGGTGAAGACAGGTGTCAGGGAGCATTGTGATAACATATGTAATGACCCATTGTGATGACGATGGCATGGAGCATTGTGATGCCAAGTGTCATGGAGGATTCTGATGACAAGGGTAATGGAGCATTGTAATGACAATGGCTTGGAGCATTGCGATGACAAGTGTCAAGGTGCATTGTGCTGACAAGTGCATGGAGAATTGTGGTGACAATTGTCGAGGAACACTCTGATGACAAGCTTTTGGAGTATTTTGATGACAATTGCATGGAGTAATGTGATGAGAGTGTTCATGGAGCATTGTGATGACAATGAAATGGAGCATTGTGATGCCAAGGGTCATGGAGATTTGTTATGACAAATAACAGGGAGCATTTCGATGACAATGGTGTGGTGCATTGTGATGAGAAGGGCAGGGAGCATTTTGATTACAGGTTCATGCAGCAATTTGATTAAAAGTGTAATGGAATATTTTGAGGGAAGGGGTTATAGAACATTGTGATGTCAGGTGTCATGGAGCTTTGGGATGAAAAGGGTCATGGTGCACTTTGATGACAGGGGTTATGGAACATTGTGATGCCAGGGGTCATGGAACATTGTGATAATAAGGGTATGTAGCATTGTGATGACAGGGGTCATGGAATATTATGATTACCGGGGTGAGGGAGTATTGTGATGACTAGTGATTGAACATAGTGATATATCTAGTGAGAGAGAATTTGGAAGAGAAGTACATGGAGCATTGTGATTACAAGGTTTATGGAGCATAGCGATGACAAGGATGTGGACCGATGTGATGAATAGCACGTGGCACATTGTGATGACAAGGGTCATGGAGCATTGTTCTGACGAAGACATGTAGCATTGTGATGAGAAGTGTCACGGAGCATTGTGATGAAAAGTTCATGGAGCCTTGTGGTTACAAAGGTCACAGAGCCTTGTGATGACGCGGGCAAGGACCGTTTTGATGACAAACTTTATGAAGAACTGTGATGACTAGAGTCATGGAGCATTGTGATGATAGGGGTCATGGTGCATTGTGATGACAAGGGCATGGAGCAGTGTGATGACAGGGGCATGGAGCATTGGTGTGACAAGATTCATAGATTATTGTGATGACAGTGGACATGGTGCATTGTGATGACAAGGGCATTGATCATGGTGATGAGAAAGTCATGGAGTATTGTGAAGACCGGTGTCAGGAAGCATTGTGATGACATATGTAATGGTCCACTGCGATGACAATGGCATGTAGCATTGTGATGCCAATTGTAATGGAGGATTGTGATGACAAATAAAATGGAGCATTGTGATGACTAGGGCTTGGAGCACTATGATGACAAGGGCCATTGAGAATTTTCATGACAATGTCGTGAAGCATTGTGATGACAAGGTCCTGGAGCGTTGTGATGAGAAATCCATGGAGCCTTGTGATGACAAGTCTCATATAGCATACTGATGAAAAGGGGCATGGACCATTGTGATTACAGGGGTCTTGGAACATTGTGATGAAAATGGCATGGATCATTGTGAAGACAAGGCCAAGGAGCATTCTGAGGACATGCGTCATTGAGCTCTGTGATGACAAGCGCATGGAGCATTGTGATTACAGGGGTCTTGGAGCATTGTGATGAAAAGTGCATGGATCATTGTGATGAAAAAGGCATGCAGCCTTGTAATGACAGGGTTCAAGGAGCATACAGACAACAAGTGGCAGGGAGCATTGTGATGACAAGTGTATTGATCATTGTGACGACAAAGGTCATGGAGCATTGTGATGAGAAGTCCATGGATAATTGTGATGACGAGCGTCATGGGGCATTGTGATGAAAAGTGTTATGGAATATTGTGATCACAAGGGTTTGGAGCATTGTTATGACAGAGGTCATGGAGCATTTTGATTTCATTTTGATGACAATAGCATGAAGCATTATGATGATGGGCATGGTGCATTGTGATGACAGGGTTCATGGATCATTGAGATGAAAAGGGGCATGGAGCATTATGATTACAGGGATCATGAATCATTGAGATGAAAATGGGCATGGAGCATTGTGATTACAGGGGTCTTTGATCAATGTGATGAGAAGGGTCATGGAGACTTGTGATGACAAGGCCATGGAACATCGTGATGGCAGGTGTCATGGAGCATTGTTATGACAGGGGTAATGGAGCATTTTGATGACAAGGGCATGGAGCATTGTGATGAGAAGGCCATGGAGCATTCTGATGACATGTGTCATGGAGCTTAGTGATGACAAGGGCATGGAGCAATGTGATGCCAAGGGTCATTGATCTTTGTGATGACAAAGGTCATGGAGCATTTTGATGACAAGGGCGTTGTGCATTGTGATGAGAAATGCAGGGAGCATTGTGATGACAGGGTCATGGAGCAATTTGATGAAAAGTGTCAAGGAACATTTTGATGACAGGGGTTATGGAACATTGTGATATCAGGGGTCATCGAACATTGTGATGATAAGTGCATATAGCATTGTGATGACAGGAGTCATGGAATATTGTGATGACAGAGGTGAGGGAGTATTGTGACGAATAGTGATGTAACATTGTGATATCAGTGGTGAGAGAGCATTTTGATGAGAAGTGCATGGAGCATTGTGATGACAAGTTTTATGGAGCATTGTGATGACAAGATTGTGGAGCACTGTGATGACAATGGCTTGGAACATTGTGATGACAAGGGTCAGGGAGCATTGTGCTGACAAGTGCATGGAGAATTGTGATGACAAGGGTCATGGAGAATTTTGATGACAGGGCTTATGGAACATTGTGATGTCAGGTGTCATGGAACATTGTGATGATAAGGGGATGTAGCATTGTGATGACAGGGTCATGGAACATTGTGATTCCATGGGTGAGGGAGTATTGTGATGACTAGTGATGGAACATTGTGATATCTCTGGTGAGAGAGCATTTTGATGAGAAGGGCATGGACCATTGTGATTACAAAGTTTATGGAGCATTGCAATGATAAGTTTGTGGACCGTTGTGATGAAATGCGCCTGGCACATTGTGATGACAATGGTCATGGAGCATTGTTCAGACAAAGACATGGAGCATTGTGATGACAAGGGTCACAGAGAATTGTGATCAAAAGTTCATGGAGCATTGTGGTTACAAAGTTCACAGAGCCTTGTGATGACGCTGGCATGGACCATTGTGATGACAAACGTTATGAAGCATTGTGATGACTGGAATCACGGAGCATTGTGATGACAGGGGTCATGGAGCATTGTGATGACAAGGGCATGGAGCATTGTGAGGAGAAGGCCAAGGAGCATTCTGAAGACATACATCATTGAGAGTTTTGATGACAAGGGCATGGCGCTTTGATATTGCAGGGGTCTTGGAACATTGTGATGAAAAGTGCATGGATCATTGTGATGTAAAAGGCATGGAGCCTTGTAATGACAGGGTTCAAGGAGCATACAGACAACAAGTGGCAGGGAGCATTGTGATGACAAGTGTATTGATCATTGTGATGACAAAGTTCATGGAGCATTGTGATGAGAAGACCATGTGTAATTGTGATGACGAGCTTCATGGGGCATTGTGATTGACAAGTGTTATGGAATATTGTGATCACAAGGGTTTGGAGCATTGTTATGACAGAGGTCATGGAGCATTTTGATTTCATTGTGATGACAATAGCATGAAGCATTTTGATGATGGGCATGGTGCCTTGTGATGACAGGGTTCATGGATCATTGAGATGAAAACGGGCATGGAGCATTGTGATTACAGGTGTCTTGGAGCATTGTGATGAGAAGAGTCATGGAGCCTTGTGATGACAAGGCCATGGAACATCGTGATTACAGGGTTCATGGAGCATTGTTATGACAGGGGTAATGGAGCATTGTGATGGCAAGGGCATGGAGCATTGTGATGAGAAGGCCATGGAGCATTCTGATGACATGTGTCATGGAGGTTTGTGATGACAAGGACATGGAGCAATGTGATGAGAACCTTCATGGAGTATTGTGATGACAATGACATGGAGCATTGTGATGCCAAGGGTCATGTATCTTTGTGATGACATAGGTCATGGAGCATTTTGATGACAAGGGCGTTGTGCATTGTGATGAGAAGGGTAGGGAGCATTGTGATGACAGGGTCATGGAGCAATTTGATGAAAAGTGTCATGGAACATTTTGATGAGAGGGGTTATGGAACATTGTGATGCCAGGTGTCATCGAACATTGTGATGATAAGTGCATGTAGCATTGTGATGACAGGAGTCATGGCACATTTTGATGACAGAGGTGAGGGAATATTGTGACGAATAGTCATGTAACATTGTGATATCAGAGGTCAGAGAGCATTTTGATGAGAAGTGCATGGATCATTGTGATGACAAGGGTCAAAGAGCATTTTGATGAAAATTTCATATAGCATTGTGGTTAAAAAGGTCACAGAGACTGTTGATGACGAGGGCATGGACCACTGTGATGACAAAGGTCATGAAGCATTGTGATAACTGTAGTCACGGAGGATTGTGAGGACAGGGGTCATGGAGCATTGTGATAACAAGGGCATGGAGCATTGTGATGAAAAGGGCATGGAGCATTGGTCTAATAAGTTGCATGGATTATTGCGATGACAGTTGGAATGGCGCATTGTGAAGACAAGGGCATGGAGCATTGTGATGACCAGGTCATGCAGTATTGTGAACACAGGTGTCAGGGAGCATTGTGATGACATATGTAATGGCCCATTGTGATGACAATGGCATGGAGCATTGTGATGCCAACTGTCATGGAGGATTCTGATGACAAAGGTAATGGAGCATTGTGATGGCAATGGCTTGGAGCATTGTTATGACAGATGTCAGGGAGCACTGTGCTGACAAGTGCATGGAGAATTGTGATGACAAGGGTCATGGAGCATTCTGATGACAAGCTTGTGTAGTATTTTGATGACAATGGCATGGAACATTGTGATGAAAACAGCATGGGGCATTCTGATGAAAAAGGCATGGAGCCTTTTTGTGACAGGGTTCAAGGAGCATTCTGATGACCAGTGTCAGGGAGCATTGCGATGACAAGTGTGTTGAGAATTGTGATGACAAATGTCATGGAGCATTGTGATGAAAAGGACATGGAGTATTGTGATGACAGGCATCATGGAGCGTTGTGATGACAAGTGTTATGGGACATTGTGATCACAAGTGTTTGGAGCATTGTTATGACAGAGGTCATGGATCATATTGATTTCAAGGATCATGGAGCATTGTGATGACAAGAGCATGTAGCAATGTGATCCCAAGATTCATGGAGGATTGTGATGACAATGGAAATGGAGGATTGTGATGACAAGCGCATAGAACATTGAAATGACAAGGTCATGTAGCATTTTGCTGACAAAATAATGGAGCACTGTGATGACAGGTGTCATGGAGCACTGCGATGACAAGCGTCACGGAGCATTGTGAATACAGGGGTCATGGAGCATTGGGATGAAAAGGGCATGGATCATTGTGATGACAAGGGTCATGGAGCATTGGGCTGAAAATATTCATGGAGTATTGTGATGACAGGGGTCATGGAGCATTGTGATGACAGAGGTCATGGGGAATTTTAATTTCACTGTGTTGACAATAGCCGGAAGTATTATGATGATGGGCATGATGCATTGTGATGACAGTGGTCATGGAGCATTGTGATGACAAGGGCATGGAGAATTGTGGTGACAGGGGCATGGAGCATTGGTCTGACAAGTTTCATAGATTATTGTGATGACAGTGGACATGGTGCATTGTGATGACAAGGGCATGGATCATTGTGATGAGAAGGTCATGGAGTATCGTGACGACACGTGTCAGGGAGCATTGTGATGACATATGTCATGATCCATTGCAAAGAAATTGGCAGGGAGCATTGTGATGCCAAATGTAATGGAGGATTTTGATGACAAATATATTGGAGCATTGTGATGACTAGGGCTTGGAGCATTATGATGACAAGGGCCATTTAGAAATTTCATGACAAGGTCGTGAAGCATTGTGATGACAAGGTCCTGGAGCATTGTGATGAGAAATGCATAGAGTCTTGTGATGACAAATCTCATGGAGCATACTGATGAAAAAGGGCATGGAGCATTGTGATTACAGGGGTCTTGGAACATTGTGATGACATGGGCATGGAGCATTGTGAGGAGAAGGCGAAGGAGCATTCTGAAGACATGTTTCATTGAGCTTTGTGATGACAAGGGCATGGAGCATTGTGTTTAAAGTGGTCTTGGAGCATTGTGATGAAAAGGGCATGGATCATTGTGATGAAAAAGGCATGGAGCCTTGTCATGACAGGGATCAAGGAGCATACAGACAACACGTGTCAGGGAGCATTTTGATGACAATTGTATTGAGCATTGTGATGACAAAGGTCATGGAGCATTGTGATGAGAAGACCATGGATAATTGTAATGACGAACGTCATGGGGCACTGTGATGACAAGTGTTATGGAATATTGTGATCACAAGGTTTTGGAGAATTGTTATGACAGAGGTCATAGAGCATTTTGATTTCATTGTGATGACAATAGCATGAAGCACTATGATGATGGGCATGGTGCATTGTGATGACAGGGTTCATGGATCATTGAGATGAAAAGGGGCATGGAGCATTGTGATTACAGGGTTCTTGGAGCATTGTGATGAGAAGGGTCATGGAGCCTTGTGATGACAAGGCCACAGAACATCGTGATGGCAGGGGTCATGGAGCATTGTTATGACAGGTTAATGGAGCATTGTGATGGCAAGCGCATGGAGCATTGTGATGAGAAGGCCATGGAACATTCTGATGACATGTGTCATGGAGCTTTGTGATGACAAGGGCATGGAGCAATGTGATGAGAGTGTTCATGGAGCATTGTGATGACAATGACATGGAGCATTGTGATGCCAAGGGTCATGGATCTTTGTGATGACAAAGGTCATGGAGCATTTTGATGACAAGTGCCTTGTGCATTGTGATGAGAAGGGCAGGGAGCTTTGTGATGACAGGGCCATAGAGCAATTTGATAAAAAGGGTCATGTAACATTTTAATGACAGAGGTTATGGAACATTGTGATGTCAGGGGTCATGGAGCATTTTTATGAAAAAGGTCATGGAGCATTTTGATGACAGGTGTTATGGATCATTGTGATGTCAGTGGTCATCGAAAATTGTGATGATAAGTGCATGTAGCA